>NC_137614.1:40820487-40837987 GCF_963280865.1 Gymnoscopelus braueri | reverse complement strand
GCTATGGCAATCAATTGAAAAAGGCTAAATTTGAACAGGTACTGTATAACTTATGCCCCCGTTTGGCGTACTGTATGTGTCTCCTCATGACAAACGACTTTGCCACTTTGACCTATGACCTCTCTGACCCTTAGATCTTCCGCCATTTGAAATGATATGAAAAACAGTCAAATTCTATCTCCTCCTGAGGCTTTGAGCAATCTGCGCGAAACTTTCTACACAATATCCACAAACCCAGTTGGAATAAAGTTTGTACGTGAAAAAATGAAGCCTCCAGGAGCCAATGAATATTGCAGTTTCGTTAAATTACACAAACTCTCACCTTGGCCATTTGAACCACATTGGGGAATTCAGTCAGACAGGAGATGGGGATGACATCGTGGTACGTTTTCAACTTGGTCCTAAGGGAATGACAAAGCAATCATCACGCTTTCAAAGTTAAATAATGCCAAGCAACATTTCCCCGTTAAAGCTACAATCGTTAGTTATTTGAACCAATCTGTATGGTAGAGTACAATATAACTAGTAGACAGTACATATGCAGTGGTAGGAGGAGGTCTCCCTGCTCTTCCATTGAGACATTTAGACCCTGGTGTCGGGTAGGACACCTACTGGTTGAATGTCAATAAAGTTATTTGAAGCAGACAGCGGACCGGATTAGACACTAGATCCACAGCAGCCATCTTTATTGTAGTTCAGACATCAATGCATCAAACACCCTCTCCATCAAGGGAGGGAGACAACGGACACTTATAAAAAAACTGTCTATGTGTAATGTGCATCTTTGTCATGATACATTGATAAGAAGACAGATGGAGCTAAAGACAGATGACGGCAGATCTAAAGCAGAGGGGGGTGTGTGTGTGTGGGGGGGGGGGGGGGGCGGGGGTTAAGCGTTGTGCAACATGTGACGTGTGGTGGTACCGTAGCAGTAGACGGAGGTGTTCCTGGTCACCAATCACGTCGTACTTCATTGAGAAGATCAGATGTCCCAGGATGTTGTCCACTGAGTAGTAATTAAAGTGCTCCTGATGGTACAGAGCAAGGACATGATATCAGTACGACTCACATGTCAGCACGAATGCCCACACGTACGCACGCACGTGCACGTACGCACGCACACGCACACACACACACACACATGCACACACACACACACACACACACTAGTGAACATGAAAACGAAAGCCTTGATGCATCGACTTTTACATATAAGTCAATTATTTTTAAGCCTTTTTTTCTCCCAATTTTTTCGCTATGCCAATTAATCCTGCACTGATGTTGTACCCTACTGGCTCACCTGCCAGTCAGGAGCCCCCACCAGGAGGACGTAGGGCCTCTATATACTAATCCTCCCAATCAGAATTCCAGTCAGAGAGCCTGTACGTGCAGTGACAAAAATAACCCAATTATGCTCGTATAGATGCTCGGCCAAACCGGATGGATTGGAAACCTTACACTTCGCGGTGGTGGGCAGGTACTTTACCCCTGCGCCACCCATACTTTGCCATATCGGTCTGATGTATGTATCTTTTAGCTCCTTTCTGCTACCGTACATGCAGGTATCCGGACAAAAAGGACATTTTGCAAAGTTAAGATACAGTAAGTTATTTAGGCAATACGAGGCAATGGCCAATTCACAGTAGGCGTGTCTCTAAAGTTTAGAGTTTAATCAGACATACTGCAGTCTTCTTCACCAAGAACAAAAGTACTTCACAGCTCTTGCCTGCAACTGTACCAGCAAGACCATTTGCTCATTATGATGCTGCTGTGCAAACAGGTGGCAAAGCACTAAGTCTTTAGTGTTACGGCGAGGCTGGTCCCGGTAACTCTGCTGGGATTCAGTTATTGCAATTGATTTGCAAAACATGTATACGTATATCGCTGAAAATAGCCAACCTACAAGCCTATGACCTTCAAGCTGAGCTGTGAGCTCTATGTTACTGCCGTTGCTGCTATGACGCTGAATTTCCCCGCGAAGATCTGGTGGCCACAATGGGAACAAGTCCCCTGGATTTTTTTGTGTTATCCTTTTAAGTCTAAATGTCTGACTGTGCCTCGTGCCGTTTACATTCTGTTTAATAAATTATTCAATCAATCAATCTTACTGTATATTATTACCAGTATTAATTTAATAATAATAATAATACATTTTATTTATAACGCACTTTACATTCTTACGAATCTCAGAGTGCTACAATTAAAAGCAAGGTATAAAAACAGCATAGGCAACAAAACAATTATAATAGACCCAACTAGGCTAAACTAAGAGCCAAAATTTAGAAATTAAAACTTAATACGAAAAACAAACAAAGTCCATAAAAATTAGAAAAATTCTTTTTTTAAAAGGTAGGTTTTTAGTCCATTTTTAAAAGCATCAGTGGACTGTGGTGCTCTCAGGTGGTCTGGGAGGGCATTCCACAGACATGGGACTGTGTGACAGAAGGCCCGGTCGCCCATGGTGCGGAGGTTGGTGTCAGGGACAACAAGAATGTTGGTGTGATACAAAGTGAGACTGAGTACTTATTCTGGGGGAAAATTCACCAAAGATCTACAAGCTCACAACGTGTCGCTGTGAGCTTGTAGATTGGATATTTTTGGCGAAGAGATTTGGTGTAGATGAAAAAAAGTGGTCCAAGTACAGTTGTAACTCAGGTATGCTTAACTACAGTAAGAATAGAGGGTTTAAGTGGTTAAAGCCACAAGGTGTGTTGCAGACAGAGGCTGACCTTGCCCAGGAAGTGTTTGCGGTAGAGCTTAGCGGTGGGGTTGCTCTCCAGCTTGGTGCGGGTGCCGGGGGAGGGGGGGCGGAGACGCTCGGGGTCCGTGGTGTTACCCAGTTCATGGTTCATCCCCTCGATCCAGTAGCCTCCGAACTGGGGCAGGAGGATGAGAGGAAACGGGGTCGTTCTGCCCAGCACCTGTCCCAGTATAGAGAACATTGAAAGGTTGGCGGGGTGGCAATAAAGCCCGAGTTATACTTAGTTGTGTGCGGCCCCTGAAAATAGCCAGTCTAGAAGCTCACAACCCGTCACAGTGCGATGCATTGTGAGCATGTAGATCTGCTAATTTTTTTTTATTTTTTTTTTATTTTTTTATAATTTTTATCCCACGATTTTGTAACCCATATTTTTTCACCCAGTGCCAATTGCCTACGTAATCCTGGGCGCTACTCTCCCTCTGCCAGCCTAGGGAGAGCCCAAGCTGAAGCTCATGCCTCCTTCAATGCATGAGGAGCAAGCAGGCCGCTTCTTATCACCCGACAGGGGGGAGGTTCCCTGGCTAGACGTAGCGCGTGGAAGGAACACGTTATTCCAACCAGTTCCTTTCCCCTCCATCAGGCGCCCTGGCTGACCAGGGGGAGGCAGTATAGTGACCAGGATTACTGCATGTTTTTGTGAGGGTATTAACTACCCTAGGAGACACGGGGAGAACATGCAAACTCCACACAGAAAGGCCCTTTCACCAACCCCACCTAGGGTATGGGCACTGATGACGCGGAGGAGAGAACACGCCCCCAGCGCCCACAGCGTCCCCGGCGGGAATTGAACCCAGGACCTTCTAGCTGTGAGGCGACAGCGCTACCGACTGCGCCACCGTGCCCCCTAGATCTGCTATTATAACCCTTAATAGAACTGAGTCATATAAGGTGAGCAGAGCAGGGTGACTTTTATGAGAGAATACATGATTTCATCAACAGATGAAAATGAGGGTGAAATTGAGGCTAAACATTTCTGATTGCACAGGTTCTACTGGTGTCGTGTATTACTGTGATGAATAAGCTTACCTCATGAACACTAGGGTAAGGAATGTAGTCTTCCTCTGTCTGAGGAAGAAAGAAAGGAAAAAATGACTTGATTCATCAAAGCATTAAAGTGCCCACAAAGCCCTGTTATACATTAATGGAAGCTACTTTAGAATAATTACAGAATAATTGCACTCTGAAATGACCCATGATTCAACTAACAAGACATTAACTTAGATCAATATTTCCATTCCGTATCACAAAGAAATGCCAAGATAGTGGACAAGCTGAATGGTAAAAGATGCACAGGCAGTTTAAAATAACACTCCTCTGACATAAACGTATGAGCTGTTTAGGTTATAGGTAGGTAGGTTGTCTAAAGGCTGCTACATTCAAATATCTTCATAGCATGTACAGTATGAACTTGAA
This sequence comes from Gymnoscopelus braueri, assembly GCF_963280865.1. NCBI lineage: Eukaryota > Metazoa > Chordata > Actinopteri > Myctophiformes > Myctophidae > Gymnoscopelus > Gymnoscopelus braueri. The sequence continues at coordinate 40,833,813 of NC_137614.1, read as the reverse complement.
GCTCTGCTAGCATTGTGATAGTGGCTACATTTAACCCATTCAATCCGGGAACACATCTCTGTCATTTTAGATTTCTTTGGCTATTCAAAGATATACAAGCTCATACAAGCTTCATTGAGATGGGGGTCCGCGGCCAAATACATATCATTTTGGGTGGTCCTTCACATTGAGACAAGTTTGAGAACCACTGATATTATAGCAACATAAGTTTAAAAAAAAATAACTGTTAGGATTTAGAAGACATTTGTAGAATCCCCAGAAGCAAAGATTTGAGTTAGAAATGTTTGCTTTAAAAAACATTATATTAAAAGATTTGCACACATTTTCAAAAATTTTCAAAAATAGCAGATATACAAGCTCACAGTGCCACGCTATGAGCATGTAGATCTGCTATTTTAGAAAAATCTTGAAAATGTGTGCATTTTTGAATAGCCAAAGTATAAAATAATGGTTGCAGCTAAAATCTAAAATGACACAGATGTGTTCCCAGATTGAGAGCGTAACAGGGTAACATGGGTTATCTTGTTACGGTGTGTGTGTGTGTGTGTGTGTGTGTGTGTGTGTGTGTGTGTGTGTGTGTGTGTGTGTGTGTGTGTGTGTGTGTTAAAGAAAGAAGAATCCTACTTTGAGAATGGGAGGGAATGCACATCTCTGCTCATCCATCCTGTTGCCCTGGGAGAGAAGAAAGTGAAAGAGAGAGAGAGAGAGAGAGAGAGAGAGAGAGAGAGAGAGAGAGAGAGAGAGAGAGAGAAAGGGAGAGAGCGTTGTCTCATTCTTATGCACCACCACAGCGTAACCCATCAGGTCTGCATTCCAAACACACACAAACATAAATCTCCTTGGATTGTGGATTTGTACACTCAATTATTTATTAGCATCGATTCATAACTAACAAGTTGTACTTATCAGAAAAGCACAGAGAGGAAACTGTTAGTCCGTTTCATTATTGTTAGATAAGTCATCGGGATTATCAGCAGATAACAGAGCAAAGTCTGACGACGCAGGGAGAGTATTAGGACAGACAGACAGTTAAAGGATGTTAATGAGTAGTCAGTGTGAAACTGAATTAATGAAACCCTGGAGAGTCATTCAAGAAGATGTGGTGCAGAAGCAGCATCCCTAAAATACTAGATACTCATAGGTTCTGAGGTGTGTGTGTGTGCGTGCTTGTGTGCGTGTGCGTGTGTGTATGCATCTGTGTGGAGAGAGAGAAATTGAGAGAAAATGGCAGGCAGGGTTACTGTGAACAAAATGCAATCTGAAATAGTGTAAAAGCAGAAATGGGCATGTCTCATTGCAACCTCCTGACTTAACCGTTCAAATTCAAGACATTTTAGGGCATTAACAGCTGTATCACCTTATAGTACAGGAAAAGAGAAACCCTCATTGTTTATGCACATTTTGACTTAGGAATGACTGACTTTAAGACTTTACAAGTTTTCATGACCAAACATTTCATGAAAAGAGATGGAAATGCAGCAAGGGCTGGATTTAAGTGTGACAGATAAGCGTGGTATCTCAGATATGATCGCATTCTCTCTGAAATACTGTATAAGGCTCCTCCAAACATCCGCACTACAGATGTGCGAAGGATCGCTATACCACCGCTATACCACCGACAGACAGACAGACATGTGTGCGTGCATCTGTGTGGAGACTGGAGAGAGAGAAATTGGTATTGAAGGACTGTGTCTTGCTCTCTCCTCGCATCACTGAAGCTGAACAATCATTGCAAATGGCAAATTTCTCGTCACTTTCAGAGTCTTTGAATTAATTTCACACTGCAGTCATCGTCTCCTGTGTAGGTAGGTTAACACAACCAGTTTTTCCCCCCCCAACATGTTCCATTCCACCAACGCACAACAGATTGGGAATAATTTGGACTCATTTTTAAGTAATTATAGTATTATATAAACACACTAAATGTGTTGTGGACTATATGCAAACCACCCAGACCAATGACAAGCGACATTCTTCTGCATTTCAGAGAACACCCGTTAAGTGCCTAAATTTGTATGAATTTTATGTATGACATTAAAATATTTATCAAACTTATTTCCATGACTTTTCCAAACCTTTCCAGGCCTGGACAAGTCCAAAATATTCCACGACTTTCCATGATTGACTAAACCCTGTACATCATTATTCATCAACAGGGTCTCAGTGGAAGCAATAGAGCTAATATTTGCTCTCTTGCACATAATTAACATGCAGTGTGTAAATAATTTTCTCTTTCATCAAATGACTGCTTTCATGTGACTTGAATGTGAATATGTGGTTCTTATACTGTAGCAGTGTAGCACCCGGAAAGAAAAAATATGTCTGTTTAGATGATAAGCTGTATCAGAAAATGTCTGAGGCTGTGTTGTGTTGTGCTGTGCTTGTCAAGAGGCGGACAGGTTAGTCAAGAGGCTGGTTTGGCGAGAAGGGCCAACTGAGCCATGTTAAGAATAAGAGAATCGCAAACGCATATCGCCTTACCTGCATCTTCTCAATCATTGCAAATAAATCTGGTGTCTAGAAAGAGAGGAGAGCGAGATGAGGTGGCCATTAACACTTGTTGAGTTGGTGAGTTTGTGTTGATTGCTTCTGCAGTTTCAGTGCGAGGGAATCCGAGGACTGTGGTGTGATCTCACTTTTCACACAGGCTTTGTGGAACACCATGAATAAAAAAAAATTGTAACACTTTTTTTCACTCCATCACAACACAACTGTTGTTGGCAAATTCAATTCGACTAAATCGTGTGTCGGAATCTGAAGCTGTTTCAATTCCATTTCCTTCACATCATTATCACCACCACAGCAGTATCACTGCTCCTAAAAGAAAGCTTCTAAAGCAATGTTTTAACTTCACAACACGCGTTGTGCGTTTGTAGATCGGCTATTTTTGCCGTTTTGAAAATGTGAGTACATTCTTTAAAACTTGCTGGCATGCTCAAAATAAGGGACGCCGGTTTAAAGTGCTTAGCCTGTCTGTGGGTTGTATAAATATTAAACCAATGAAAAGCATTAACAGGAGCTTGTGACTAATAATAATAACTACATGGAATCCATTGGAACGCAGGTTATTTTTTCCATTTCCTGAAAAGGTTATGGACATACTGTAAAAGGTTTCCACCCGACGGCGATGAGATAAACAGTATATAGACCTTTATTGATCCTGCAGGAAATTCAGTTTCCATAGCACCCAGCACCGCAGTAAGGATGAAAGAAAGATACAGGTAAGGGTAGAGAACAAGTACAGAATAAGTAGTAGGGTAACACTAGTAGACACTAGTTAAAACACTAGTTAAACCAGGAGTATTCAATGTTTTTCAGGCCAGGGTCCCCTTGATGAAGCAGGGACATACTGAATAAAATTGTGTTGCAGATTCAACCTTTTCAAAGATTTCATAGCTTCATAGACTTGTTTGACAGCACTATCAGTGTTGTGTAAATTCATGTTTGTTTGTTTGTTATCTCTTCTATTATGCTGGATTCATGTTAATGTGTATTTTCAGATATCTAACAACTTAAACGCTCAATACTTGGTTCACTCTTTTTTTCCCCTCTACACCAAACCTCTTTGCCGAAAATAGCTGATCTACAAGCTTACAATGCTTCACGCTGTGACGTGTTGTGAGCTTGTAGATCTGCTATTTTCCGCGAAAGTCCCCCCAGAATAGGGATGGTAGGGTTCAAGTGGTTAACGTAAAAAACAAAACAAAAAGTTCCTGTCACGTAAAGATTTGGCGCCCAGACCCCCTGTTAAACACCAGTTAACACCAGTTAAGAGAAAGCGGAGGGAAATGGCAAATGGTTTCATAAATGTATCACGAAACACAGTAACGACATTAATGTGATTTATGTAAAGCAGCGTTTCACCTGACTCAGAGCCTGTATGATCTCTGTCCCTTCCCCCCCGCTGACTCTCCATGCCGTTTCATGTCATGTGTGAGCAACCCGACATGCCATGGCAAAACATGTCAGCTCCTATCTACTGTAGCTCTGTGGCAAGTCAGCCGCAGCGATTTGTTTACACACTCGGAAGATTATCCTGCTAATTTGCATGCTGAAAAGGTTGACATTCAGCAGGGCGATTTCACTGGCTAGTAATCAGTGGCAGAGAAGTGGCAAAAGAAGACCACGGAACTATGGGAACGTCAAGTCTAAAGTGGTGCGGTATGCAGGCTGAAAGGAACTTTCAGTCAAGGCTGACGCAGTCCAACAGTTTGTGTACAGAGCAATATTGTCTTAGCCTTCCAGTGTGGTTATGAGTAAAGTCCTCCGCCATGTGCAAACAACAGTCTGTTTCAAACCCTAAAGGCAAACACCCCCTGGCTGCTCTCAGCAACGCTGGCCACAGGGAGTAGAACGGAACCAGAGGCACAAAGGTTAAGTCACATGGTGTTAATCCCAGAAGCTGTTTTAGCCACTTAATTGTGTCATGAGATCCGGCCGGACACAGTTTGAATTCATAAAACGTTGATGCTCAAACCATATCAAACGACCACAGAATTATGACCGCACAGTATGTTACATTGTTGGGTTTTGGCTCTTAAGATGTCTGACGGTCGATCAGTCTAGCGCTTTGTTTCCAAACAATAATACTATTTGTTACTCGAGACCATCCTTAGGTCAAAATGTTCACTTTCACTCAAGATATATCAAAAGTTAATGAATGGATTACCATGAAACTTGCCGAGAGCATGTTCATGATCCATGGAGGATGAACCCTTTTATGCAGAACAAGGGACAATTGTTGTATAATTGTTGTATAATTATACACCACAAATAAAGTTATCGTCCTGTATAGCCTACGGACGGAGGAGGTATGAATAGTTCCACTTGTCTTCTGCTTTAAAGGGCACTATGTAACTCATTTTTAGTAATGGATATTTATTTAATTTCACATTGAAACCTTTGCTGTTGTTCACAATATGAGATATTCCTTCAATGAATAACAGCCCCAGCCTGTTGGGTTTAAGGAGTAGCACGGCCTCCAGAGGCCATGCTGCTCTCAGCTAGATGAACCATTAAATGGTACAGTGTACCATTTAATTTATACTGTAAATAGTACAGTAGTATGATATACAATAAGTAGTACTACAGATATTCCCCCAACAGACTTATTTGAATAAGTAATAGCACAGCATCAAATACTCCAACCTCAATTTGAAGAGCAAGTTTTCAAAGCGTCTGCGTAGCATGATTCCAACTAATTCCCTACTGTAAATGCTACTTACATGCCTGGTCTTTCTCCGATGCTCCCTTGGATAATGGCATTGGATGGGGTGACTTTGAGCCATTTTTAGCTGGAACGTGCCCCCCCAAAAAACAAAAAAAACAAACGTGCCCTCAGGTAGAAAGGCTCAAAGTGAGTGAGCAGCGCAGGTTCAGGTGTCCTGTACAAGACCGGCACACCGAAAGCTGTGTCTCTGTCCCGCTCTGGACGGATGGACGCGTTCCACCGTCACATCCATGGTAGAACTGCATCCCCTGTCAGTCGCTGTGTCCATGACTGACAGAGGATCAGATCAAACACCACAGAGGTCCCTGTGCTGCCTGTTTGTTCTGTGATTATCTGTGAGGTAAGCGGGCATGTGTCTCAGGTTACATTGCATATCAGAAGAATATATGCACATCCCTTAGCAGGTGCCGTGCTGTAGAATATACATTTGAAGAACATGAACTGTACAAGCCTTGTTTAATGGACAATGCTTGATGCAATACTTGGGCTGTACATGATCCCCTCCGTTTTCCCATCACTTCGCCGAAAATAGGCGATCTACAAGCTCACAAGGCGTTACAACGCCTTGTGAGCTTGTAAATCGGCTATTGTTCACCCCAGAATAGGGACGCTAGGGTTCATGTGGTTAAAATAAACGCTGACCTGATTAAACATTGTCCGCTAAACAAGTGTTGGAGCAGTAATGTGTGCAGGTTATTTGTCTCTTATCTCACGCTGAATTGCCCTCATTGGAAGCTCTACAATACTGCTCTCTGTGTCTCTCTGACTGGCTTTGGGGAAAGTCTGGGAACAGCAAAACAACGCTCTCTCTTTCTCTGTCTCTGTCTCTGTAACTCTCTCTATATCTCATGCCTTTCTGTCTCTCTCTCGCTCTGTCTGCGTCTCTTTCACAGACATACCACACTACGCTTATACAGTAACACACTGGCAGATAGAACAGAACAGATTTACTGTACTGTATAAATGGCACTGAGAGAGGGAGAGAGACAGACAGACAGACAGACAGACAGACAGACAGACAGACAGACAGACAGACAGACAGACAGACAGACAGACAGACAGAGGGAGGTGAGAGACAGACACATTTTTGGAGAGAAGCAGAAGTTCTTCTAGAAAGAAGGAAATATCAAACTGTGAAAGTGAACAGAACAGAGGTGGGGGATGGGGGGATGATGCAGTGAATGTCCTCATTAAGACCTTACTGACAACAAAAAGAGTAAGGTTTGTCCTCAGCAAAAGAAGCACAATAACTGAGCAATAACTTCTGTCCTCCACACACACCAACACAGTCTGAAAACGTAGGATCTGCTTAGGTATAAATGTTTTACTACTGACTGATGGTATATTGTTCATTATACGATGTCGCTGTTGATCGACTGTAAATGATCCATTTACTGTACATACTATATTATCTGTGTGCAGGCTGGTTGATGGTGTACACATAATAGCCTCATATCCATATCCTGTCAATAGACTACATACCGTGTATATCTTCAATGACAAAAAGATGTACTGTATGTTCATATCACTGGTGATAGCTTGTACATTATACTTACACCTATAGACCTGGAACGCATCTGTGTCACTTTAGATTTCTTTGCCACGCTATGAGCTTGTAGATCTGCTATTTTTGAAAAATCTTGAAAACAAATGTTTTCGATTTTTTTCAAAAAAACTCAGGATTTCGAAAAAGAAATTAAGAATCGCCTCAGGTCTTAATGGGTTATATTAGGTCTGTCTCTTTATCTATCTTAGTCACAGCTAGCTCATTAATGTCAGTGACATAGTACAGTATAAAGCATCCTTTTTTATATGGTAATATAAGTGTAGTATATTGAAAATGACCAATAGCCATGTCTACAAATAATGTACTATTTTTTTACTTCTTGATAAACAGGCTCAGAATTCCATCTGGAATAATGTTACAATTACAGTAGTTAATCTAATACATTTTGTTGATGAGTCATGCGTGCTGGAGCTTGAGCTGGCTTGATGTGTGCTAACTATGAATAATGATGGTTGATTTGTGTGAACAGTGTGTGTGTGTGCGTGTGCGTGTGCGTGTGTGTGTGTTGGGGGGGGGTCTGTTAGCTGCTGCTAGGGCTGGGCAATGACTTCAAATAAATATCACCATTATTTCAAACTTTTCCCTCGATTACAATTAGGGTGCGTTCGGAAATAAAGCACTGAGCACACTGGCCAATACAAACTATGAGGCGAGTGTGCTCCGGTGCGCAATTCCGAACGCACCCTTAATGAGCGATTTTTTTAAACAGTGAAAATAGAAGATCTACAAGTTCTAAATCTGCTATTTTTGTACGACACCATTGCAGAATGAAGTATAATCCAGGGTTAAGTGTTTAATCAGATGATTACCCTACATGAGCAAGATTAAGTCGTTTATTGGTTCTAAATGTCGGTTTCGGATAATACTGTATTTACACATATTGATATTAATTCCCTGTATTCTGACTTAGTGATCACGGAACCTGTTGGGGTTAATTGCAGATTGACCTGGTTTTATCAGTGATCTGATTAAAGTGATACTGTACATCCTCTAATCCTTCAATGCTCTTTCTGTTCACCGATCCATCTGCATCTGTTCATCTCATCCATTTGCTCTTCATCTCCCAATCAAAGTGTAGTCATTAACGAATACCAGTTAAAGTTCAAATATTTGTCGGGTTTAACTTGGGTGTTGAGGACAGGCTCTTGCGGTAGTAATGTAAATATTTGCTTATGTCCGATGACTAATCTACTGCATACATGCAACTGGCTGCATATCGATTATAAAAAATTAAGCAGCAGAATAAACATACAGTAGCTTCAGTGCTGGTGTAAGTGGAATTTGCTGGATCTCATACCAGAATAACAATTATGTCAGTATCTGGGATTCGTTTTTGAATAAAGCCATGAACATTTACCTTTCGACTGGTAATGTGTGTGGAATGTCATCCAAAGATCTACACCACCAACCAACCAGGACTAAAGGGTAGTGTGGACCATAAAGCTTTAGCTTTAGATTTATGCTTCACTGAGACTGGAATGTCTACATGTGAATTGAATTGCCTTCTTGCGTTTGTATTGTAAAACCTATTCTTACAGTACATTTATTTTTATTACATATTTTACCTCACATACAGTAGAGCAGTGGTTCTCAACCTTTTCTGGATCAGGACCCACTTGAAAATCTTGAAAGTGTTCACGGCCCACCCATCTGACCTAAAGTGGTATATTGGCTATCACTAATCTATGACGTCAGCAAAGATCCTTAATATACAATGATCCGCCATACATACTTTTCCACTACTGTAGGTATGACATGGTACACAAATGGTTTCCTAAGTGGGTGTGGTTTCCACACTGCGCTCTCACACACACACACACACGCACACGCACACGCACACGCACACGCACGTGAAAACATAATCTCCACCTCCTCACCTGGTGGAGATAATGAAAAATACAAAACTACAGTATAATAACGCACTTTGAGCTCACCTCTCTTCATTTCCTAAAGCCTGATTTACTTGTTTTTGCGCCGGTGTCTTGCACCAAAAATACTAAAAAAGCTCACAACGCGTCACACTGCCACACAAAACTAAGTCCCAAAAATACCCTTAGCAGAATATCCTGGCTCTCGCTTCAGATGATAACAACTGCCAAAAGGTAGAACTGAAGATTTTTAATTTCCAAAATACATGTGACATTTTATGGAAATGAGCTTTCCTTTTTCACAGACAAGAGGTTCAGGATCATCAGGTAGTTTAGTGCAGTGGTACTCAACCTTTTCAGGCCACGACCGCTCCCCCCCAGAATCATGTGGGGACCAGTCGCGACCCAAAGGTTGAGAACCACTGGTTTAGTGCTTGTGGAACTAAACAGCTTTAGAGGCAGGTTTAAAGATATGGCAAAATTTGCTAACCACAGCGACGAACTTGAATTTTTGTTGGCAGTGAAAACAAAATAGCATTTTAGCATAGGTAAACCTAACAACACATTCAGATTTTACACAGAGTCGTTCGACACAGCTATTATCCACGGCATCCGTATTCTGGGGAAAACGTTCGCAGAAAATAGCAGGTTGAGGTTATCTTGTCGACACACACACACACAACGTAAGAAGGTGCACAGACCAGATGAATAGAGACAGCTCACAAAGATCACGAGGTGAAAGGTCATACAGCGGACCAAGCCCTGGTTCAAAGTTCAAGCCCATCCCCCTACCCTACAGTATGCCAGCAGCATGTGTGGTGGTCTTCCTACCTTGTGGAGAAGTGAGACGCTGAACGGGAGCGTGGGCTGGACACACGGTGGATCTAGTGTGGTGGAGATGCGGGGCTCAGCCCCATCTTGTTTCCTGGAATGAAAAAAAAAGGAGAACATTCAGGCAGATTGAAGGAAGCACTCCGCTAGGGCTGTCACTCACCATCATGAAATCATTGCCGACGATTACACAATTGTATTTTTGGCATCGAACACTGGAACATACAAAATACAAATGACATTTGTTTGCCTTTTAGGCTTTGTAAACATGAGTTCAGTTTACACAGCCTCAGCGAGTTTGTGTGACATCCTTCTCTTGCACTATAACACCACTACACACCTGTTCCATCTCATTTGCAGTGCCTGGTATCCTCTGTCAGGACCCATCAATCAGAATAGACAGTTTCCTCCAGGTGAAAATGGAATGACTCCCCCAAGATGGATTTATTAGTTTTAAGTCTAAAATCTCGCTGTCACCAATGACTAGAGCCAAACAGCCAAACAAAGAGGCGAGAAGTAAAGTTGCATTCATCAATATCATCCAATGATATTAATTCATGACATTCTTAAAAGCATTGCTGAAAACAAACGCCAACACCGTTCTCAAAGGAAATGTCAACTCATCTCTTCTGTGCCTGTCGGCAGTTCCATTAAAGAGTATTACCTTGGGAGTAAGCTCAAGTGCCTCTAGTCAGACACACTTTAGGGATCTAGGGACACGCTCCCCGCGACTGCCGTTCCATTTAAATACATCTGTCTTCTCGAACCTTGGAGAGTACGGCTGGGAAATTAACTGAAAATATATCGGAACTGACATGAAGAACGTCTAACCGACTTAATCTTGCTGATGTAGGTTAATCGAATAATCGAGCGTTTTGGGTTTTTGAAAATATGGCAACCCTATGTGACCCACGTTTTCTCTCTAGTGTGACACGTCATTTGACAAAGCATTCATTGACCTTTACAGGGTGGTGGGTGGGAGATTGCTGGGCATCGCTCCTGCCAATGTGTTCCCTGCCTCTGCCAGCACTCTCCTCTCCACGCAGCCTCAATAATCAATGCCAACGCTGCATGTAGAGCACTATTGACATTGACAATGATGATGGTGCTCAACAGGCCAGTTCACAAAACAGGGCTTTAATCTATTCCATCTGTATCTCACCGAAAGTCACGTGCGAAGGAAAAACATTCCCGCAGCTCATTAATAATGCAAAACAAGACCAGTACTGAACAAACGAACAACAAACTGCTGGTTAATAACTTTCAATAAGATGAAGAGCAACTCTGCAATCTGCAATCTACAATCTACTTTTCTGTGACACTGTTGTAGATGAAGTAGGGCATTAATTTATGAAGATATGTACAAAGTATGAAAATATGGAGATACAAGGTTTCTACCAGACAGCAAAGATATGATAAGTCTGCTGCTCTAAGGGCATATTGTAGGCCTATACAGCATGCTCTGAGCATAAAGTCAGTAGGAAGGATTGATCAACTCAAAAGGAGTGTACCAACAAACCACACATGAATTCCAGGAAATGATTACTCAGTACCAACCTCTGTTTAAGTGTCAACAGTATCTTAGTGAATTTAAATGTGTAGCTCCAATTAAAGCCACAATCCGGGTCTTGTAACAGAAGACAGGGAGAAATGAGAGTGCTTAATTAAATGGATTGGATGTGGTTCCATTGAGACATTTAGACCCTGGTGTCGGGTAGGACACCTACTGGTTGACAATGTCAATAAAGTTATTTGAAACAGACCACACACCGGATTGAACACCAGATGTATCGCTATCTTCATTGTGGTTCAGACACCGACATCTCTCCGTCAGGACAACAGACATAAAACTTATGGATAGCTTAAGTTAATTGTTTTTACCAGCATGCAATGCGGGCCTACAAAGAGACTCAGCACTAGTCATTTCTCGACATATTGTTTTCGATCATTGGCTGTCCTTTAAGCCAATGGGGATACTTTCCCATACTCTGAACGGGCGGTCTCGTCCTCCCAAGCTATGGTAGACACGCCTCTCGCCTCTAAGGCTACTAATACACGCCTGCCGTCGTATAATACTTCATTATATTAGTGAATGTAAACAAGCTCTACGTATCGTATGTAATTCCTCACATGGGGGCAGTGGCTTGGAATGTCAAGTTATTTTCACATCTACAGTAACATGCTGAGTATATTTGTACTTCATATACAGTATATCTGCAATAGGAGCAGTGCTGGATGTGTGCGTCATATACTGCAGTACAGTACAGTGTGCCATAACATTTAGTCATACAAAGAAACCTTACAACCATGACCAGAAATGTATGGTTTTCTAGAGGTCATCTAAAGAAAAAGCAGTCCAGTTTACCATAATGGTGATGGTGAAGATGATGATGATAATACAGACTTCAGAAAGGACTAACACAATGAAGTTACAAAGTGCTTTACTTTTTTTTTAACAAAATAAGATCATTAACAATAAAACATAAGGTCCACTGAGAGCTAAAGAAAATGTAAGGGAATCAAACATATATTCCAAATGTGTAATTATGGAAAGCCCTGGATAAAAGTGAGCCTTCAGAAGTGATTTAAAAGGAGACACTGAGCTGAGCCTGAAGCTTCTTCTTCTCTTTATTTACATATTCATATGTACATTTCATAGTACTGTTAATGACACTTTCACACTAGTGCCACTTAGTTGTGCACGTGCTAGTGTGCGTGTGCGTGTGCGTGTGCGTGTGTTACGAGTGTGTGTGCCGCAGGGAAATTAAAGTAAAAGTACGTGCCATCAGCTGTTCCACACTATTCGTTAGAACTATCACACTCACACATGGATGGAGGTGGGAGGGTGAATGCATGCGTGCGTGTGCGTGCGTGCGCGTGTATGTGTGTGCATGCATGAATGCAAGATGAGTGAGTGCATGTGTGACTGCACATGCATCTGTCTGGAATGTCAGTGTATGCTGCATGATGCATGAGTGTCTACACAATAATGACAGCATGATAGGAACAGAGGATGACATTCACCATCTTTCTTACCCCGGACTGCCACACTGCATGAATAACAAGACACATCACACCTCCCCCCCATTATTACCAGCCATTCCATCAGCAGAACAGAGTTATGGAGGGGCTCCCAAAGTTTTCCATGCCAAGGACCCCCAAAATACCCATAGCTTTGTGAAATGCTAAGACAAAGAAAATGGCACAAATAGCGGTGACATGTTTCTCGCTATAATTGGAAAAACAGATCAAATAAAGTAAAACACAATTTAAATTCTTTTGAACGCTTTAGATTTTCTTTTTATGACGTGCTAAAATGTGTTTTAATGACGTGCTAAAATTCTGAATTGAAATAAAAAATTTAATTATTTTCTTCGCTGGCGCCCTCTGGTTGTGCCCCCCCCAGTGGTGGAAAGTAACTAAGTACAATTACTTAAGTACTGTACCTAAGTACAATTTTGAGGTACTTGTACTTTACTTGAGTATTTCTGATTTTCAATACTTTTACTTCTATTCCACTACATCTTGGATCCAAACATTGGACTTTTACTCCACTACATGTATTTAAAAACTTTAGTTACTAGTTACTTTGTAGATGTGGATTATTATTACAAAACATACATTAACCACTTCAGCCCTATACATTTCGACCATTTGAAAATAGCCGATCTACAAGCTCACAATGACGCATTGTGAGCTTGTAGATCTGCTATTTTCAAAAGATTTTTATACATTTGAAAACTTGAAATGGGACATTCTGCATAATGAGTACTTTTATTTTTGGTACTTTAAGTACATTTTGATACAATACTTTTGTTGTACTTTTCACT
>NC_137614.1:40647987-40817987 GCF_963280865.1 Gymnoscopelus braueri | reverse complement strand
GTAAAAGTACCTCAGTCAAAATGTTACTCAAGTAATAGTAAAAAAGTCATTGTTTTTAAATATACTTAAGTATTCCAAAGTATATGCTTTGAAAAATACTTAAAAGTAAAAGTAAAAGTACATTCCTTAATTCTCTGAAACCACCTGCACTGATGTGCTTGCTTGTAGAACCACTACATTATACAAAGCCTGCAGAAACACCAATGAAAACATAGAAATGACTGAGGAACCAGAACTAAATACTTTTACTCCTATACACCCATACAAGATGTAACAAAGAGGCGAGCGGAGGGGGAAGCCAGAAACACAGCCAGTGTGAGAGCAGAAGTTAGGCCAATTGCATTTTAGGGAAGAAAAGAAAACAGCCAATCTAAAGACCAAACCGCACCAATGCAACTCAAGTTTTAAGGTCAACCGCACCAATGCAACTCCTTGCAACTGCCATTGGGGATAATGGTTGCAAGTAGTTGCAAGTAGTTCCATGTTGCAAGGAGTTGCATGGCAAATCATTGGTATGGATGTGGAGTGGGCTTAAAAGTACTCAGTACTTTACAGCCTTCCTAGAAATGTACTCGAGTAAAAGTAAAATATTTGTCTTGGAAATGTACTCAAGTAAGAGTAATAAGTATCAAAAAAATCTAATACTCCAGTAAAGTACAGATCCTCAGAAGCTGTACTCAAGTGCAGTACTCAAGTACATTTACTCCGTTACTGTCCACCACTGAGCAAGGTAAACACGAGGTAATACATCAAATGCCAGGTCGACAAATGAATCTGGCATCTGTCTACATAACACGCTAACTAAATTACATTTTAGCCTTTGCATACTGTAAGCCTGCAAGATCGTCAAGGCTAGGGCAAGTGCTACGGGCTGAGGTGGAGTCTGAAGAGGTGAGTCTTCAGATTACGGCGGAAGATTGGGAGTGAGTCTGCAGTTCTAAGTGCAATGGGGGAGTTTGTTCCACAGTTTGGGAGCCAGAAGGGAGAAGAGCCTGTGACGTGTGGAGCGTTGTCCCGGATGTTTTAGGGAAGATTCTGACAACTTCCCTGTGTTAGCTGATCTGAGAGAGCAGGAGGTGTTGTAGGGTTGATCAGGCTTTGGAGCATACCTTTGGTTGCTTTCTAGGCCAACATCAGTGTTTTGTACTCTGTGCGGGCAGTAACTGGGAGCCAATAGAGGGAGCGGAGAAGGAGGGAGACATGTGAACATTTTGTCTGGTTTAAGACCAAGCGTGCTGCGGCATTCTGGGTAATATAAGGAGCGAGTTACAGTACAGTCAAGTTTTGATAAATGACTGATGTCTACCTTTATTGATCCTGCAGGGGAAATTCAGGTGCCAGAGACAGCACAGCAGTAAATATTTCAGATACAGGGCATAGACGTACAGTAGGTACAGAATAGTAACAATAATAACATCACAATAAAGAAACCCTAAAACAAATTATTAATAAAAGTACAGACATATACACACCCTACAGCCTACACAATCATCCCGCCTGGTGGAGAACAAGAAGACAGCATCAATATACACTTTATTATTATAAAGTGTATACAGACGTATACACCCTATACAATCACCCTGCTTGAAGCAGAACAAGAAAGAGTTTCGGCCCCACACAGTGGCGGAGCGTCCGGGTAGGCCAGGTAGGCGGCCGCCTACGGGCCCGGGACACCGGGGGCCCGGACCGTCAGATCACATGGACCTTTATTTTATTAGAATTAGACGCACTTTGCGTGCTCCGCCTCTCCGCCTCTCCGCGGCCGCCTCTCAGCAACTTTCAGAGATTCACCAGCTTATATGGACCTGCAAATATATTCGAGGCACCCCAATACACTGTTGGAAGCTCACCCTAACCCTAAAACCAAAATAAAGTAACACAAAAACGAACACAATCCGCCCAAAACCTGCACGTGCGCTGCGTGTGTGCGCAGGGGGGGGGGGGGGGGGGGAGCCTGATCAGTGTGCCGTGCTTACCGGCCCGGCTTTCATTTGTTCCGCCACTGGCCCCACAGGTGGGTACTGTATGCTTATGCACTGAGACAAGGTTGTATGCTGAACCCTAAGTTAAGAGCCAGTGATCTAACGCATGCTGAAACGGTTGTTTTTTTAATATAATGTTCTGCTCCAGAACCCCCTCTAGAATGATCCCAGTATAAATCTGTCCCACGCAGCATATTCTCAGCTGACTCAACACCATTAAACACCCAACCTCTAGCCGAAACGCACAGTTCTCCTGACTCACTGATCAGCCCTGTGACTGAAAAAAGCTCTTTTATCTGCCATCATCTCAACCTCTCCACCTCTACCCCTCTCCCCCTCTCTCCCCCTGTTCTCTCTCTAACTTAACCAGCCACCCCACGTCTGCAGCCAGGAGGAGGTCGACACAGAACCCTTCATCTGGGAGGAACAAGATGTCCAAGTGAACGAAGGCTGATGACTGAACTCCTATAGATAATGCTCAACCATGCATTATCAACCGCAGGCAGTGGTGGAAAAAGTTCTCAAATATTAAGTAAAAGTAATAAGTAAAAGTATCAATACTGCAATGCAGAAATACTCTGTTACAAGTAAAAGTCCAGAATTCAAAATTTACTTGAGTAAAAGTACAAAAGTATTAGTATCAAAAGTACTCATTATGCAGAAGGTCCCATTTCACAAGTTTTCAACTGTATAACATGTATCTCACAATGCTCACAATGCATCGCGACGCATTGTGAGCTTGTAGATCTGCTATTTTCAAATGGCCGAAATGTAGAGCTGAAGTGGGTAATGTATGTTTGTTTTGTTGTCAATTATTTGTACGAGCTCTTGTTTTTATGGGATCTTGTTTATTTTATACACGTATTTGTTTTAGCTCTTGCTCATTTGATTTTCCTATTTGTCTCATCTGTTTAAGAAAGTAGGTAGCTGATATATTGCACTTTTACCTTAGCGCTAGGTATACTCTTAGTTGCTTGTTTTAGAAGAGAATGCACTTAAGACTTCTGGTGATTAGTAGTTTTCTTGCCTACCTATGTTAAATGCACTTATTGTAAGTCGCTTTGGATAAAAGCGTCTGCTTTTTTTTTTTCATTAATGACTGTAATGTAATGTAATGTAATGTTTTGTAATAATAATCTAATAATCTAAACCAACTGACCAGCAACAGTTAAGGACTTAAGACAGCCATCACAAACACGTTAGACCACTGTTTCCCAAACAGTGGGTCGGGACCAATGTTTGGGTCACGGACACATTTTTATGGGTCGAGGGTAAATATCCCCTTTGTTGTGTTTTCCATAAAAAAACACACCTTTCATCAACTAAACGAATTCCAACATATTTGAAGAGTATTTCATAAATAAAATGAAATAAATGAAATCATTTCCAATCCATAAATAAATACAAAAACGTTTAAGTTGTGAAAATAGCAGATACAAGCTCACAACGCGGCGCATAGCGGCACGTGAGCTTAGTAGATCTGCTATTTTCACTGGTTTGGGTCCCAGGCAAACGTCTAATTTCTCTTCTGGGTTTTGAGCTAAGAAATTTGGGAACCACTGCGTTAGACCACAACATCGGCAGCATGGCCGACCAATCACATAAAATGTTGCCAATTAACCCTCCCCACACGTTTATGCGTTGTCACGGCCTGTTGTACCCTACTGGCTCACGCCCACTGGGAGGACGTAGCACCTCCGACCTACTCCTCCCATTCAACACTCCACGTTGACAAGCGCTGCCCCAGATCGTAGGGGTATATATGACAAAGGATCACCCTCTACTCCCTGGCCGGGGTCCCTCCACTGAACACAGCCATATTGACACTCCGCCGAGCCAGATGCACCGCAGTGTATTCGAAACCCCCCGCCTCTGCGGTGGTGGACAGGTACTTTAACCCTGCGCCACCTGAGCGCTATCAGAGCGCTCCTGTAGATGTTTAAATGGGTCATTGACATCAGAAATTGACAAAGAAAGCGGCACATATTCATTCAATATTTTGGTGCAGGGTCATCGATTACCCTCAGCGACCTCTTCATTTATGAAGAGGATACATGTCTACATGCGGTGACATATATTATGTTCATTGATTTTTTGCCACAAGGCTCAATATATCATCACCCTGCAATTGATGCTTCGTCTCAAAACGTAATTGAGATATCATGAGAGTAACGCCTATTTTCAACACATTAAAGCAGAGGTCTTCAACAGGGGGTCCGCGACCCCTAGGGGGTCCGCGGAGGTACTGCAGGGGGTCCACGAAATTGTTTGATTTCTTTTTTTTCCCTCAAAAATGTCAATATGTCTTAAAACATAACATGACATATTTGAATAGCTTAGTATTGAATGCACAATAACATGGTATGTTTATACATATTTTGTAGAGAAAGAAAAGGTATTTTACACACCTACTGGGACAACCTGTGGGTAGGAGCAGGCTCCAGGCAACCATTTGTTCATGCTTATACATATAAAACACAATTTTATACATAAATATACGATATATGGATATATGTGGTGGCCTACCCCCTACCCTACGAGGTAGGGGGTCCCTGCTCCATCACCCCATCAGTTTGGGGGTCCCTGGCCTGAAAAGGTTGAAGACCCCTGCATTAAAGTATTGTGTCAATCAAAGATGTGTCTATTTCTCCATTCTACAACTTTATGCGTTCAGGCAATACATCACCCCCAAAATAGCTTTGTTCTTCTATCAATTACTCACCCCTAATGCCTTCAATACTTGGGGAATTTTAGTCGTGAAGTGTATAAAAATAGAAACGTTTTGAGATAGAATGTGGTGTTTTGGATTACTAAGGATACGAATGGATACAAGATACTTACAGAGTTGTGTGAGAGTTGTGTTGGAGTTCATGAACAGAGCTACAGTCTGAGGTCTGATAGTCCTCAAGCTGTTTTCACATTTATGGAAACATGCACAGCCCTGTCAAACAAATATATTCATTTGTTTACAATGCAAATGAGGAGAAACAATTGATTCCCACCAGCTCTGCGTTTTCTGTCTGTATTCATAATATGAAGCTACTTTGACACGGATTGGAGAAGCTTCAAATTGTATCATCAGGTCAGAGGAGGGGGCCTAATAATCCAATATGGAACATCAGAATATCGAAGGCTTCACCCAGAACCTGTCTTTGCATCCGCCAACCCAGTTAAAACCAGTGTCATGTGTCATGACATGATGGTAGGGCTGGGCGATATGACTTAAATATCATGATTATTTAAAACTGTTGCCTCGATTACGATTAATGAACGATTACTTATTTTGAAAAAAACAATGCGATGCGTTATGAGCTTGTAGATCTGCTATTTTCACTATTTTGGCACAACACCATTGTACAACGAAGTATAATACGTGGTTGATCAGACTAATGGATTTAAGCGATTATAAAAAATCTATCTATGTAGATTTGTTGATATAAGAACATTTTAAAATCGATAAAAATAAACCTGCTTCTTGATTATTCGATTAACTTACAGGAGCAAGATTAAGTCAGTTATTGGTTCTAAATACCGGCCCTATGACATGGAGGACAGAGAACTGCGGGCACAAGGTGGAGGGGGACACTGATGTCATTTATGACAGATCAGCCAAGGAGGTATTGAACTACTGCCTGCATACCGCCACCAAGTGTTCCAATCACATTGCTGTAGATGAACAAGAATGCCTTGAGTTCTTTGGTCAGTAGCCATTTGTCACAGTACGATTGGAGAACCAGTCAGATTGAAGAAGGTGCATTCGTTTTTCGGCGTGAGGCGGAGCTAGCGGGAGGCTTTGATGTCCCCGCGGTACAAACAGAGTGCTCTGCTCGTAGCTGACAACAACAAACAAAATTAGCAGCTACGCTAGAAGGAACGCTGCCTCACTTCGAAGTGGTCCGAAACTGGATTCAAAAGTCATTCCGAATAAAATAAATAATCGTATTATATGTTGTGATATGTATGTGATTAATTAATTCATGTGTGGGGAAAAACATTAATTACATTAATACGTTAAACTTTATAATCATGGCCGGGGCCTACCAGGAGCCTGGCTTTAGCGGCTAAAGCTAAGCGGCTAACCTTAGTGTTCCTAGTAGTAGCCCCGTTTTCCCCTCCGTTGCGCGACGGCGTCGCAGAATTAATATTTATATATTTTTTATTTCGCTGTTCAAATTTGTTTTTCTTTTTTTACGGGAGGGTGGTGTACTCGAAGAAAACAAGCACTCCTTCTTCATGTATATCATACATAGTCATACATACATACATAGTCATACACACGTATTATGCAAAGGCAGAATGTTATTTATTCATTCAAATGAACCGTCACACCAATAGCTGTGACCAGATGTGCCCTCCATGCTCTTGCAGTGCTGTGACATTGCTCATTACTAAAATGACATTGAGGACTTCCAATGTTTGGACACTTCAATTTGTTCCAAACAGGTCGTAAACTATCATCAGCTGCAGCCGCGCCACCCCCCGCCCCTCCCCTCCGAGTCATCCAATCACCAGAGATCAGGGGAACACTTGTGCTATGAATTATCATAGTAATAAACCCCGGAATTGACCTGTTCTTCTTCTCCTCCAACCCCATCAGCCCAGATGGAGCCGGGCCAAACACACAAATGGAAGGATGATTGACTGTGTGGCGGAAAATTGAGCCCAACCAATGACAGATTTTCGGGTCCAATGCTGATCCCGGTTTCGGAAGTCTACACCACCGATTACCCCCCAAAAAACAAAAACAAAAGAAAAAGGGGTAAAAAGTGCAAATCTTGAAATCAATTTTAAATCAATTTCAATTGGATTATAGTTTCTTTTTCAGAATAGTTAAGCCCTAGTGGAACGACTCAAGAAAATCCAGCCAAATGGTAACAGAATGATCAGCATAGTGATATGCTGATCATTCTGTTACCATTAGGCTGCATTTTCCATGAAAAGAATAGAAAGACGTGCACATCCATACCCTGTGTCAGTGCTGAGCGAAAAATAACAGTAAACTAAGACAAATGAACAAACGCTCGCACACTGATGGGCTCCGTTTAAAAAAACATAATTTATTGCACCCTTAAAGTGCTATGACGTTGCGGGGTACATGCCCTTCATCAAACTCTGCTCATCAGTGTTTGTTCATTTTTCGTAAAATATCACGACATTCAGGATGTTTTATCGGTTTCACATGAAGTCATGTCATCCACTTGGTGGATGAAGAACCACAATGACCACAATGTAGGAATACTCCTAAGCAACCACCCGCTTTACCCTAGCAACCGCATATTAGACCATAGAAACTGCATATTAGACCTTAGCAACCACTTATTAGACCATAGCAACCACTGTTTTACTATAGAAACCGCCCATTAGATCCTAGCAACCGCCTATTAGACCCTAGCAACCACTGTTTTACCCCAGCAACTGCATATTAGACCCTCGCAACCGCATATTATACCCCAGCAACCACTGTTTTACCTTAGCAACGGCCTATTAGACCCTAGCAACCAAGGTTTTACCCATAAACCGTAAAAAACAAAGTGACACCATGTGTTTCTACAGACCCGTTTTGAAGCCTGTTTTTCAGCGATTACAAATCAGCCATCTTTCTACATCCGGTTTGAAATGCTAACGGAAATTAATACTATTGGCTGCAACAGCAGCGAGCGTGGGTCTTCACTCGGTAGAACCAGTAGAAACCCTAGAAACATACCCTACTTTATAATTAATTTTCAAATTAAATGGGACCATAATTTACTAAACACATATCATGATGATTTAAAAAAGACTTTAAACTAGTGATTGAAAACGTAAAGTGTTTATGAAAGGGTTTACTAAGGTAATAAAATCAAGTATAAAGTCCGCCCCACACCTCTTTCAGTTGTATTGAGATTATATCTCATTGAGCCCGGTAGAAGGTGAAATAGCGACTTCTTCTGGACCATTAATAGGAACAGCAGGCTGAACGAGAACCCGGAAGTGGGCTTGCCCCTTGGTTTTACCCTAAAAAACTACAATTAACACTACTCAACACTGTCAACACTATCAATACTTTTAACACTACAAATACTTTAACACTTTTAAAACCTTTAACACCTGTAACACCTTTAACACCTTTAACACCTTTAACACCTTAACACCTTTAAACACTTAATACTATCAACATTCTTAGCGATCCCACACTGTTTCTTCAGGAACAGTAATTTCTAGTTACTTTATGTGCTGCTGGGTAGCTTAACATATACAGTATAACATTATATATACCGTAATTTTCGCACTATAAGCCGCACCTGAATATAAGCCGCAGCAGCTAAATTGAATGATTTGTACATATATAAGCCGCACTGGACTATAAGCCGCGGGTGTAAAATCCATAGATTTAGGAGGTCCCCTAGTGGCCGTTAGCTGTAAAAATCCATAGATAAGCCGCACGTTATATAAGCCGCAGGGTCGAAAAATTTATATATAATATATTATTATATATATATATATTAATATTGTAGTGGTAAGAGTACAATATTTGCCTCTGAGACCTAAGCAGAGTAGAAGCATAGAAATGGAAATACTCAAGTAAAAAAAAAACTTGTACTTTAGTAAATTACTTGAGTAAAAGTACTTAGTTACTTTCCACCACTGGTCACATTAGAGAAATCTGCTTCACAGCCGACTTCATGTGGTTTGGACAGGAACACTGTTTCCCTGGTCGTTGTGACCTTGAAGTGGGAAACCAGAAACCACCTACGATAACATTCATACAAAAGTCAATATTGGACAGCATTCAGAAACACATTAATGTGAGAGGCTTCTAAAGTCCACAATGAACTGTATCTTTGAGAGGCCTTTTAACCACTTCAACTTTGTCGTACGATGGAGTCGCACGGCGAAAAAAATGCAGATCTACAAGCTCACAACAAAATATGGATGCCAGGCTGAAAGTGGTTAAAAGGTGTATAACTGATCATGTTTTTATAAGGTAAGTGTTAAATAGCTCTATCATTCATTATTCTAGTAATCGTTGCTATAGAGTGCTCAGTAACAGGGGTCTCCCTGTCTCTCCAGCACTTTAAAATACATGTTCAGGTAATAATAATAATTCATCAGCTTCAGTTTCATAGTGTTGCAATTGTGTCTGCGCATTTGTTTTCTTGTTTCATCACTTCCAATCCTGTTACTGTATCCTATGTGTTTCCTCTTCTGGAAAAGTATTTTCAGTTTACTAAAGAGCTCGAGAGACAGGGGGAGACCCACGTTACTTACACTGCTATACAAACTCTCTATAGCAATGACTTGATTACCATCAGAATATAGAGCTAATTAACGCTGATTTTAACACAAAATAAAACACTTACACGATCCCTTTTTTTGCATGTCATTATAGGCAAACATGTATAAAAAAACGCTCAAAACTGTTCAGAAATAGTGAAAATAGCCACTCTCATGGTACCCATGGAGAAAATATTTAAACTTCAGAGCAAAAATGATATAGACCACCTCATGCCAAACATGATAAATAATGAAACTGTCTGTATAGGGTCTAAGCTGCGTGAAGAGAATCATGATGGACTCTGTTCCAGCAGCGACAGCTGGCCTGTTCCTTCAGTATGCATTGAAACGGACAGGTAGAGCAGCTGTTATTGAATAAAGGTCGTCGTCCCCCCGCCCACACCCACAACCCCTCCCTACCGGCGGCACCCAATTCACACCTCGGGCGACACACAGCGCAGCTGCTCCAGATTTCTGAGGAAACCCGAGCCTCTGGGGAAATCACCACCAGTCAATGGAGATGTGCATCTCTGAACCTCTGGTTCTCAACGCGGGGTCCGGGGACCGCCCCGGGAGGTCCCTGGGGGGAGTTCCAGGGGAGTCCCCAGGTAAATTATCGATAGTTAGCAACAAAATAGACCAGTGGTTCTCAACCAGTGGTCCGGGGACCACCAGTGGTCCTTGGGGGGGTACCAGGGGGTCCCCAGCAAAATAAGTTAACATAGCGTCAGAATCATTTTAACCACTTAAAAATAGTAGATATACAAGCTTTGAAAAATCTTGAATATGTGTGCATATAGCTTTGAATATATATATATTTTTTAAAGCGATCATTTTTAACTCAAATCTTTGCTTCTGGGGTCCCTGGCACAAACCATTTTCAGATGGAGGTCCGTGGCCAAATGTATATCAATTTAGGGGTCCTTGGCATGAAAAGGGTTGAAAACCACTGAAATAGACCCTTTCGGGTTTGTGACTGTTTGTAACTATTAAATTAACCAGGTCCTTGAAATAAAAAAACAAGAGATTGAGAATCCCTGTCCTAGGCCACATAACAGGGATGATGGCAGGATGTTTTGACCGAAACTGTAACTCATGCTACAATGAATCCACCAGTGGTGGAAAAAGTACTCAAATTCTTTACTTAAGTAAAAGTACCAATGCTGCAATATAGAAATACTCTGTTTCAAGCTAAAAATCCAGAATTCAAAATGTACTTGAGTAAAAGTACAAAAGTATTGGCATCAAAATGTACTTAAAGACGGGGTGCCGTGATTTTCAGTGATTTTTCCACCCCTAAAACATAATCATCAGTTATTATGGTTATACTAGGAGGAAGATTTTTTTTTTCTGTTTTTCTATTGGCACGTTTGACCCTCAAGGTTTCAGCCTCCAGGTAGAAACTCAAAATAGCCAAAGACATAAAACAGCATAAAAACACCACCAGGGGGCTTAATGAAGTTCTATCAACCTCATAGACACATGAAAAACTGAAAAAGTGCAAAACCATGGCACCACCTCTTTAAAATACCAAAAGTAAAAGTACTGAAATATTTGAAAATTATTGTTTCATAATATCATAATTTATATATGAAAAGTAACAAGTAACTAAAGTTTTCAAATAATTGTAGTGGAGTAAAAGTACAATATTTGCCTCTGAGATGTACAGTAGTGGAGTAGAAGTAAATGTATTGGAAATTGGAAATACTCAAGTAAAGTACAAATACCTCAAAATTGTACTTAAGTACAGTACTTAAGTAAATGTACTTCCACCTACTCCCGCCTCGTTTCAGCCCAAGCTCCCGATATCCAGCATGTCAATCAACATACAGTACAACAACGTTAAACACAAGAGCTCAGCAGCATGTACAGTAGTGCAGGAAAATGGATTACATCTGTAATCCCATGGCAGAGGTCTTAATCTGCCAACCCAAGAGGAAGTCATGAAGGGGACAGAACCGGATGTTCTCAGCATGTGCTCTCAGATGGCTTACCACACATGCTCTCCGCAAGACCACCTGTCTGTCATTCAGCATCCTATAGATGAGAGTGACGCAGCAATGACCACGTCATTCAGCATGTCATTCAACATCCTAGAAGAGTGACACAGCATGACCGCTGTCATTCAACATGTCCTTCAACATCCTAGAAGAGTGACGCAGCATGACCACTGTCATTTAACATCAGTGGTTCTCAACCTGTGGGTCAGCCCACATGATTTTGGGGGGGGGGGGGTACTCAGATGACAATAAAGTGACAATTTAAGGACTTTTAAGACCATTTTAATACCTAAAAAATGAAATGAAAAATCTAAAGTAATCGATAAACTATACTAGAAACTGGTCAAATATTAGCCAAATTGTCAAACAATATAATATAATAATATAAAATTGTGAAAATAGCTGATCTGCAAGCTCTTATCGCCTCGCATTGGCTATTTTCATGTCACGGTAAACCACAGCCTTGTGTGGCTTATTGCTTTTCACAAAAACAGTTATTAATTACAATTATTATTATTATTATTTGCAATTATGACAAACATTAATTACAATTTAACGACAAGAATAATTTCTACAAGAAAGTAGTCCCTGTGACTGCCCCCATAAACAAGGACGTTGCTACTGTATGCAAATGCATGGAATACAGACCGACATTCACTTCCATGTTCAACAGCTCTCATTGCTACCACGACAGCTTATCAGTGATCAAACTCCCCCCACCTCCCCATTCCCTCCTGTAGCAGCATTAGTTCTCCACTATACCAGCATGTCAATCAATGCAGGTTCATATATAATGAGTTATATTGTATGTATGTCTTAATGTATGTGTATGTTTAGGTTCTGTCCTAGGAGTTTCCAATTCCACTTTTCCTCATGTGAATGTAATTATCTGCGCGTCGTGCTTGCACAGATTATTCCGTAGTATCACAGGAGCAGAGCCCCACCTCCAAATTCAGTGCAATATCATTGCAATACATGGTTTTCCTACGAATGTCAGACTGAAATGTCCTGACAAGGTTTCCTGGCACCTGTCTCAACCTTAAGCCACCTGCTTTCATCCGAGTCTCTTTGATGTTGACATTCCATGCCAGCGCCGGATGGATGTTAATGTTGTTCACACTTTCATATTTGGACTGTTGAGTCAGACAGAACCAAGGGACAGGCTTGTCACTTTGACTTTGGTGCTTGTATTGGACAGACAGAGGGGGAGACCTGAAGAGACAGTCTCGGCTGACTGGGCCTGACGGTTTGCAACACAGTTCAGCGAGCACGGGCGACCGTGCACAAATGCTGCGAGCGCAAAATAAAGGAGCGTGATTCTGAATGACACCTGACAATTATTTGCCGTGAGTGAGGAGTGTTTGAAACGTGTTTTCAACTGTGCAGACAGGGGACAGGCACATGAAATAGACCTGCAATATAGACAGCATTATTACAATACATCATGCCTCGAGCCCCGCTACACTTGCTACACACACAATGACTAATCTGTCATTGTCTGTATTGATTACGGCTCTATCATATCTCATATAATATCTTATATCATATTTGATCACATAATATTGCATATCATATGTGTGTGTGTGTGTGTGTGTGTGTGTGTGTGTGTGTGTGTGTGTGTGTGTGTGTGTGTGTGTGCGTGTGCGTGTGTGTGTGTGGTGTGTGTGGTAAAATAAATAAGGTTTCAAAAGAGATTTAAAAATGATTATTTGTTAGTATTATCACGGGTGAGCTGGAATCCATCTGGACCACTGGACTCACTGGACCAGTTCTCCTAATAAATGGACAGGAAGTTACACAACGACAGTATGCAACACTAATCTCCCACCACCACCACTACCCGACCGAGTGCATGCCACACGCGTGCGTGCGTGCGTGTGCGTGTGCGTGTGTGTGTGTGTGTGTGTGCGCGCAAGTGCACATGTGTGTCTCTTATACAACAACCTCAGCATCCACCCTGAACCCCCCCACCATCCGTAAAGCTTAGTAAGACAAGGATTACAACCAATTACTGGCCTCCTGAGGAGAGAGTGGAGACAGGGAGGCGCACGACTCACACAACGGCCAGGAGAAGAAGAAAATACATCAGCGCGTTATTCACAACCAACAGAAGTTGTGAATAACAAGTAGCAGAAGTGTTGCGATGGGAAGAGGCATGATCATAAAAGCTCAGACTTGAAAAGTTAATTGAATCTTTTTCTGGCGATACTAGTGCCCTCGGCCCCGCTGCATGTATATGGTGAAAATGAATCTACAGTCCGTACGGTTCTACCGGCAGCCCCCTGGGAATGGTATAGTACTTGTGCTGCATTCCAGACATGCAGATTACATTAAAAACCCTGTGCGAACACTCCATGACGCTGCATGCATAAAAAAAGATGAAGTAAGCCTCCCTGTTCCACAGCAGGAATACATTTACAGGGTTGTTAGAGATGATTAAAAGAGCCTGACCTCACGGTCATTATTTGACTTTTTTTCCAGGTATCGGTATCGGCAATTATGCAGGATAAATATGTCTCGGTTTGTTTTACCTTTAAATCTTTCAATTTTCAAAAATAACTGATTTAAATGCTCACAATGCATAGCATCATGACATGTTTAATATGATTCTTCATTTACATTTATCAAAAACATATTTGTGGGGTCTTTTTTCTATTTATGTGTTCGCTTATAAGTTAAATGTTCTCAGACAGAAACTTTAATCAAATCTAAGTTTTTTAAATTCTTTTAAGATTTCTTTATTATTTCTTTCTTTTTCTTTTTCTTAACAAGAAAATACCAATCAAAACATCAGTTAGCAAAGGTCTAGGACTGTCCAAAACCGGTATCAGAAACAGAAATCTGGCATCGGTCGGGGTCTCCTGATTAAATCTGTGACCAGAGGGATGATATTACAGTAATAGAACCGAGGGTTACATCACTAAGAGGAAAGCAAGAAAACACAGAGCAGATAAATGTCAGCCATTGAAACAATGAAGTGCAATTCATTAATGAGATCTATACCTCAGATAATGGCCTGTTGTAATGAGAATACAAGGCCTCAAAGGGAAAACAACGAAATAACAGAATAATGAAGACAAACATAAGTATCTTTGATTGCCCACTCCTTAAAAGTAGGAATGGTGCTCTTTAGATTAGCATACACTGTCCAGGTCCTTTGTGCTCTTATCCATCCAGTTGATAATGACACAATAGCTCTTCGCATACCTAATCATAATAAGCTTTTACACATAGCGGTTTGCTTTAACAGTAGCGGTGGAAAGTAAGTGAGCGTCGCGCTTGGCACAGACATGCGCAGGGCAAGTTCTGCCAGGGAACTCAGTGCAGTTGTTGGCGGCCGGCCATTGGGCCGCCTCAGCTCCACGTTCACATCCACTCATCCGGTTCACACGCTCATTTCATTCTCAGACCGCTCTATTTAACTGGAAGTTTGCACTACTCATCCCTGCTTGCTTTTGCTGCGCTCATGCTGCTGATGCTGCTGCTGCTCTCACCACTGCTGTCTTGCTAAAAAAATTGCTGCTCTCACCCTCCACCACCCCAGCTACCACCTGTAGTTTTGGATCTGCTGTTTATGTTACGGGGGATTCGGAGTCCCTATGGTTGGGAGATGCGCTTTATCGGAGTACCTAAAAGCAGATCCAATTCATTGCCAAATAATAAATATGTTGCTCATTTTAAATTCAATAAAAATATCTTATCCTCAAGTACTGTATTTAAGTACAATTTTGAGGTACTTTTACTTTACTGGAGTATTTCCAATTTTCAATACTTTTACTTCTACTCCACTCCAGTACCGCTGGAAGTAGGGGTGCTGGGGGTGCGGCCGCCCCCGCTACCGGGATAATAAATCGGTAAAATCAGGCAAAAATAAGAATTAAATAACATAACTCTAACCTAACCCTAATCCTAACCCTAAAACCGAAATAAAGAAACCAAAAACTGGGAAAAAAACGAACCCAATCCGCCCAGAACCCCAGCGAGCGCGCGGGGGGTCCTCATGCACGCGAGCGCATACCGCACCCCTAACCTAAAAGGTCTTCCCGCGGCTATGCTCCACTCTCAGAGACAAATATTGTAGTTTTACTCCACTACAATTATTTGAAAACTTGAGTTACTAGTTACTTCATAATCATAATTACAAAACATACATTAACCACTTCAGTCCAATTTAAACTTTGGCTATTTGAAAATAGCTGATCTACAAGCTCACAACGCGTTGGAACTTGTGGATGCATTGTGAGCTTGTGGATCTGCTATTTTCAAACGATTTTTATACATTTTAGACATTTGATAACGTGTTGTGAAAGAAGAGTACTTTTACTATTGGTACTTTAAGTATATTTGGATGCCAATACTTTTGTACTTTTACTCAAGTACATTTTTATTACCAGACTTTTACTTGTAACAGAGTGTTTCTACATCACAGTATTGACGCTTTTACTTAAGTAAAACATGTCGTACTTTTTCCACCACTGTTTAACAGTCATAATGGTATTCACACAGGTGGACAAAATGAATCTTCGCCTCCTAGACTTGGACGGAAATAGGCCTACAAGCCCACAACGAATGGAGTTGTGGGCTTGTAGGCCTATTTCCTTGTAGATTGACTATTTTCGAAAATTGGCGTTGAGGGGTAAAAAAAAAGGAGGGAACCAAGTATACACCCCTGGGGGACCCCGGTCGGTCAATGAAGTATATATACGGTTCAAGTGGTTGAAAAACATTAACTCACCAGAATTTCCTTGGCCTGCCAATTCTGAAAGGTGAGCAAGGCATGGTGTTGGTTTGTGCTTTCACTCTGCAGTCCTGCTGTTCTACTTTCCTGACAGATTGGGTCTTACTCTGCAGCATGCTGGCAGGAAAACTTCATCTCAATTTCCGTGTTCAGTGTTTCTGTGTTTCTGCCCATTTCGGAAAGGTCATTTCAGACGTCGGAACCAGAAAAACGACTTTCTTACCTGACACTTTTCTCTTTCAGTTCAATTCCCTACAGGATATTTTTTCTATAAAAATGCTGTTTCTGAATTAAACTGTTCGACGTATCAATGACAGTGACAGATGCCATCATCCTACAGCAGCCACAGGTTCGCTGGTTCAGGTTCCGATCCACGTATACAAAAACAGGAAGTAGCTTTAACGAGGATGCACAGGATTCGTGCATTGGATTATCACTCACGCTCAGAGTGCAGGACTGACCGCTGATAAACAGGAAATGACCGTTGTCTCATTGACTCGCTGTAACGTGAAGATGTGCCATCATCACTAAACGGTACGGACACCATCTCTCTGATCCCATTGTGTTCCACACTCCTCTTTTCTGCTCCTCTCATCTCTTCACATCCCTAAGATCTCTTCACAGCTCTGTCCTGTTACGGTTTCTTAGCGTTGTTGCCGGACTCGTTCCTCTCCTCCGGCGTCCCGTCTCCCTCTCCTCTCTCCCTCTGCGTAGCACCGAGTCGCTCTGTCAGTACTGATGCAGCAGTGGTCCAGACAGGCAGACAGGCAGACAGACAGACAGACAGACTGCTCTCTCTGCACGTGAGCCCAGTTTAATGCTGAGTAATGCGGGCCTGCTCTAGCAGCCTGGGCCTCTGCTACAACTGTGGATCCATCTGGATCTGTATTCCAGGTGGACCCCGGCCGGCAGAAATGATGAGACTGCAGCAGTGGTGGAAAAAGTACTCAAATTTTTTACTTAAGTAAAAGTATCAATACTGCAATGTAGAAGTACTCTGTTAAAAGTAAAAGTCCTGAATTAAAAATTTACCTGAGTAAAAGTACAAAAGTATTGGTATCAAAATCTACTTAAAGCCGGGACCCTGGGGGTCCCGGCCCACAGGTTTAGAACCACTGCTCTAGTGCAGTGACACACTGTGTGTCCTCTACTGACACACTGTGTGTCCTCTACTGACACACTGTGTGTCCTCTAGTGCAGTGACACACTGTGTGTCCTCTAGTGCAGTGACACACTGTGTGTCCTCTAGTGCAGGGACACACTGTGTCCTCTAGTGCAGTGACACACTGTGTGTCCTCTAGTGCAGTGACACACTGTGTGTCCTCTAGTGCAGTGACACACTGTGTGTCCTCTAGTGCAGGGACACACTGTGTCCTCTAGTGCAGTGACACACAGTGTGTCCTCTAGTGCAGTGACACACTATGTGTCCTCTAGTGCAGTGACACACTATGTGTCCTCTAGTGCAGTGACACACTATGTGTCCTCTAGTGCAGTGACACACTGTGTCCTCTAGTGCAGTGACACACTATGTGTCCTCTAGTGCAGTGACACACTGTGTCCTCTAGTGCAGTGACACACAGTGTGTCCTCTAGTGTGACACACTGTGTGTCCTCTAGTGTGACACACTGTGTGTCCTCTAGTGTGACACACTGTGTGTCCTCTACTGTGACACACTGTGTGTCCTCTAGTGCAGTGACACACTGTGTGTCCTCTAGTGCAGTGACACACTGTGTGTCCTCTAGTGCAGTGACACACTGTGTGTCCTCTAGTGTGACACACTGTGTGTCCTCTAGTGCAGTGACACACTGTGTGTCCTCTAGTGTGACACACTGTGTGTCCTCTAGTGCAGTGACACACTGTGTGTCCTCTAGTGTGACACACTGTGTGTCCTCTAATGCAGTGACACACTGTGTGTCCTCTAGTGCAGTGACACACTGTGTGTCCTCTAGTGTGACACACTGTGTGTCCTCTAGTGCAGTGACACACTGTGTGTCCTCTAGTGTGACACACTGTGTGTCCTCTAATGCAGTGACACACTGTGTGTCCTCTAGTGCAGTGACACACTGTGTGTCCTCTAGTGCAGTGACACACTGTGTGTCCTCTAGTGCAGTGACACACTGTGTGTCCTCTAGTGCAGTGACACACTGTGTGTCCTCTAGTGCAGTGACACACTGTGTGTCCTCTAGTGCAGTGACACACTGTGTGTCCTCTAGTGCAGTGACACACTGTGTGTCCTCTAGTGCAGTGACACACTGTGTGTCCTCTAGTGCAGTGACACACTGTGTACTGTGTGTCCTCTACTGTGACACACTGTGTGTCCTCTAGTGCAGTGACACACCGTGTGTCCTCTAGTGCAGTGACCAAGGGGCCAGCTTGAGAGTTGTAAATTGGGTCTATAAAGAAAGTTCAGTTCAAGTGACAGTTCATATGAATGGCCTGTAGTTTCGCTGTTTTACCCCTGCTGGTGTCAGAAAGAATTTCTCTCAATGCAAGTGGGCGGGTTTTTGACGAACTTTAGACTTGATTTTCTTACCTTAATAAACATTGTTATAAATACTATTATGCTTCCAGTCGCTAGTTTAAAGTCTTCTTTCAAATCATCATGATATGCGTTTTGGCAAATTATGGTCCCATTTAGTATGATCTAGGAGGGGCGGGATGATTTGATTGACAAGCTACACAACCAATAGCATTCATTCCCCGCCCCCGCTCTTGATTGACAAGCTACCCAACCAATATTGGTCTGGTTGCATTGTGCAGGACATGACGTACTTTTTTAAATGAATTTGAACAACAATTGATTTAATTAAAGTTTCTATTTGAGAACTAATAGCCTAACTTATAAGCAAATATGAAAATAAACAAATAATGTTTTGATAAAAAAATTATTAAGCATATTTATTAAACTTCAGTATTCAGTATGAAAAGAATATTAAACTATAATTATACAATGAACAAGCAAAGAATAATATAAAATATAAAACACACAAGCTCACAACATAGCAAGCTTTTAGATCAGTTACTTTTGAAACATTTTAAAAGGTTACAAATCGGGACACATCAGCTGCATAGGCGGCGGGTGAGCTTGACAATTGGGAAGGCTGGGGGTCGGCGCCGAAATCCGTGCGCGTGCGCAAAAAATGCGGTTTCTGGGCGGATTGTGTTGGTTTTTGGTTACTTTATTTTGGTTTTAGGGTTAGGGTTAGGTTAGGTTATTTAATTTTTATTTTTGCCTGATTTTACTGATTTATTATCAAAAAAATTAACTAAATAATGCTGCGCACATATATTATATAATTTGCACAATTCCTAGAATTGCATAACATAATTCCAGCATAACATTTGGGAAGGTTTAGCCTACCCTAGCCTTCATTACCCGCCGCCTATGATCAGCTGCATAATTGCCGAAACCGATGTAGTAAAAAAGAGTCAAATAATGATATACCACTCAAACCGATATATCGGTCAGGCTCCACAATTGCCAGCAGGACTGTTCGCTCAGCTCTGAATCTAGGCTTCACGTGTTGCGTACACACACACACACACACACACACACACACACACACACACACACACACACACACACACACACACACACACACACACACACACACACACACACACACACACACACACACACACACACACACACACACACACACACACACACACACACACACACACACACAGCACCATCCTAACCTTGCCAACACTGCAGAGATGCCCGCCATTAGTTACTGTGGCAACGAGAGGGGAGGGAGGGGGGCTACATCCATTCTGGCTCTCAGTGGCTCATTCATCTCACTTACAACACACCGCAAACACACTGCACACATTCTTCTGCAGGAGGAAAACCTTGGCAAAAAAACGTTTGTCAACAGCTCGCTCACAAATGCATCTCCTGACCTCATCTGACCAGGATCAAAGACAAACGATAACTCACCATCTGCTCCTGGCCCTGGTGAATGTCTTGTCCAGTCTGAAAAAGTGCAGGAAAAAAAACATGTTGAGTCCAGAGAAACAGCTCAAATAATCAGTGTTTACTTCACACTATACGTATATTTTTATGAAATATTCATCGAGTGTATGAGTGTGTAGCTTGTTTAATGATGCTAAAAACGGATGGTTCGATAATAGCAACAATCTGCCGAGACATCACAGCTAAGTCTAGATAAAAGGGTCGGAGATTAAAATCAATGTGCATTTGTTTATGATAGATCAATGTGCATTGACAGACAGACAGACAGACAGACAGACAGACAGACAACGAGCTGCCGTTCCAAAATGAGACAAAGTCTGTGTTTCTGCTTATCCGTTGGTGGGATTTGAAGCGGATGGGAAGAAGAGTGAGAATGAGATGAGTATTCTGTTGTTGTGGGTTTCTGATTACAAGTAACAATCCAGAAGGTAGTAAGTATATCTTTCAAAATAAAAATAAACTAAACTGAACTGAGGGAAGGCAAGGGTGTATACAGGGAGTCAGACTTACCCCCAAATGAATAAGTGAATGAATGAATGAATCTGCTCAAGTAGCATATCCAGGGATGAGAAGATAATACCGTGCTGATATATTTGGATAAATATAATGACATACCCAAAATAGGGACGCCAGGTTGAAAGTGGTAAACAGCTTCTGAACAGGAGTGGTTCAAAGTGTTTGTTCATTTGTTCTTTTGGACGACCAGATATAATGCCCGCCTTCTAACAGTTGGGTGAGTGTACAATTCAATGTAATCCACTAGATGGCACTGTGTGTGCAAAAGAAACACTTGATGGATAAAAGTTATGATGAACTGCTGACCATGACTGCTGCTCACCATCAAGAAAACCATGCATCACAATTTGGGTAATATTGGGTTTTAGACATCCACCACAAATGAGCAAATACAAGCTGTAGGAGAGTCCTAAACATACTGCTGTGCAGCATAGACTCTAGGTCTCCAGCACTGATGCTGTGCCACATGGAACTACTACTACTACTAATAATGACTCTATTTACAGAGCATTTATCAAAACACGGTTACAAAGTGCTTTATGATATAAATGAAATGATAACAGCAAAAGAACGAATGGATAAATAAACAAATGAGAAATAATGTAATATAATAAAGAAACAAAAACCCTCAAGGACATGTAGAAGTGCAGGGT
This sequence comes from Gymnoscopelus braueri, assembly GCF_963280865.1. NCBI lineage: Eukaryota > Metazoa > Chordata > Actinopteri > Myctophiformes > Myctophidae > Gymnoscopelus > Gymnoscopelus braueri. The sequence goes on along the minus strand of NC_137614.1, from coordinate 40,796,865 downwards.
CTCAGGCTTATCTCTGGCGATAGCCGCGGGGGGCCGGCTATTTGAATCATCTCACAGACCTCCTGCAGCTGTCTGCTCTGTCATGCATCCGATCTCGTATTTAACCTTCTCCCCCCTGCCGAGGACACCTTCTCAGATGTCCTCCTCAAAGCACAGAGCTGTGTCACTGTTGATCCAGTTAGCCAGAACCACATCCCATTCCATCCATCCAGACACAGCTGAGTCTCTGTCCGCTGTCCCACCCCTTGTCCCAGCGGACTCACAGGAATCCAAAGCTCTTACTCATCTGTCTGAAGACGTCTCTTTGGCCGGTATTAAGTCTGCATGTTCTATGGAATCATTACCCAGCAACATCCCAGGAATCTGGCAAGCTAGTCTGAAAATAGAGCAAGTAGACGCCTCGCAGTCTAGTTATCTGCGCCAGGCCGGAAGGCCGGGACGCAGAGATTGTGTTTTTGCTCCCGTTTGTGTCTGCGTGTCTCTGTGTGTAGCTAATCTCAGAAACCACTGGGCTGATCAGCGTAAAACTTTTCCTGCACACTCCCAGTAGGCCAAAAAACACGAGCGTGCACCTCCAAAAGCACTTTTACTTCCGCCCATAGTGGGTTAGGGAAATGCGAAAAGTTGCACCGTATGTTGTATAATGCTATTTCTCCCGCAGCTTCCTCGGGTCCTGATGGCTGCAACCCAAGACTTACAAAGCCCTGACTAAGCAACCCATCCTGGCAGAGATATGCGCTCAGAAGAGCGCCCTTTTCTAGTTCGGTCTGTATTGGGGGCGACGGCAGCTCAGTCCCTATGGACTTGGTTTGGGAACTGGAGGGCCAAGACCATCGTTCAGAGAGTGGACTGGTAGCAGGAGAGGTGCCAGTTCACCTCTTGGGCACTGCTGAGGTGCCCTTGAGCAAGGCACCAAACACCTAAAACTGCTTCTGGGTGCCACTTTGCAGCTCATGACTCAACGATCTCTCCGTGTTTGCATGTCTATAGGTCTTTGTGTTTCAAGCCTACATGTCATGTGTTTAACAATAGAGTGAAGATCAAATTTCCCTACGAGGATTTAAAAATATAATTATTGCAATGCATAGGCTAGAGACCGACACAATCACACGTTTGAAAGTTGATAGTTGAGCAACTTAGTTTGAAAATATCCTGTTTTCATTCAATAGTTTCCAAAGCATTTGTGAAAGAACACAAGAATATTGAATGAGGGAGCCTAACAATTCAAACCACGGAATAGCACCAGGAATAGGACAAAAGCTCTTGGTACTTCCTGTTGTAGCGATCCTATCCTATAGCTTGGCTTGTTATGTCCGTTTGTGGTGTATTTGTCAATCACATGAAAACCTAAAGCGACTTCCTCTTTCTGAGAAACTGTGTAACTGAGAGGGGAAACACATCAGCGAGGCTGTTTGTTCACTGTACTGTGGAATTGTACTTAACTGAGATTTTAGCGTTGGCTATAAAAAAAAATAGCTCACTGCGACATTGTACATCTGCTACTTTTTCAAAGTGTTGGTGTCTGCTTTTAATTTTTTAACATAAGTTTTCTCTTCTGGGGGTCCGTGGCACAAAAACCTTTTCAGATGGGGGTCCGCGGCCAAATATATAGCAATTTGGGGGTCCTTGGCACGAAAAAGTTAGAGAACTACTGATTTAGAAGGCATTTAGTAGAATGCCTCAGGTCTTAATGGGTTAAGTACAGTACTTGAGTAAATGTACTTAGTTACAGTAACTTTCCACCACTGGGTGGGAATCCCAACCCAGCAGACCTGCTGTTGCCTGCGGTGGCTTTGTCGCCTGGAGGGTGACTCTGTCATGTTCAACCCCCGGTGACACTAGGCTACAAGCAGTCCTCCACGTGACACGTAATGACACGAAGATGGATTCTGTTGTTCCGAGTCTATCTCAGTTCACTGAGTCTGACACACCAACAACGGGCAGATAAATCACAGCTGTCGCACGAGATGCAATGCACTACTTGTCCTTGGGCGACCAAAAGTGACACCAAAACCAGCTCTGTTCGTCTGGGAGTTATATTCTGTGAGCGGAAGAGAGCTGTCTCTGTATGTACGACACCGCTGAGAAGAATAATCATTCTCATTCTGTGGGCCTCCTCGCTCATTCTCAGGTTTCATAGAAATCCAATTAAATTTAATCAGACAGGATACGACATGATCCACAACCAAAGGCTCTAAAGCAAAATAAATTGCCTATAAATATAAATACATATAAAATGCCTCTAGAAATCCATCAGCATAACTCACGACGATAACCCCCCCCCCCACCCTCCAGGTTATGATATAACCACTTAAAAGGTAGGTAAGTGATAATTTTTTGTTAAATGGTTAAAACACTATATTCTGAAAGTAGTCATTGCTATGGAGTGTTTGTTCAGTAACAGGGGTCTCCCTGTCGCTACAGCTCTTTAATAAACGGAAAATACAGTTTCAGGTGGGTTGCACATTTTCAGCCAATGAGGAGAGAGTACCATTTATCAGCTTAAATGTTAAGTTCCAATTTTGTCTGCTAATTTCTTTGTGTCATCACTTCCAATTTCACTTGTTCAATATATATCCTGTGTGGGTTCTCTCTCCTGATTGGATAAAATTGGTATCCCGGCCTGAAAACAAATGTTCTGTTTACTAAAGAGCTGGAGAGACAGGGAGACTCCTGTTACTGAACAAACACTCTATAGCAATGAGTACTATCAGAATGTAGAGCTTTTTAACACTTATTTTAACAAAAGAAAATCACTTACCCTACCATTAAGCCACTGTTTTATACTTTGTCTCACAATGCATCGCATCACCGCACGTTGTGAGCTTGTAGATCTACTGTTTTCACTATTTTGGGGGTCAACCCAAATTGAAAATCTTTGCCTATAATGAGTAATGGCATGCCCAAAATAGCCACACCAATTCAATTAATCAGCCTGTTAATCAATCTGTCAATCAAAGAAGCGAGCTAACAATCAATAAAGAAACTCTCCTTTTTCCTGTTAAATATCACAGATCACTCCAGAGAGACAGAGAGAGAGACATTCCATGACTGAAACTAAACAAGGCAGGGCAGCTTGTGATAACATGCAGATTACTACAGTGAGCGATGACAAACTCTCAGTATTATCAGCCAAACAGAGGGCCTTTTCAGTGAATCAATGATGGATGGATGGACGGACGGACGTACGGACGGACAGAGACGTATGGACGGAAGGAAGTCGCCTGTAAGCAATTAGCAGCCTGTGTCAAAGCAATTGTTCGGTGTAAGTCATATTTAGCCCAACAGATGTCAAATTTTAGTTCCGATATTATTCTCGCTTTTGGAGAGTCATAGACCACCGATTAGCCCATATGGTAAAAAAAAAAGGAAAGAAAAAAACGTTTGACAATTTAGTAAATATTAAATACATACATAGACTGAACTGTATTTTATTTAAACACTTATGCCCTATTCAAGAGTTTTTTCCAATAATAGCACATCTACAAGCTTCAAAAGGTTGAAATCGGAACACATCGGCTTCATACAATACCGATGTCGTCAAAAAGTCAAAATAATAGCCGATATATTGGCCAAACCGATATATTAGTCAGGCTCTAGTATCAATGCATGTCTACAGTATGAGTAATATTTAACCCTCACAGTCTAAGAGGACTAGTTGTTCTCATTGGCGACAGAATAAATCAAAGAAAAACAAACTCTTTGACACCAGACTGACACTGAGCTGAATTACTACAGCTCATATACCATCACAGCACGTCACGTGATTTATTTCATTACTCCTCTCCAGTCAGCTGGGTATCTTTAAACAAAATCATCTGGTTTCTATGGAAATAGGCTATAGAAAGGTATGAATCCTAATGTATACTCTGTGGCACAACAGCGTCGCTTCCCGACAGGTGCTGATTCACAAGCTTGTAATGAGTTGATGTCGGCAAGCGACATATTTGTGCGGTGGTCAATAAATTAGTGCTTTGAAAGGCTCAGGGCGGGCCTCAGTAACTCCTGGTCAACACAGCATGTCGACATCTGGAACAGTGAACAATAAGTTCACTGTACTTGCAGTAATCTGCGTTCACATTTGTGCAACACACCTGCGTAAAAAGAAAAAAAGTGACATACTGCCAATGTTCCAACTACAAAAATGTATAAGGAAGAAAAATGATGGATATTCATTGTCAGCTCCTACATGTATGAATAGAGCTTCCTTACTACTGTACGTATATAGACAAGCAGGTGGCCAGAGAGGCTGTCTGGGAATCGGACGGTTGCCGGTTCACACCCCGGTCGATCCAGTATACAGTATGTGTCGAAGTATCCCTGAGCAAGACACTGAACTCTTAACTGCTCCCTATAGGTTCTGTATTAATATCAACCACTCACTGCTCCTAATAGTTAGGATAGGTTAAATGCAGAGGATAGATTTCACGTATGTGCAAATAAACATACCCCAAAAACAACTAAAAGGGGACTAAATTACTATTACTTTGAACTTGCACCTTAACTCAAATATTTTTAGAGGTACAATCCGTTTTATTTTATTTACTTTACATCCAGCGTGAATGTTATCGACACTCCTCAAGTAGGCTATATTGCTCCCAAAGCTGCATTTGACTCAAAAACATCCAGTGAATGACCAAACACTCTGTTTAAAGCCCTCGGCAGCCAGAAATCCCAATGTAAACCTTGCTGGAGCTCAAGAGAGAGGCTGTGTAGAGCCGGTTACAGCCCTGGGATACATTGGGACTCACATTCTGAGCTAAACTTGTGGATAAGAGCCTATTGAGTCCAGAGGGAGAGACGTTTGAGATGAACATTCAGCAAAATGAAAGGTTTCTGAAGGCGTGTGTCTACAGTACGTGAATGCGTCAGCCTATTTGGTATTCTGTGAATAACGTTTATTCTGTAATCAACTCCCACACCAGCATGCGTTCTGCCCTCAGCATCCGTTATTCACTCAGAGAGAATGTTTTTCAATAGAAGCTGGATACTATTAAACACCCTATTTATACTGCACTTCATTTGAAAATGGAAGATCTACAAGCTTGCATTGTAGATTAGCTTTTTTAGAGAAATTGTGAAATATTTGGACACATCTTGAAACATTTTGATGCCAGGCTTATAAGGTCTGAACAAAAGGAAAGAGTCCGCACACCGTCTTAATGTTCCCAAAAACGTTTCAGCTGAGTGAGGAGTCAAAAAGAAAAAGACAAAAGAGGGCAGAATTCACAAATCACTGAGTGAAGGCACCCGGGGACAACGCCCCAATTTGGAATTCACAGTCTATGACAGATCCATAGATAAGCCATTATTATTCCTATGTGGCCATCAGGAAAGAGGAAACATTTTCTATACATAATAAGTGTCCATACCCTACAAAATAACTTCCGGGTGCTTCAAAACGCCACTGAGCACATTCATTGAAATGATAGCTGGGGGCGGGGCAATCCGCCCTCTAGTTATATTATACCTCTATGACCTAACCGCTTTAGGCTTATAAGGTCCACACACCAGGAACTCTGTGACCACTCATACGGGACGTGGATATTACACGTCATTCTTTTGACTCCGCGTGGCCGGAGACTATGTTTCCACCTGACATTATTAACGCCATTTAGCATTTTCTGCAAAACACAGTTTTTGCTACTACTCCTACCGATTTTGTCCAAAACTCACACAAACCGGTACACATTATCTCTGGGCTCATGTGATCAAAATGTATACGTTTTCAGATCCCATCTCAAGTCGCTATGACTGCCGTCCAAAGTTTGCGGGCCCTGGGTGGGCAATCCGACCTGGCGGAGACCTGTGCTCCGAGGACCACACTTTTCTAGTTTGTTTTGTTTTTGAAACAAGATTGATCTTTTCACCGCAAATAAAACCATCAACCTACATGATCTATTTTCAGAGAATTCATTTTCGGAGAAAGACCTTTAATGTGGTTAAAAATAGACTAGCGAGTGAAAGACAGCCCTGCTCAAGCCCTGAAACATTGTTATCCAGGCTAATAATAAGAATACCAGTCAACAATACAGAGGGAACCCGCCCACCTCCAGACTGTTTACTGTATGTGAGCTGAATGGCACCATTGATACAGTGAATGACAGTAAAGATGAATGTTCTCTTTTATGCCACATGACAGTACAGTCGAGTACAGTCAGCATGAACACACACACTCCGAAGAGAGTACAAATGGAACCAAACGGACCCGTAAAGTTCTGTTTGGTTCCATTTGTACACTCTTTTGGAGTAAAATGAACACTAAGAATTTACTGTGCACAATTGCACACACATGCACACACACACAAACACCAGAGCTATGCAAACAGACACTTTTCACTGCTCTATCCACCTTATAAACATATACAGTACACACACACACACACACACACACACACACACACCCACACAGACCCACACACACAACAGCAGTTTGTGTACATGTCATGAGCACATCATACAACTTAACCCATTCAAACGTGTTAAATCTATAGGTTGTAATACCTTTCAATCCGGGACAGCATCTGTGTCATTTTAGATGTTGCTATATAGCAACATTAATTTTTATTTTATTTAAATAAAAATGTAAAGTTTTTCAGAAAACTGTTACAATTTAGAAGGCGTTTTAGAATTGGCCTCAGGTCTAAATAGGCGAATAAACTGGTCCTGCGCCTTACCGCTGTTTAAACTAATGTTAGCTACAACTTACAATGTCGGCGTCTAGCAACACATCCTTATCCAGAGAGACGTTGGCAAAGCGCAAGCTCGTCGTTTCTCACCTAAGCTTTTCAGCGTACAACAAGCTGTAAACATCATTCCTGACCACGCCATGTGTTAATCCTGGGTCAGTGTGTTAACAAGCATCACGTTACATCGTTAAAACAGCTCAGCACGACTGAAGCCACAGGCCGCACCTGTTCAGAGCAAAGACATCATCAGAGCTGTTCTGAGAGCACCGAGTTGTCAATAAAACACAGCAGGTGTAAAGCCTTCTATCTCCAAGCTAACAATGTTAGTATGGACCCTCAGTTTTAACCACTTTAAAGCCTATACGTCATTGACCGGAGTTCCCCAGGGGGCTATACTGTACTAGACCCCCTCTTGTCTTCCCTCTACTAAATATCTTCGCTGAAAATAGCTGATCTAAAAGCTCACGATGTCTCGCGATGCCATAGCTCGGTGCGTAGAGAGGCCGTCTGGGAAGGTCCCTCGTTCACACCCCAGCCATGCACAGTCTATGTGTCAAAGTGTCCCTAAGCGAGACACATAACCACTAACTGCTCCCGGAGCGCTGTATTAATAGCGCTCACTGCTCCTAATAATTAGGATGGGTACATGCAGAGACCACAAATCACACACAGCATGTGCAAATATACAGTGACAGAAAATACCCAGGAGTGGGGACCAAATTAATTAATTCTGTAGATCAGCCAAATGTTCGGCAGAATAGAGGCGCTAGCGTTCAAGTGGATAATTCTGAGAAACGAGGATGCGCGACAAGGAGAAGCTGAAGCAACTAAAACAACAGCTACTGTCTCCTCCAGGTGTTTACACTCTGTCTGAGTGTCCTTGCAAATGCCATTGTCATTGTGAACATGAATGACAATTAATGACACTCAGTGTGAAGGAGGCCTGATTGGATAGAACATGATGAGTCCTCTGGTTGCCCTACACCACGGTCAAACCCTGTGAGTATTAAAGTCATATTGTGTAACTTTTTCAATTAAACAAAAGTTACTTTCACTGGTATATTTTTCACAATAATCATTCCATATAAATGGAATGATTGACACCTTCTCTAAACGCTATTGAAAATTTATTTTTTCATGTATTTTAGCTTTCAAAAATATCCTCGGCCGCTAGAACCCTGCAGCATTCCTTTTTCAGCATTCCTTCTCTGTAGACAAACCATGCGGCAAGTTTCCGTCACTGGATATGAAGCGGAAATCACGAAAACGCTGCAGTGCTCATTAATGGCCTCTTTAGGAGGGTGTCAGTATTTCCCCTCCTGCTGTTTGCAGAAGACGATTCATGACATTAAACTCAATGGGTATTTATTTGACCAGACTTAACACTTGATTTTATAACATTTTCATAAATACTTATGCTTTCAGTCGCTAGTTTAGACCCATTTAGACCTGAGGCCGATTTTAAAAACGCTCTGACGGTCTAGGGCTTTCACCAACTAGTCGACTAGTCGACTAGTATAACCACTAGTCGACTCTGTTGGTACTAGTCGAATAGTTGAAGAAAAAAAGCTTTTTTTTTATTATTATTTGTTTTTATTTGTTTTAATGCCATAGTAATGGCCCGTCTTACTATTATTATTATCCTCCTGACTTTATTTTTTATCAAAAGGGGGTCAAAAGTATGCCCAATAAAAGCCTATTATTGGGCAATGGGGATCCTTGGAGACGCTGCTGTGGTGCTGTGCTGCTGTGCCAGAAGCGCTTCCCTTAAAACGCCATAAAAATAAGGGCAGGAGGATAATAATAATAGTAATATAGTAGTAGGATGGCATTAAAACAATGCCCCCCCCTAAAAAAAAAAAAAATTTAAATGTATTTTTTAATGTTAATTTCGACTAGTCGACTAGTCGACTACTAATTGGTCAAAACAGTCGACTCACACAAATCATTAGTTGTGAATGCCCTTTCTTTTTTTAATACAAAATAGAAGATTTTCTGAAAACTTAGGTGCCACCTAAGTTTTCAGAAAATCTTCTATTTTGTATTAAAAAAAGAAATTCTGTTGCTATATAAATAGTAACATCTAAAATGACAGATGCTTTCCTGGTTTTAAAGGTACAGCAACGTATAGGCTTTCCCGGTCTTAATGGGTTAAAATCTATCAATTATCATTATATGCGTTTTTGTAAATTATGGTCCCATTAATATTAAAATGATGATAATAGTAGTGTAAGCTTCTAGGGCTTCTACTGAGTGAAGACCCACCCTCTCTGCCTTTCCACCCAATAGCATTAGTTAGTTTCCGGTTGCTTTTTGGGACCGGAAATTCCAAGATAGTGGATTTGAAATCGCTGACATCGCTCCAACAGACTCCAAAAATGAATGCTACACAGTATGACATTAAATGAACCCTTCTAGTGTACAAATTGACTTGTAAGAGGTTTTTTTCTTCTTCTTCTTTTTTTACAATTTCAGAGCTCATATACCACTCAGCATTTTTCTGTGTAGGAAATGCACTTGAATGGTCTCCTGCTCTAAAGACTGCCCCCCACCCCCACCTTGCGGTTCTAATCACCAACAATCAATTTGTCGAGCAAACTTTAGCCTTTGTCGGTGTCACGCGAAACAACACCCACTGTAATATTCAATACATGTTATGGATTGCAGATTTAGGCCAACTATAGTAAACTATATTAAAACAATCCTTTATCAGATTCTCTGTGGGCTACATAGTCCTTTATAGAACAATTCCTACAAGCCAAAGAACCATTGGTACTAGTAAACACCCTTAGAATGCACAGTGTTCTTTACATGAAGAAAACCCATTCTCCCATCAGCTGATCACAGTATGTGGAGCTGGCATGCTCCACATTCCAAACAATGGAGCTCTATCTCTACTATACTGTTATTGAACACTATCTCGCTCTTTCTCTCTCTCTCTCTCCATGCACACAAAAGGCAAAAGTGTTGAGAACTCATGTTTGTGCACAGCGCCTGAGCATCTTATACCCCGGAAGCCATGGAGAGAGAGTGACACAGAGAGAAAGAGACACACAGAGAGATAGAGAGAGAGAGAGAGAGAGAGAGAGAGAGAGAGAGAGAGAGAGAGAGAGAGAGAGAGAGAGAGAGAGAGAGAGAGAGGCTCCATACCCAGAAGACGCAGGCCGCTGCTCTGTTTATTTCATGATGATCTGCATTAACAATTTATAAAAGCAGATACACAGAGTCTAATGTAGAATATGACTGAACTGGCTGACTGCCATGCATCACAGCACATTTTACCACTTTCAACCATGTCATTATAGGTGGAAACTCGCTAAAGTATTCTAAAATGTTCAAAATCTTTCCAAAATAATGGATCTACAAGCACACCGCGCTGTGACACGCTGTGAGCTTGCAAGTCGGCTGTTTTTGCGCACATCTTTTAAGTGGTTAACATCACGGAGGTATACTGAATGCAACCTCTCACAATCCTCCCGGCACAGACAACAGGATGCAGTACGTGTATTATTACAATCACAGAGAATGGTGCCATTGCCTAGGAACCTTTCCAGTGACAAACAGCAAACTAAGTACAGTATCTGTGTTGTTCGTTTTTTAAACTAAGTACAGTATCTGTGTTGTTCGTTCGTTGTTCACCCACATTAAAACAAAAACCTCATGCATACTGTAATAAGTCCTGTCCGTTCCATTAACATTTGGTTCAGTGTTTCCCAACATGGCATCCGGGCCCCAGGCCTTGTCTGTTTGGAGGTAGCCAAAACATGTTGCACGAAATCATAACTTGCTTTCAAACCCACTTTCGACCTGGCATCCCTATTTTGAGCATAACATTATGTAGTCAAAAATATTCAAAGAAATTTAAAAGGTTTTCCAGAAGTTTTTTTTAAAAAGCTGATTTACATGCTCACAATGCATCCCCAAGTGACGCGTTGTATACTGTAACTTCTTGAAATATTTCTCGTACAAGAAGTATACAGTATAGAGCGTGCGTGTATGTATGTCAGGTTTTGTCCAATATAAGAAGAGGGGGGGGCTGCAAGAAAAGAAGGTTGGGAACCAGTGACTTATAGCACATGTCATTGAGAGTATACTGGGTGGAATAACTACAAGTCTGGAGACTGGAGAGATTTGATTTGAGTGGCTTCTCGCCCTGAAGTGAATGGAAACTAACAGAATGCAGGGAGGCGTCAGTGTGATACTGATTTACTGATTACAACACTGAGTGGAACGGTCAGAGACTGACCTGTGGAAACAGAAACGCCACGAGAGGAGTAAATATACCAAGACTAGATGAAGAGGTGCCACTTTGGTTTATTTAAATAACAAACTCTAAAATCCCTTAAGTTTGCAGTTGTCTGTTTCAATAAGGCCCCAGCCCACAGAAGGCAGACGGTTATTTGGGGAATTTCCTAAGGCCACACACACACACACACACCCCCCCACACACACACACACGTAGTTGACCAACCACATATTTAGGCATTCAATCTGTACATACTTTACATGCACATATTTGAACATACAGTACACACACACCCAGACATACACATGTACACAGAGACGCACATACACGTGTCTACAAAGAAGATGTAAACAACGCATACACATGTACACAGAGACACACATGCATGCTCAGGAAACACACACATGTACACAGAGACACACATGCACGCTCAGGAAACACACACACATACACAGAGACAGTGAGTGATGGTAAACATGCCAGTGGAGCACCTGTTGACAAGTGGAAATTCTTGCCGAGTGCGTTTCTACCGGGGGTGTGAACTAAACCCAGACCTGGGCCACATGACAACACTGGGAACATACCTGTATATGACATGTCACCTACAGCAGTGATTCTCAAACTCTTTCATGTCAAGGACCCCCAAAATGATATGTATTTGGCCGCGGACCCCCATCTCAAGATATCTAGCTCCAGGGACCCCCCAGAAGTTTTCACAACTTTTCAAAAATAGCCAAAGTATAAAATATGGATAAAGGGGTTAAAATGAATGTGACGCTTTATTAACTAATTTCAAATTGTGGAAAAAAATCGAGAATCGTTTTTATCACGTTGGTCCCTGGCACAAATTCTATTCATATGGGGGTCCGCGGCCAAATACAGATCAATATGGGGGTCCATCACAGGAAAATGTTTAAGAACCACTGATCTATATGACATATCATATAGCCAGCATGTATATATTTATATGCTTATATCTCCCTCTAACCCTCAGGAAATGACCGATCCAAAGTATGTACACTACTCGGTACAGTAATATTTACTGTACTGAGCTGGCATGACGTCTTAATCAAATGATGAGTAAACAGACATGATTGAGTTTACTGCTGGTTGTCTGTCTGTGCATGTGCATTTGTATTTGTCTGTGTGTGTGTGTGTGTGTGTGTGTGTGTGTGTGTGTGTGTGTGTGTGTGTGTGTGTGTGTGTGTGTGTGTGTGTGTGTGTGTGTGTGTGTGTGTGTGTGTGTGTGTGTGTGTGTGTGTGTGTGTGTGTACTTTTATTACTGTACCTGTGAGGGCCAAATAAATAAATAATAAAAAAGTATATATATAATAAATAGAGAGAGTATGATAGCGGGGAGAGAGAGAGAGAGAGAGCATTGAACATTGCTTACACTTAGGGAAAGATTCAGGTTTGGGTTAGGCTTAGGAATAAGGCATTTGGAGGTTAGGCTTAGGGGTTGGACGCCTGATTTATATACATAGTTGTGCGCCGGTGTCGCGCACACAAAAGTAACAGATCTACAAGCTCATAACATAAACAACATACACAAATAAGTACAGACACACAAACACATGCAGTATAGACACACATGCACACAAATACGTACATAATTACACACAGACACAAACACATACAGACACAGTATACTGTACAGTACATGGACACAAAAATACACGCAGACAGAAATACAGTCACATAAATACATACTGTACAGACACACAAATAGACACAAAAACAAATACGGTACATGTAAACACAGACACAAATAAACACAGACAAAATACACAGAGACCCCCCCCCCCCCCCCCCGCCCGCCCGCCCCCCACTCACACGCACACAAACACACACTCACACACACGTTAAAAGCATCTATAAATCATGTCATTCTCTTACCCCCCATAAGCTCCAAATGTGAAACTCCTCTTTCTCTGAGGCATCCTGGTTCATGGAGAGCGCAAGTCCACTGACGCTTGTGTGTGTTTGAATGCATGTAGGCCTATGCTGTCTGTCTGTCCATGTGTGTCCGTGTGTGTGTGTGTGTGTGTGTGTGTGTGTGCGTTTGTGTCTGTCGGTCCACAGAGTTCCACTCCCATCTCCTCCCTCTTCACCACTAACACGCCTCCTCCACAAACAGGAGGAGGAATGAGAGGGAAGGGGGTGTGTGTGTGTGTGTGTGTGTGTGTGTGTGTGTGTGTGTGTGTGTGTGTGTGTGTGTGTGTGTGTGTGTGTGTGTGTGTGTGTGTGTGTGTGTGTGTGTGTGTGTGTGTACGTACAGTATGGGCTACATCCTCTCTCAGAGAGGCACAGAGAACACACTGGCAGTCTTTCAGCTCTTGACCTAAACATCAATGACATGTGCTGCTGCATGTCCAAGGCTGTGCACGCCAACACAAACCATATCGTCCTATCACCTTTATTTCAAATTGTATTTCATCACCGTCGGGTGGAAACTTTGTACTGTATGTCTAAAACCGTTGCTTTTCAGGAAATGGAAAACATAATCTGTGTTCCAGTGGCTCCAATGCAGTTATTTAGTCACAAATTAGTTGTTAATACTTTTCATTGGTTAAATATTTATAAAACCCACAAGATAGACTTGTGGGTTTCACTTTTACTTTTAAACGTTTTTCTAAAATAGCGGCAATAGCAGATCTACACTTGTGAGCTTATAAATCGACTAGATCGGCCATTGTCGCTAGTTTTACACAACACTGTTGAGTAGGGCATTCATTTATATATATAGTAAAGATATATATAAAGTATATATTAAGTATATTAAAAGAAAACGTAAAATGTTGAAATATGGAGGTACAAGATTTTGACCCGACAGCAGCGATTTGCTAATTGTACGAAACAAAAACAAGGATGTATTATTCTTTGTATTCTCTTTGTGTTGGCTGTCCAGTTCACTGAAACAGCAGTTCTCTGTGTGTCTGGACTTTATCACTGGAAGACAGCTGCTCAAACAAGCAGTTGACATCAGACAAACAGTTCATCCTTCTTCCCAAACTAATCACATAGCCAAGCTGCGGCTGGCGTTGCTTGCCGATAAGAACTGATCTACAAGCTTAACAATGCATTGCATCTCGACGTGTTGTTACTGTAGCTTGTGGATCAGCTTGTAGATCAGTTCTTGTGAGCAAGTGACACCATTGTACAATGCATAAATTAAAAGGTGCAATAGAATAGACAACATGCAGCCACAGCCACTAGATATCCACCTCTCAACACCTCTCTTTCATATGGTTTGTTTTTTATTCTCCAAGCTTTTCTTTAGGGAAAAAAGTATCTTTTTGGACCGGCCAAAATTATTGATGTGATTATTTCACAATTGGGGGGGGGGGGGGGGGATACTTATATTCCACACATTTTTAAAAGCTCTGTGGATGAATTATTTTCTTTACATTATTCGTTTTTTTACACGGTATACGACATATAAGCTTTAACGAGCAGCCATGTCTGCTGATGAGATGATCATGATGATGACCCAATAACATGACATCCTGTCCGTCTCATTAATTTCTGCTACATGTCTTCAAGGTCAAGGAGCTTTATTGTCATTCCATTACAGAACTAAATTTGTTACACAGGTCCTGGTCATGGCAGAGTACATGTACATCTGGCATACCCCAGATGTACTTAATGTCATTATTTAAAACCCATGTTGCTCTCACTCTATTGCTATACACTAGAAAGTGGTGTGCATATCTCCACCAGGCCGGGTTGCCAAGCCAGGGCTGTGTAAGTTGTGGGTTGCAGCCATCAGGACCCAAGGAAGCTACGGCGGGTAATAGCTGTTCTATGACATACAGTCCACGGCCCCTCTTGCAAGCTTTGGAAGCCAATTAAATGGAATATGACAAATCTGAATGATACATGTTGATCACATGACTCCAGAGATAAAGCGTATCGATTTGTGAGAGTTTTGGACAAAATCTGCAGGAGTAGTAGCAAAATATTAGATTTGAGAAAATGCTAAATGACGGAAATGAGTTAGTTAGGTGGAAATTGCCAGGGCCTGTAGTTGTGTCGTGGTCCAAGGAATCCAGGGAAATTTTGGGGTGGGTTGTCTTCCTTGGCCAGGCCTACTAGATGGGTGCGCAAAATGTTTGTGAGATTAGCTGTGCACAATGACACATGGTCAGGGGTGAAAATAAAATCTCTGTCCCTCTGCCTGGCAGAGATAATGAGAAGGTCATACTAGTGGCGGTGAATTGGCAGCATTGTGTCGGTGTCGGCAGATGGTTGAATAACAGGAGGATTGCAACCTAGATTCTAGAGGAACACTCACTTCCAAAACATTTGCACATGTTGAAGGCTAAATATGCTGAGGGCGGCAGGCAGCTATTTTCATGGTCCCTATGCAGCAGGAGGACAGAGGCATGTTGTTTTCAGTGGGAAACGCTGAATTTGTATTTCACAACAAGCAGTTCTACCATGAGTCAGGGATAAACGAAACCACGCCGATCCTGTCCCCACTGGGACAATGACGTCAAAATCACTTTTAACAGCCAAGCACTCATAGTAATTGAGCGAGCAAACGCTAAATCAATGCATCAAACAAACACAATGACTTTGATACAGTTTTTTTCTGAACACCATGCAGTTGATTGAAACACTTCAGCACAATGCCTGAGCCCTTGACATCTCTTGTGTTAGTACTACCGTAATGAACTGTAATGGTCCTGACTATGTAACAGTACAGTATAATGCATATCCTGGCTTTTCCCTTTAGTCCAAGACAAAATAAAACATGGCTGACGGATAGTCATACAGTAGGCCTTTGTAGACTGTTTCAATTGTTCATCTGATCAACACTTCTATAGAATTATTTAACCACATTAATGCCCTATGGCAAATAAATGCAGTTCTGCAAAGTGCCAACTTCGTATTTTGCGTTTGTCACATGAACACATGAATGCAATTGCAAACATGTATGTGATACCCCAAAAATGCAGGCCACTTTTTTTATACTGAGTCTTATCAACCATAAGAAATTAAAACCCTAGAAGTGACTAAACCGCAACATATTTTTGTCAATTAACCACATAGGCCCTATTCTATACTTTGTCGACAGTATGACACAGTGTCATACGAAAATAGCTCATCTACAAGCTCACGTGTTGCAAAGCATCATCAGGGACATTCACCACCCCAGCCGTAGTCTGTTCGCACCACTGTTGCATCCACGGCCAGACAAACGATACAGGAGCATCAGCAGCAAGACCTCCAGACTCCTGAACAGTTTTTATCTTGCAACTATCAGACTGCTGAATAAGAGCTATGCCTGGTGCCACTGCACAGACTGAACTAAACTGTGTTTTAAATGGAGTCCCTTTATATACATTCAAGACTCTATTTAATATGCACTTAAGTTACATACT
Organism: Gymnoscopelus braueri; assembly: GCF_963280865.1. NCBI lineage: Eukaryota > Metazoa > Chordata > Actinopteri > Myctophiformes > Myctophidae > Gymnoscopelus > Gymnoscopelus braueri. The sequence goes on along the minus strand of NC_137614.1, from coordinate 40,780,543 downwards.
GTAAATGAATTTTTACATATGATGCACTTTATTCTCCCCCTCTCCACTGTTTTCCGACGCTTATCTTTTAACTGCAATAACGGGCCTGCCCAATTAAGAATTTCACCCACCTTATTTGAAATGTAAATGTTATGCGTCAAACTGGCAATAAAGATTGATTCTGATTCTGCAACGCCATACATTGTGAGCTTGTAGAACTGCTATTTTTTTATATTCTGAAAAATGTGGAAAATGGTGGAAAATCTTTGCCTACAATCAAATGCACAAAAGGTTAATGATGATGACACTTAGTGAACTAATGATCTAATTATCACTAACCTTCGACTGCTTGATTGATCCCAAGATTACCCTTTCAGCCACGTGGCTATCCCGGCTTAACCTCACGCCTAATGATTCAATTAAGGTGAGCGGTGGCAGCACGTGCGAGGCGTTTGAACAGGCCGCAGCGCCGACAGAGGCGCTTAATCGCATCACTTCAGGAACAGGACTCAGTCCCAGGGGATCGCCAGCTCCGGCTGTGTTATTAAAACAGAGGAGGACGGACAGACGGACAGGAAGGCTCTCACAAGGACAAAGGGAGCAGAGATCCCTCTGTGATAGCAGCTCCTTCTTCAGTATGCCGGAGACAAACGAACTGGACACAACACGAGACAGTCTCGTCTCGTGTTGGTCAGTCTATCCACACGGCTCATAGCTGACCATTGGCAAGTTCCCTACAATGACAATTTTTTCCCCAGTTCAGGTTAAAAACTACAGAAGAATAAGAACCTAGCGGGCTAGTAAGCAAGGCAGCCGCACCTAATCAAATTAATAATGGGTGTGTTAGATTCAGGTGTGCCCATAGCCTTGGGTGTGCCAATGTGCAAGCATAAACACAGTTGTCAACAGTATTGCCCAATGCACATTAACAGATCTAAATCTAACACACACACACACACACACACACACACACACACACACACACACACACACACACACACACACACACACACACACACACACACACACACACACACACACACACACACACACACACACACACACACACACACACACACACACACACACACACACACACACACACACACACACAATTTGATTAGCTGCAGCTGCGTTGCTTACATCATGGTGTACTATGAGGTCAGTCTTATGCAGACTGCCCCGTTTTTACCCTGCCGTAGTTTTTAACCTGAACTGGAAAACTAACTACAACACCAGCCTAGGGTTTCATCCCCCTTTAAGGGGGTCTATTTTTTCTGCAGGCCTTTTTTCCTGCAGGAGACCTCGAGTGCAATGGCCCACAGAGACTGGGGTGAAACATAAGGGAGGGGGTGATGGGGGAGGTCAGCGACCTCCACTTCCAAGAGCAGGAAATTTGCTCCTGTTGAATAAATCAGCTGCCCGTCAGCACAGGAGACTGATGAAACGGCTCGTTTTGAGTACAGGGATTTGTTATTAACGGCATTAATCGTTTCAATTATTATTATAATTTCCCCTGAGCTGGGGTTTAATCTATTTAAGGATGACCAAATGCCATAAATCAGTGGTTCTCGACCTTTCTTGAGCTCTGGACCACTAGCATATTTAGAACTATCCCCAAGGACCACCCAACCCCACAACAATATATATTTAGTATAAGAAGGCATTAGGGAGTCATTTCGATAAAATGTAATTTAAATCTTTTTTTAACATAAATTATCTTAAAGCCGAATTTATACTTAGTTGTACGCTGGTGTCGTGCACTGAAAAAAGACTTTCAGAACGTGTAGCAGCATGACGTGTTGTGAGCTTGTAGTACAAACAAAAGTATATCAAGCATTATTTCATTGCAAGCTTTTTTTCCCCCACTCTACTTAGTTGAAAATGTGTCTTACATTTTATGTACAAATAACATAATATTATTGATATATGTTTTGAAACATTTTAACACGTTTTCCCATGGACCACTTGCAATTATTCCGTGGGCCACAAGTGGTCCGTGGACTACTGGTTGAGAAACATAAATGCCACAAATTTGTCCCCAGCAAAATAATCAAAATCAGCTGAGCTTGTAGATCTGCCTTTGTTATCTTTTAAATCTTGTACGGGGGGGGGTCCCTGGCACAAAATATTTTTAGATGGGGGTCCGCAGCCAAATGCATATGAATTTGGAGGTCCTTGATATGAAAATATTTGCACACTGCCATAAATCAACTCAGTTCTCAACAAACACAGTTGAAGAGCAAACCGGGAACTAAGTTCCACTGCATTAATAGATCATGTACACTTTTAATCCAACAGACAACGCAGTAAAATAATTCAGACAGAATCATACATTATTCAACACCCTCGTGAAGCCTACGTTCTCCCCGCGTGACAGAGATGTTGTTGAATCACACCGGGTTTGAAGCTGAAGGTTCCTTTCAACAGAGCGCTCCAGATTCCTTCCACAGTGTGAAATGGTGAAACCTCGGGGGGATTTTGCACTTGCCCTTTAGAGGAAGGAGGTTAATTATTCCCAAAATATTGACTCTAGTATCACGGCGAACACACTGTTGCCTATGGCTGGCGTGTGCATTCAAAATATTTTCCAGAAACTTCATAGAACAAGGCGTACACATGGCTGGGTTTATTTGCAGAATCTTGGCGGAGGGGGGGGTGTGACTGTACAGAACTATTTGCAGGGAGAGGATATGTGAATATTCAAAGGGGCATTGTGCTTTGAAGAGCGAAGCAATAAGGCGAGCCTTATCTCCGTGAGCATTTAATTTTCATTACGCTTTCATATTTCAGCGACTGGGGGGAGAGACTCTACTTATATATTTTTTTTAAATACAGTCGAGAGTAAGTACACACACACACACACACACACACACACACACACACACACACACACACACACACACACACACACACACACACACACACACACACACACACACACACACACACACACACACACACACACACCCCTTTCATAGGACCTCATTAGAAAGCCAGGATATAATGGCTGAAATAGCAGTAAAATAAGGTTGCTGTTCAGTCGACCCTTTAGAAGCCACTCTGATTAATGATTTATGTCCACTTCCCTCCACTCTGTCGTATGGTGTATAGGTTATTATGCCAATATGAATTATCTTGCACTCAGCTGCTTTTGTGCTTTCTCGCCCCGTATTGTCTCTGTGGGACTTGAATGTGAAACAGATATTTGAGAGCAGGAGGACATGAGAACAAATGAAATGCTTTAATTAGCGAGATGAGATGGCTCCTAGCTCAAGGCTCGACAGGAAAGCGATTAGGCATCAAACGGCGATTTGCTTTCAACCGTCTTCAGAACGCCCGAATTGGGGGGAATGACTCATCTTGTAATCTGGGGGCTTACTTATTCCACAATTATTAAAGGGGATTTCTTCAAAGTATCGCCCCGCTAATCAATGAATCATGTTGCACTGTCTTCTTCATTTCTTCAGACAATGACTCGCAGGGCCGTGTTGCGTGTGTGCGTGAAAGCTTTAGGGACACACTGCCTCTACTGCATTGATCGCTGTTCCACAGAAAGAATCTATTTCAGCTTTAATGGAACGTCAACGCCATGCTTTCTCCTCTCTCTCTGTGTTCTGGGCAGCTCCCTGATGGATGGAGGATGAGAGGGACTGTGTATACGCCACGCGATCGATAGACACCCAGCGCTGTGCTGACAGAGACCAACAGGACCCATCACACAACCTTTAAATCCCATAGAGTGACAGAGAAAGGTTGGAAAGGAGGGCCGGAGCAATACATCGATACTGTATCGACATCGTGACATGAGACTAGATATCGTCTGGGATTTCTGAATATCGCAATATGGCTTTGAGTTTCTTTCCCTGGTTTTAATAACTTAAGTCTTATTTTATACTTTAAAAAATGGTCAATAACAGCTAAGATAACCAATATATAACCAAGATAACCAATCTTCAAGCTTATAGATAGGCTTCTATTATTTTTTTTAATATATTTTTGGGGGATTTTCTGCCTTTATTGATAGTACACACTACAGTAGAGAGAGACGGGAAACGGGGAGAGAGACAAGGGAGTGACAGGCAGCAAAGGTCGTAGGGCTCGGGAATTGAAGCCACAGATAGGCTTCTATTTTTGACAATTTATTTGAATTAAAATAAGATTATATTATCATTACAATAGGATATTATATTGATATATTTTGATAAAGAGGTATTTGGACACAAATATCCTGATATCTGATTTAGTTCACATCGCCCAGGCCTAGCTGGAAAATAAGTGTAGATTTTTCAACTCAGCAATTTCAGCCATAACTATTCAAAAGAGGTATGACTATATGAACTACTGCACATGTCCTGTGCTATCTACAGTTAGTCCATATGAGTGTACAGTATGTGTCCATAGTGTGAGTGATGATGAGGGACGAGGCAGAGTAACAGTGACCTCTACTGGACCACTTCATGTTTGATGTACCTCGTTCAAGCTGCCAACATTACCCCCCCCCCCCAAAAAAAAGAGGTGCAAACCAATAGGTACTGTGTATAGTCACATGACACACACACACACACACACACACACACACACACACACACACACACACACACACACACACACACACACACACACACACACACACACACACACACACACACACACACACACACACACACACACACACACACACACACACACACACACACACACACACACACACACACACACACACACACAATAATGCCTTCCATTAAAATAAACCATTTCTCATCTCATTGTAGGTGTGTGACTGTGTGAGTGGCTGTACAGTAACCCCAGGTTCCCTATTCTGCAAAAATAGCAGATCTACAACGCAACGATGTCTTGTAGATCGGCTATTTTTAGCAAATAGATTTGCGAGAAGAGAAGAGAAGAGAAGAGAAGAGAAGAGAAGAGAAGAGAAGAGAAGAGAAGAGAAGAGAAGAGAAGAGAAGAGAAGAGAAGAGAAGAGAATCGAGGTGGGGAGAGAAGAGGAGAGATGAGAGGAGTACTCAAATACAGTGACCAGAATGCATTACCATTACAATCTATGAATCGCACATCAAGGTATGCTACAGCATATCTCAGCTCTCCAAGGTGAACACAGTAAGGTCACCGAATGGAGATAACATATGACTATTCTGAGCTGTGATTTATCATCAGTATGTCATGAACAGTACTGAGGCACTGAGTCATGAATGACCCTCTGTGCCCACAGGTAGAGATGCCATAGATCAGGGGTTGGGGGGTTGACCCCAATGCATTACATTTCAATGCATCGTGAGCTTCGACAAGAGCATGGCCAACGACATGGAAATAATGTTATAACTATGACATTTCAGTTAATTTCATCGAGCCGTTTCTATACAGATGATTCTATTCAGCAGTAAAACTGGAGGGTGCGGTTGCTGTACTGTTTATACTGTTGACTCTGCAAGCGTTATCGGTGTATTTCTGTGGCTTTTGATTGCATGATCTTTTGTGTGCGTTTACGTTTGCTTACGTATTTCTCTGGATTCTATAATGTGTGATGTTTGTTTTTCCTCTGATTGTATCTCACAGTAGTTCTCTCACTCTGTATCTGTACCTTGACTGCTGTGCTGCCTCTAGCGCCTGAATTTCCCCTGCGGAATCAATAATCTACAGTATCTATCTCTACATCTTTGCCAAATGTTCGCCCCCAGAATAATGCATCAATCTTTACCGAGACAAATTTCTGAAATATGCAAACTGGCATTGGGGTGTTTGTCACTGTGCATTTCACATACATGAAATTCATCCTCTGTATTTAACCCATCCTAACTATTAGTAGTTAGTAGGCGCTATTAACACAGTACCCGTGAAGCAGTTTGGGGTTTAAGCTTCTTGCTCAGGTACACTTTGACACGTACTGTATACTGGGTGGACCAAGGGGCGGACCGGGGACCTTATGATTCCCTGATGGTCTCTCTACCCACTCAGCAATGGCCGCCCCCTCATTCAGCTATGGCCCCTTCAATTCTGATCCATCTGATCAAGCAAAATGGTTCGTTCTGTTCACATTCAATCAGTGAAGTAGACTAGTTGATTCAGATGATGAGCGCCGATTGTGGTCAGATGCGGCATTTCCAATTTGAGCATCCCTTCATCTGAGAGTGCCACATTAGATTATAGAATTCTCCAAAGTTCCTCAAGTAGGTAACCTAATTCCCAAAACAAATTGATGATGGCTTCATCATGCAGTTTGATGTCTGGCCACCGGTGAAATCCAACTCTTTTTATTCCCGAAAACAGGAAACGGGCAAAACATATCGCTGCCGGTAATCCTATTTCAACATCTATGAATAGCCCAGTTTGTACAAATACAGCTAAATGTCTTCTAGGTTTTTCTTTTGCTTAAACACTATATTTAACATCCTCCAACACCTGTTAACCACGGGAATCCTAGTGTTCCTATTCTGGGACAAACTTTAGGCGACGCAACAAGGCGCGTTGTGAGCTTATAGATCGTCTTTTTGGGGGCGAGGAGATATGGTGTAGAGGGGAGAAACAGGAGCAGACCAAGTACAGAGTTCAAGTGGGTAATAACATTCTACTGCAGCAGCAGTGCAGTACTTTTTTTCCATTCACCTGGAGCGCTTTTCAGATCTGGACGTTGAATATTGTCATGCATCACTGCTCCCCTAAACAGCAAAGCCTTTTATCTCTTTTCTGTGTAAATAGTTTTCTTATCATCAAGACCACACTACAAGACATGTACAGCATATAGACCATACCAACCACTACATAACATAAATAGATACCCCCCCCGCCCTCTCCTGACCTATTTATTTCTGCTGAATCCACAGCTGTAGATAACCATTAGTCATAATACATACAGCGTGAGCGTACTGCGTACTTTATCATGAATGCCACGTGCACGCCATGCATGTGGAAACATAACAAGGCTGTACTGCACTGTGAGGGAGGCACACATGTTATTTAACTGTAGACCAGCGGTTCTCAAAGTGGGGTCCGAGGTCATTGAGGTGGTTCCATGGGGGTCCCCACTCCCCCAGCTAAATGATTGATAGTTGGGAACCAAATGGCCACCTACAGGTCTGAAACGCTTAGAGTATACAAATGAAACCAAATGGACCTGTAAGGGATCATTTTGTTCCATTTGGGGGCATTTGCCCACCCTATTGGCCAGCCTAGCTCGGATATATTTGGCAAACAGATGATTTTTACTTCCTTCTATTTATTGTGTTCTCGTATGGATTTGCTTTTGGCATTACTGTAAATAGATGGTGGGGTTTTTTCTCTCTCATGGCAAGATCTTGCCCCCCTGCTGGCAGAGGCTGAAATCGCCTTTTGACTAAGGGCTGATCTAATATGATTAAATATGTAACAAATACCAGAAGAGGAGATCACATTAGTCCAGTACTGGCGACACTGCACTGGTTACCTATATCTTTTAGAATTGATTTTAAATCCCTTTCATTTGTTTACAAAGCACTTAACAACCTGACACCCTCTTATATTACAGATTCTATTACCTTCGATGTTCCAACCAAAACACTCACTTAGGTCTTCCTCAGCTCTCCTTTTAAATGTTCCCAAAGTACTTCATAAAAACACTGGGGAGACCGCCTTCTGATTCTATGGCCCCAAGTTGTGGAATACCCTACCACTTGAACTCAGAACGGCGAGCTCTCTTGGTGTTTTTAAGAGTAAGTAATTTTTTCTTTAATGTGGCATTTAATTTAATTAATCTTATGCTTTTATTCTTTATTCTTATTTTCTATTCATTTGATTAATCTATATTACTTCGCCCTACTTTGTCTTCCTCAAAGCTTAAACTGTGCTGTTTAGTTATGTCTCTGTTTGTCCATTTTGTTTTTTATTCTGGCATTCTTTGTTATTTGAATGTGAAGACTTTGGGCTGCATTTTTGCGAACGCGGGAGGAGGCGCGGCGAAGCCGCGCCTCCGACCAAGTGGAGCTTACTATATCATCGTGCTTGCGGTGTGTGTGTGTGTGTCCCATATTTATGGTCTCTTTCCGTCTGTGTTCACGCTCTCATTCTCTCATTGGCTCGCCGGCGAGAGATTGTGCCTGATCCCATTGGTTCACCGATCTGTCCGTCAACCCCCGCCCCGTTAACACAACATTACGAGCGACGCCCACTGCACTCTGGTTGGTTGCGAAATGAAACACTTCCTCATACCGAGTACACCGACCCGCTGGGCCAGGCTTTTATTTTTTAGCAAAACTAAGCAATAAAAGCCTGGAGATCGAGGCGAATCTGCGTTCGCCTCCAGCGTTCGCGCGTCTTACTTGTATGTATGAAAAGGTGCAATACAAATACAGTTATTATTACCTTGATGTTTACCTACTCTCCTGGTTACTTTGTAGCTCTAAATAGTTTTTATGGCGTGGCTCTAAAAGAGGCTACGCCGTCTATACTCTATAAGATGGTCTTTTTGTCTGTCCGTCTATCTGTGTGTCTGTCCAGAGCTAATCTTACAAACCGCTGGACCAATCAGCAAGTAGAATCCCAATAATTTTTGTTTACTCGTGTTCTATAACAATATTTAACTTCAACTTGTTTTTTAATGGAAGTCAGTGGGGCGTCCATGCCCAAATTTGGGCATGCATGACGTCATCGGCTAGACTCTTTCAGAGCCAAGCTCTGCCAGAACATTGAGTCATATGTCGTAAGTCGACTGGCATCATAGACTGGCCATATAACAAGTCCAACATCCACATGAGGAGACACACTGTTATTGGACTCCATCTTGTTTCGATGACTCTGTCGTTTGTTGACTCGGGTTCATGTCATTTACTCTGATCTTGCACTTAGTTAAGTGGCTCTGGATAAAGAAGAGTGTCTGCTATTCCTAAACTGTAAGAGTGTACCTTCAGTGGGACCTGGGATATCGATCCAACTCCACAGTATCCAGGAAGCCTCCGGTCACGTCCGTCGCCTGGCAGGATGGATGAGAAAAGGAGAAATATGAGCGATGCAATAGGCGTTACCACATGAAACATTAAAAGCTATTTCATAGATCGGAGAAGGGGCGGGGGTGGCTAATAGAAAAATATCAAAAAGCTTATATATGATTGCATCAAGGGTGCAAGGCGCTATGGCTGAGACAAGATGAGTTATCTAAATGTTAATAAGGATGACTTCAAAGACAAGCTATAAGCTATTATGTGATATGATTCCAGGATCAGACCGGTGCACATCGGTACACTGTAAACTTCTGAGTGTTTGTTTAAGAGTGTGCAAATGAACCCAAAAGGGTCCAATTGTACACTCTGAGTTAAATTAACGCTCAGGAATTTTATAGTGTAGATGCTGCATCCGTTATAAAAAGCGTGAAAACAGAAAATAAACATAAACAGCCAGCCCTGTCAAAGAGACAGAACACTGCACGTCCGAGTCACAATTACGACATAATCGCTTGATCGCAATTATTTGAGCTAATCGCAATTCTTATTGTTTAATCGTTAGAATAGTTTCCTTTCATCTGTATAAAAACAGCTAGATGACATTAACAGAAATGTCAGAATATTTATGTCATTATTTCCACGTCATTGTCGACTCTCTTTTAAACACTTTCAACCTGGCTTCCCCATTATGGGCATTTATCTGAAAACATTTTCAAAAGTGTTGAGAAATGTTGACCTGTTTGTAGGTCTACTATTATTGCATTTTTTGATTTTTTTTTTAAAAGTATAAACGGTTTAAAGGGATATTTGACTTTCATGTTTGGGGTCATTGAAACGTCTACTCTGGCTTTTGAGAACACCCCAGACAGTTTTTAAGTTGATTGATTCAGTATTTAGATATTTGATTCGGTATTTTTTTGTCAAGTCAATTTGTTTATATAAGAAATTAAAAATATGAAAAAACATGCTTCTCGATCATTCGATTAAGTTGGTTATTGGTTTTAAATATCAGTTTCGATATATTTACTTTAGTTAATTGCCCGGCCCTAGTATGACCATTATCGTCAACTCAAATCTCATGATCGTAACAGCCACAGCAGTTGTGTGAGCGGCAGGGTGAGTGATTCAGAGCCGATCAAAGAGACAGAACCCTCCACGTCTTACAAGCTGCTTGCTGTTAGACGTGTGTCCAGTCCAGTCAACTCCACAGAGGAGAGGAAAGCACACGGATGCAGTCGGAAAATGAATTATTCAGAAGGGAGGGAAACCGATGCACCCCATTTCTAAAAATAAAATAAAAAAAGACACTAAGTATCAACATGAGCCTCTAAACACGGTTTGTTGTGTAGCGGTGTAGAAACAGGCAAGGCTCTGTAATTAAGATATCACAGCTAGGACTAGTGGAAAAAACGAAATACAACTGTAGCAAAGATAACTGAAGGATTCAATTATTAGATTAGTTTCCCCAGCACGTACTGTACGTATATTTATTACCAAAACATTCTCTTCTTCATGTTCCTACTGTATCTCTCTCATTAGTCAGTTTGTCAATGTCATGATATGTCATCACCTCAAATAAAATCTGTTTACTGTGGCCTGCTGTCATCAATGGTCAAACCATTGACCGTGATAATAACAGTACACGCTTGAATATGAAACATCAGGGCTATAATTTAGAATGGGTTCAGTACCAATGTGACACAGCCAACTATGATTATGTAAGAACACAGAGTACAGCGAGAAGGAGTAGATTACACTCTTAGATAGGGGTCGGCAATATATACTGATATATTGATATTGTGAAATTAGTCTAGTTATCTTCTGGGATTTTGGATATCGTAATATGTTATATGACATAGGTGTTGGCTTTTCCCGGTTTTAATCTTATTTGACACTTTGAAAAATAGCAGCCAGTACCACCCTCAGCTTGAATGAGTTTATATATTTTTTTAACTTGCATCATAAAGCAGTTCAGTAGCTGCGATCTACTTTACCAGTGATAAAACAGCCTACTTTACCAGTGACGAAACAGCCAACTTTACCGGCAATAAAACAGCCTACTTTACCAGTGATGAAACAGCCTACTTTACCATTGATAAAACAGCCTACTTTACCAATATTTCTTTTTAAAAAGTCTACTTTACCAATTATGAAACAGCCTACTTTACCAATGATGGAACAACTAAGTGTCTCGTGGGCTGCCAATGGCCTCACATACACCAGCATATTAATTATCCATGAGAAATATGGCAAAGCTTTAGAGAAAACTGGCTGGAGGCTCATGAGAGGAGAATGAATGAGTCTAGTCATTTAATGTCTCAACACAGCATAATGGTTTGTCCTAGTAGTGCTTTATACATTGCACAGTCTAATGGCTATTTAGCAAACCAATAAAAACGCCCTCTGTGGTATTATACTGTAGATCAGCCAAAAAATACTTTTTTTCCCCCCCAATTTATTTACACAGGTAAAATTCAATTGAGATGTTTTGAAGGAGGCCCGTCCAGGGTAGCAGCAGTACAGTACAGTCAACAAAACAGAACATAACAGAACAACAATATTGCCGAGCTAGGGCTGGGCAATATATTGATATTACTGTATGTCGATATAGTGATATGAGACTAGATATCATCTGGGATTATGGATATCATAATATTGTGTTTGTTGTCTTTACCTAGTTTACTTATTTGAGCCCTATTTTATACTTCAGAAATTTACAAAAATCTTCAAAAATAGCGAAGACACAAATAGCCTATCTACAAGCTAACAACACGTCAAATTGTGACTTGTCAGCTCGTAGATTGGCTGTTTTCACTAATAATCAAACATTTTGAAAGTTTACAATAAAATGTACATTATTGTCACAAATTACGATATACCTGTATATCGTCACAATATAGATTAGAGGTATTTGGTAAAAAAAAAATATATATCAATATTGCCCAGCCCTGTTCACAAGATTTCAATTAGCTGCATACCAACCCTACTTTGAAAAGAATAATGTAAAAATGAAAAATGTCAGTAATTTCATTTGTGCTTTCTAAAACAGCAAGAATAACACAATGCAATACATTAAATAACAGATGAGAATTTGTATTTATTTTATTGAAGGCAGGCATCCGAACAACAAACATAAATGTCCATGTGCAGGGAATGAACCATGAGTGAACAGGATTATTTTAGCCTCAAAAAGCAGCTGAGAAAGAATCATATGTATCGTTTCTTGTGGAGATGCAACACAGGTTCTGTTACACTAATATTATTATTTATTTATTTTACTAATATGGTTCAGCCTGGAGGTCAAGACCTCAACCTCTAAACTTGCTATAGCAGCTGAATCAAAAGCGCTTTCCGATGTGATTGTGCATTACATTGACACAGTCACGCACATATTCACACTAGACGGCAGAGGAAACCATGCAAGGCACCAACATGCTCATCGGAAGCAGTTGGGTTTCAGAGACGGGGCTCGAACCAGGGACCTTCCGTTTCCCAAGAGATTAGTCTACCTCCGACTCCGTCCACGTGATCATCCTCAAGGTCATTTAATTCGGATCAATTAGTTGGCTTGATTAGCAGGGACACTTTCTGGCTCGTGTTTCAAAACTATACAGACTAATGATCGCATGGGATTGATTAGCGATACATACTGTATCAACTCATCATGTCTCAGGTGGTCAGTAGGAGCCAATTAGCTGCTGCCCTGAGGCAGCTGGTCTCCCAGGATTGGACTGTCTGCATTAAGGTGGCTGCATGCTACCATTTTAGGTTATCACTCTTTCACCTTTTAGGTAGAAATGTTTTCACCTAAAAAGGTGATTTTGATACTAGGCCCTCATAGTCGGTGATGTCCGTTTAGGATTGACCCCGCCTCCCTCTGGTTCAGACACGCCACCCCCGCCCTCTCTGTAATCTGACTTCCTGAAACACTGAGTTGTGTTGTTGTTTTGGGAGGCAAATTTCGACAATTATACAGGACATCACAGCATTGTGTGTTGATGGCAGTATGCGACTCTCTTTGGAATGGAATGGTATGTTTATAGCCTTACATCTGTGACCCTCTCTTTGGTAGAGCATAATGGTCGGATTGAATAATTTACATTCCATTGACAATGCAGGGTCATGCTTATGTTCCCTCAACACTTGTGTAAAGAGCCTCATTACTGCACTGTATGATTGCTATAGGCTGTTTACCTTTTTTATGTACAGGTCACAATCTCACAGAGAAGAAGCGGATCTACAATTATCGCCACTCCAGAGTAGGGTCATAGAGAATGCCTTTGGCATCGAGATGGAGGATCCTTGGGCGGGCACTAGAATGTTCCCCAGAGAAGACATTGTGCATGCCTCTGTTGCTCTGTACAACTACCTCACCTGCACAGATGCTGCAAATGCGCAGGCCCCTCAAGGTACATCTGGTGATGTAACTATTAACTGTGATTAAAACAGCATAAATATGACTGAATTATTTGGAGACTGTATTATTTGTCTTTTGAAAGACAAAATAAATTAAAAAAAAACAATAAGAAATGTTGAAATATAATCTACATTATAACATCTAGTGATTTTATACATTCATGTAGTGGAAAGAAATGTCCACCTAACATTTGTGACAATTGTGAAACCGTGATTATTTCTCTGGACATTGTTATATCCCTAGGTACATCCCGGCGAACTTCACCGACGTGACCACTGCTTCGAACCTCAACCTCCAGGACCCAGCGAGACTGTCAGCTAATAGAACCACACACACATGCAGCTACAAGTCAGAGGGGACTTTTTCATAGATACTGTAGCTCCATAGACTTGGGACTTGTTTGACAGCACTATCATCAGTGTTGCTGTGTAAATTAATGTTTTTTGTTAGTTTGTTTACACATGATCTTTTCTATTAATATGTTGTATTCATGTTGTGTATTTTACTATTTTCTAAATTTTAACCACTCAAACCTCACTAACTTGACCATTGGCTCTGTACTTGGTATGCTCTTTTTCTCCTTTTACAAACAAACCTCTTTGCCTTCGCTTTGGAGGACCCCCTGTTGAAGATGGTCTAGGGCTAGGCTGTTAGTATGTACATGTGTAATGTGTGTGGGCCCAATAGTCTGTACTGTAAATAGTTTTCCTGTTAAAACATTCCCAGACAGAACCTGCAAATGGATCCAATTAAGTTTTTAGTCATAAGCTCTTGATGATACTATTCATTGTTTAAATGTGTATAAAATCCACAAAGGAACGTTTTATTTTATAAAGTTAAAGCTCTATATTCTGATTTAGTCATCCCAGTCTACAGTAGACAACTCCAGCTCTGCATCAATGGACGGTCTAGGAGACATGGGAAGATGGGGAGATGCTGGTCACTGGAAAAAAAAGGAAACCAATGTTATAAACCCACTTAAACAAGTAAAAGATTATCAATATCCAAAATGGATAATTAAGCCAGAACAATCGTTTCATAATGTTTCTAACTTTAGTAGTCCAACATCATAGTGATGGTGTTTTTAGTCATTGTTTGTATGTCATCCTATGTATTCACCCCACAAGGTGGCAAAAGTGTTCAAAGCATTTAGGCAAGGATAGTAGACTTTTAACTCAACTTGTACATCATTTTCCATCTAAATGCATGTTTTATGTAACTTGTTGTTTGAAATAGCGTTTGACAATAGAGAAAAGATAAGAGCTTGTACATCTGCTATTGTTGAAAACATTTTGAAGTAACATCTCTTGGTACACAAACTTTTCCACGGACAAAAACAGTTGGGTGGTCCTTGATTACATGACAATTTTTGAGAACCACCTAAAGTGAGTCCAAAATTATAAAAGTATAGCTTTTGGAATCAAATATGAAATCTGATGATGGTGGGTAATATATTATTGTGTTAACAATGGCAGATGTACCAGCTATCTAGACCTGGTTGGAGTCTTGTATCAAGGCTACGTGAACTAATAACTGATTCATGCTGTAACGTAAATTAATAACAAAAACTGCATACCCTGGGTTGGGAGATGGCCATGTTTGTGGTTATTTTGCGGTGCTTCAAGTGACATTCCAGCCACTGGATGTATCTGTACGAGCTTGCAAATCGGCTATTTTCAGTGAACGACAAGGGTGTGCAACTACTGTAAGTGTAAATCACGAGTGATGCACCGATTAATCGACCGAACATCGATATCGGCTAATACTCGCCTTGTTGACTGCCAGTGACTGCCAGTGGCGTTTCTGGCAGTTCTGGCACCCTAGGCACGATAGTAACGCATGCCATGTTTTTAAAGAGGGAGAGTAGTTAGTCCTTGTCCCTTTGTAGTTCATTTATTTTACTGAGATGGTAGGAAAGCTGAGAGGTAAGGTCTGGGAGGAGCACTTTGTAACCCTGTTTAGAAAATAGTTTTAAAAGTAGCATTTTTTTATTAGTATTATTATTTTCAAGGCCACCTCTATACTTGTGTCTAGTTTATTCCTCCTCTTTCCTCTTTCTAAAATGGCCATCTCAAAGCCATCAGGAAAACCAGAGACAGACAGATGCTTTTAAAAATATCTATACAAAAACATAACATACCTCTATACTTTTGACTCCATTCTTCTTATTTCTAAACAGCCCTCCGATGGCTTTTCATTGTAGCAGACCGGCAGAAGATTTAACAGATGCAGTTTACTGTCAACTGGTGTACTGTTGGTGTGGCGGGTGTGGACCCATCGTTCACATCTGCCAGTGCCATATACTGTATATACCGTATACTGTACTATATGGGTTGTGATCCCCGTGCAGGAGGCGCCCTATGCAAATGTCTACGTTGTCTATGCCTATT
This sequence comes from Gymnoscopelus braueri, assembly GCF_963280865.1. Classification (NCBI taxonomy): domain Eukaryota; kingdom Metazoa; phylum Chordata; class Actinopteri; order Myctophiformes; family Myctophidae; genus Gymnoscopelus; species Gymnoscopelus braueri. The sequence continues at coordinate 40,764,830 of NC_137614.1, read as the reverse complement.
AACGCCCCAGTTGACTGCTATTGGAGTATCAAATATGATGACATTCACCAATGCCAGTCAGTGGCTGGTGTTTTTCTGTCGTTTCATAAATCTATACGATCACATATTCCGGCAGACCTTTTTTGCTATAGTGGTACCAGCATCGGCTATCGGCCAAAATGTTATTTTAAACATCGGTATCGGCCCAGAGTTTTCCAATCGGTGCATCCCTATAGACGAATCCACAGAAGCGCTGCCTGTAGGCAGCCATAGCTGCGGTGTCACGTTGTCGCGGTGCGGACACCGCAGCTATGGCTGCCTACAGGCAGCGCGTCCGTGGATTCGTGTATAAATCACCCTTAATAGTGACAGAGAGCCACTCAGCAGGAAGCATAAGAGAGAGTAAAAAGGCAATGGAAAAGAGAGAACTGGAGGGAGGGAAAGATAGGCAGAAAAGGATTGATAAATGGAGGGATAATTGGACTGAATGCTGTATAGAGATAAAAGGATGGAGGAGGTTTTAAATGATGAAAAGTATACAGAATCAGATTTGCATGCTATGGCTCAACAGATGAAGAGGAACAGATTTCAGGAGCCTGCAGAGGTCCTCCGGAGCATGTAGCTAATAGAAGATGCTATCGTCCAACAGTGGTGGAAGAAGTGCCCCTACCACATGTAGAAATAATCTGTTACAAGTAAAAGTTCCAGCATTCAAAAATGTACAGTAAACAGTAAAAAAGCATTGGCTTCAAAATGTACTTCAGTTATTTTTTTAAAGCAGATCTACTAGTCCACAGAGCTTGTAGGTCAGCTATTATCGAACAGCTGAAGAATAGAATATGGATTTTGTATTCATAATTAAAATCTGCAAAGTAGCAAAGCAGCAAAGGCTCGGGAGTCGATCTGCTATTTTTACTACTTTTGAAAACTTCACCTAGAACTAGAAAAGGTGCTCCTCGGAGCACAGGTCTCCGCCAGGTCAGGTGTGGGCCAGCATTGTTTGGAATTCGCCAATCAGGATGGAATATGAAAAATAGGACGGATCCGTCTTGATCACTTGACTATAGAGATAATGTGTACCGATTTGCATGATGTTTGGAAAAAGTTGTAGGAGTAATATAAAGAAAAGATGTTTAGCAAAAATCAGCTCCTTAACATAATGCGAATGTGCGTGCAAAGTTTCACCGCAATTGGACGGTGCGTTCATGATTTGCTGCATTTTGTTCAGAACGAGCCACTCCTGCAAACTTTAGATGGCAATCTTAGCCAATCAGGATGGAATATGAAAAATCTAACAGATCCGTCTTGATCACATGACTATAGAGATCATGTGTACCGATTTGCGTGAAATTTGGATAAAATCTTAAGGCGTAATATAAAAAAAAATGTTTTACATAAGTCGGCCTCCTGGCGGCACTATAAATGGCAGAGGTCAAAGGTTTTCCCTTGGCCTCTAGGGAGTGTGCATACAAAGTTTTACACAGATCGGTGCAGTTATAGGTAAGACGCGAATCGGCCTATCATAGCGCCACCATAAGGCTGATTTGAAAATGTTCAAGTGCCGTTTCTTCCTCGGCCTAGTGGGAACGTGCGTGCAAAATTTCACGGAAATCGCACGCTGTGTTCATGATTTGAGGCATTTTGTTCAAAACGAAGCACTCCTGCAAATTTTGGAAGCCAACCTTAGCCAATCAGGATGAAATATGAAAAATCTGAAAGACAAGTTTTGTTTATTGACTATAGAGATACTGTGTACCGATTTGTGTGATGTTTGGACAAAATCTGTAGGAGTACTGTCAATTTTTTCTTTTTGCAAAATCGGCCTCCTGGTGGCGCTATGACAGGCCATGTGAAAGATTTGGGGCAGAGGTTCTGCTCTGCATCCAGGGAGTGTGTGTGCACAGTTTCGCTGCGATCAAGCCAACGGTGCTGGAGATTAGCTGTACACAGACAGAATGACACACACACACACACACGTGGAAGGACGGGCGGACAGAGTGCAAAACATACTCTTCCGCCATGCCTTTTGGCCTGGCGGAGACAATAATGACATGCACAATAGGGATGCCGGGTTAGAAAGTGGTTAAAATTGGGACACATCAGCTGCATAATTTCTGATACCGATGTTGTCGAAAAAGTCAAATAATGGCCGATATATTGGCCATACAGATATATCGGTCCGGCTCTAGTTTTTTATGAAAAGCTACATTTGTTGGTAAATCAAGGCCTCTATGATGATTACGTTAATAAACTGACTCGGAGCAAGTCACATTCCAGTGTGCAGAGTATTTATTTTTACCTACAGTACTATTGACCAGTTTGCCTTGCCTGCACCTGCGCTCACTAGTGGCTGTGCAAGAGCTTTTTTCTTTTATCAAATCAAGGCCTTGGGCCTTGGTTACAAACAAACAAACACCTCCTAAAGCAGCCAGTTAGGATCAAAGCCGTTTAGCATTGGCAGTGTGTGGAGCTCAGGTGTAGACGGGTTCCCTGAGGGCAGGGGTCATGGAAAAGGGTCTTGTAAACATCAGAGAGCCCCACAGCTACACAGATGCACCCACACAGCACAAGGCATTCTCTCTTATTCTGTACAATCTATTTTTCATGAGCAAAGTGCTATTTTTTGTTTATCACTTGAAAGGCATTTCAGTCCACAGATGCAACTTATAGGGATAAACAGCAAGTCAACACAGATATACAGGTGCTGGATATCAGGTTAATACAGATACAATACAGACCAAGCGCTTGCCCGATTGTCTTCAGAATAGAAAATGCCCTTTTATACCTACATTTCTCTCTTTTAATTTAACCAGGAGAAAACCCATTGAGATCTCTTTTCCAAGGGAGATCTGGGTCACATAGAGCAGCGCAATTTAAAAATCAGCAAGAGAGAAACAACACAATAAAAGCTATGAATAAATAAACCGAATTAAAGCATAGCCGATAGAAAGTGAAAACAATTGCAATAGCCCGGCAACTAAAAACATTGACCTTTCATAGACTCTGCCTCCAGCTCTTTCATTCTGGATTTAAAAGCATCTCTAGCGGGATCAACTGATCTAGTTTCAAGACACTTTGTAGATCATTCCAAGCCGAGGGGGCAGAAAACACAAAAGCCCATTTTCCAACTTCCGTATGGGCATTTATTTCTCTCTTACTGAACCACAATTGCTTAGTTTCCACCCTGCTCTCATTCAACACAAGGCTAGGCTAGGTCAATTTTTTCCCCCTCCTGATAAGTCTGGTTTTAGCAAGAAACAAGGAGGGAACTGGTGTGCTCAGCTCAAAATTCTTCAGTAGTGCCTGACCACCAGTAATCGTGGCCAAGCACTCTCCAAAATTAAGAATGGAATCAGACCCAAAAATCTTGGATCGGTAGGGCTCTAGTCTTCAGAGTATGATGGCTGCAGACCCAAATGCAAACAATAGCAAATCAAGTTGTCTCGTCAGCACTTGAAAATAAGTATGCAACACCTTTACTAACACACAGCAGCAGAAGGAAACAGCCCCAGCCCTTCCTCAGCATTTCTGAGAAGAACGGTCGAGACATGTGGGTGTGAACTGTGAAGTCTGGTTTCAGTACATGGCCAGACAGTAGGCTACATCTATGTCATGCATGATCACGATTCACGCCCCAAAAGTGTCAACTTGCCAATGTAGGTTCTGTTGATACCGTAGGCTTTTTATCAGGTTAGTTAAAGGGTCTACACCATGAAAATCACTTTTTGGTTTTTTGTATTTTTTGGGGTCCCCAGTGTCTCTTGTACCCAAAAAATGTTTTTTCTTTTTATTCAGTCATTCCTTCTCATTTCATGGATTTCCAGAATGGGCGTGTCTGAACAGGCGATCTCAGAATGGAAATGTTTATGATGTCACAAACATTAATGATGGCAAACCCAATGTTAAATGCAAAGTGCCCGAATCGCTCCGAAACTTTTTCTACCCCCCCTAAGTGGGGGTCTACGAACAAATACTTCGGGCTCGGATTTTGGCTCCGCCCCCCGGAAGTGGGTGAAACAGGCACCTCAAACACTTGGTGGAATTGTTAAAAAATGTTCAAAGTGTTTTTTTTTCGATTTTGTATTTTTCTTAGATGCTTCTTTTTATGCAGAATTTTTTTTATTTTTTTTTTTTTAATAATTTTTTCTAATATTTCTTTTTATTAACAGACAGAATTGCTCAGTAGCCCCCCCCTGCCCAAGAGGACGTTTTGGTATTGCAGCTGAAAGTGCTGTATAAGCCAGAGACAATTGACTTGGGATGAGTATATCTGAGTGATGATTTAGGCTCAAACCTTTTGAAAAAGGTTTGAGGGACATGCACCATATGATATTAAATATCAAATATATTTTTTAAATTCATGGTGTAGCTCCTTTAATACATAAAGGATGCACTTCTGGTAATGAATAGTCAATGTCCCTCTACTTCTAAATTCTGTTTTTATTCAGTTTGTAAGTTCAATTCAGTTTTTAAGTACATTAGGGCACCTTCTCTTCCATAAATCTGTGCATGCCCCTGAATCAATATCAAGCTAGAATACATAGCAGAGAATCTTATATTATTCTAAAATCCAATATCAAGTCAAGAGCCACCTGTTTATGAATGAAAACAAACTAATGAGATCTGACTGTAGTCTATGCTTATAAAAGTAATGGACAGGATGAGTATTTTGTATACATTGCCTTGAAATAAAAAACCACTTTAAACCACTGACTGCATTGTTACAGTCTCAAATATAAAGGCCTAATCAAAAATAAGAAAATACATGTTCCAAATGCATTGATGTCAAGTATGATTGATTATATTAAAATACCAAATCATGCTTATTGTACATGCTCAACAAATCAGACTTTTAAGGCCTAATTAATTCTAATAAAAATAATAATAGGGTTAACTAACTACCCCTCCTGCAGACAAAAATATTTTAAATTGCATTATGCAGTTGACTCAAAACTATTTGGACAGTGTGAACAGAGAGTTAGTTGCCAAATGGAACATCTTATTACATATGCTAGAGGGTCAAACACGAGAAATCTCAGCATAATAAGATATGCAACAGCCTGACAGAAAACACGATGCCCTGCCAAAGAATGGTGTCTCTTAGATTCAGATTAATATAAAACACAACAGTCATAACAGAGCCACATTAATCCTTAAAATCTTCTACAATAATTTGTATAGAAGCAAAGAAAGGTTAAATATCATGCTAAAACATCAAAAACAGCAATGGGCCTACTGTAGGCTACACTGCATAAATAAAGGGTTAGGATGAATCATGGATAACCTGACATTTTGCTTTCAGCCAAGACAAGTGCATTAGCCTAATCAACAACATCTCATATGAAAGTGCAGGTCTTGCACTCACACTGACTGACACAATTTACAATTTAGGCATTTAGCAGACGCTCTTAATCCAGAGAGATTTACAGTAAGCAAGGACAACACAAGGTAATACATCAAATGCATAGAAATAGTCATCTAGGATCATAAGTAAACCAAGAACCTATCATCAGTCTAACAGTAGAATATCCCCCCCAAAAAATCAATAATCTGTACATTTAAACTATACACACTAAAGCAAGCACTATAAGCCAGCAGTTAAATACATGTTTTGCTGTGAACGACTGGGTTCCTAGGGTATGGTTGCTTCGGGTTCATCATGCATACATACTGCATGTTTGAATGCAGAAGTGCATGTTGTTGCACGCGTTTTCTCCTAACGCGGCGGGCATGAATACCACAGAGACCACGTAAGTGCGTGCAGAGAGAAAGCCCATTCGTCAAAGGCTACTGTAGGTTACAGATACACTGGTGGAAAAACTACTCAATTGTTTTACTTAAGTAAAAGTATCAATACTGCAATGTAGAAATACTCTGTTACAAGTAAAAGTCCGGAATTCTAAATTTACTTTGGTAAAAGTACAAAAGTATTGGCATCAAAGTGTATTTCAAGTAGCCTATACCAAAACTGCAGAATGTCCCATTTCGCAAGTTTTCAAATCAAATGTATACACATCTTTTGAAAATAGCAGATCAGCTATTTTCAAATGGCCGAAATGTATAGGCTAAAGTGTATGTTGTTTGTATGTTTTGTAATAATAATCAAAAAATCCACAAAGTAACTAGTAGCCTAAAAGTTTTCAAATAATTGTAGTGGAGTAAAAAAGATTTGCCTCTGAGATGCAGTGTAGTAGAAGTAGGACTAAAATGTTAATACTCCAGTCCAGTAAAGTAAAAAAATACCTCAACAGTAACACTGTACTTGTAAATACAGTACTTGAGTAAATATACTTAGTTACACTTACTTATTACACCACTGGTGAGATACATCTATACACAATGAAGCCACGATGCGAAACAAAACCATTACATGACAACCGACAGCTGCACCAATTAACGCCGAGTGCGCGTCTCTCGACGCAACTTTTGATGAGAGTCAATTTATCCACGTTTGTTTTAGTAAATTCTTAAACCAACTGGTTCTCAAAGTGGGGTCGGCGGTCCCCGCGGGGTCATTGAGGGCATTGCCCCCCCCCCCCCCCCCCCAACAAAATGAGGAAGAAATTAAACGCTTTAACGTTGCTCTATTTAATTTTTTCGGCTATATTCCAAAACATTCGAAACATTTTCGAAAACATTATGACAAATCTTCAATGGGGATCCCTGGTAACAAAATCGAATAATAAGCCTACATAGCAATTTGGGGGTCCCTGACATGAAAATGTTTGAGAACCACCACCGTACGCGGCTATTTATTATACACCAGTGGTTCTCAACCAATGGTCCGGGGACCACCCAGTGCTGTGCATGCAGCTTAATGATGGAGAGTTGGTAACCAAATAAACCCTTATAGAGCTTTAACTCTTGAGTGTAGAATGAAACCAAATGGACCCGTAAGTTTCATTTTACGCTCTCAACAGTTAAATTATTGTTAAACATCTGCATTTCTTAATTAAATCATTGTTATTTTTGATCAACGTTTAATTGCCTGTCATCTCTCCTATGGTTCCAACATCAATGCAGCATGGAATTGTGCACAGAATCTTATCCAACGAATAAACGATTACAAGTCTTGGGAGTCTGAAAGGCTAATTCTCATCAAACGGTGGTCCGTGGCTCAAATGCATGCATAATGGACCTTGATATGAAAAGGGTTGAAAACCAACGTTCTACTCTACACACACACGTTAATTGTAGCCTGCATTAAGCCAGTAAAAGTCGTGATCAGAGACAGAGAGAGATACAGTACCGTGCACTGGAGAGGAGCTGTGCTGTGCAGTGTTGTCTTCCCTTCTGTCACAGTGGTGCTGCTGCTGGGGTGTGTGGGTGTGTGCTAGCCGTGTGCGAATGGAGTGGTGAGAGAGTGAGTGTGTGTGTGTGTGTGTGTGTGTGTGTGTGTGTGTGTGTGCGCGCGCGCAAGCGCGATGATCAGTGTTGCCAGGTTCTTTGAGAGAAACAAGCAACCAGGTCTATGAAAACAAGCCCAAAAGAAAGCCACATGAGCACTTTATTGGCCATTTGAAAATAGCCGTTCTACAAGCTTCGCAAAGCGTTGAGAGCTTGTAGATCTGCTATTTTCAAAATAAAAAAGTGACATATTTGGAATTATTTGAAGGATTTTTTCAGACGGGGGTCTGCAAAGAAATACATTCATTTGGGCGTCCTTGATATGCAAATGTTTGATAATTGCTTTAAACAATCAAATTTAAAAAATTGTAAGCAAGCCCAAATAATCACACTTTAGAAATATTTACAAGCAACTTTACATAAAAACAAGCTAAAAGTCGCTTATAATAAGCGGACATGGCAACGCTGGTGTGTGTGTGTGTGTGTGTGTGTGTGTGTGCGCGTGTGCGTGTGCGTGTGCGTGTGCGTGCGCGTGCGTGTGCGTGTGTGTGTGTGTGTGTGTGTGTGCGCGTGTGTGTGTGCGTGTGTCAAAGATGTTGAATGGAGGCTGTGCTGAGTTGCCTAGCGACGAAACGACCAATGAAAACATTTTATAGCATAGCCAAAGGATAGGATATGATCCCACAGACGATATGTCGCATACAGTTAACTGAGAGACAGGCAGGGAATAGGCGGAGAGGGGGATTTGAATTCAAACTGGGTTCAGCTGCGAGAAAGACCTTCATTATATGGTACGTGTTCACTCAGTGATCCACTGGGGCACCCAACATGTATTTCTTAAAATATAAAACAGTCAGTAACAGAGGCCAATTAAGTTGAACCAGGTTTCGGTACAATTCAGAATTTTGCAAACAGGGGCTTAACAAGTTAACATTTCACAATTTAACACTGAAGTTATAAATATACCAACATAGATTTACATGAAATACATCTCAGAGTTTCTCTCTAACTGTTGCTCTGGTGGTGGCTTTGCAAGAAATACCAGCTACAGTACAGGACTACCATCTGGAGGAAATTAGTCTTCTCTATGATCATCACTAAACCTACTGTGCCCTCTAGTGGGCACACTGGGTACTTACCAGTAAAGCCCAGAAAGCAGCGTACTGTGCTTGTTGATCATAACAACCTGGTTCACTAGCTGTCTAAAGCAGTAAGGGTTCTCAAAGTGGGGTCCTAAGACAGAAGACACACAGGGGTCCTTGAGGCCGTTCCAGGGGGTTCCCAGCAAAATGAAGAACAGTTTAATTTCACTATTATTTCAGAATGTATTACATACAGTATACGATTGTATACGCAAAACTATTCAGATCAGTTTCACTAGTATGCACTGTTATCTCCAGACATAATTTACATAAAGACTAATCTAAAACAACAATTTAATATAAAAACAAGAATGTCCTCTTATGGCACAACATATTTTCAAATGGGGGTCTAACAAGTACAGTATCAATTTGGGGGTCCTTGACATGAAAATGTTAAAGTGCTCTACAGGCCTAATTTATTTTCCGTTGTACAATGGTGTCACGCTCTAAAATAGCGGTTGCAACGCATTGTGAGCTTCTATATCCATCAGTATTTTCAACACATAACACAACCGTACGACAAAGTCAGCAATGAATCAGGCTTAAAGAGGAATAGTTTGAACTACTGACTTGCCCCTCCAGACGCAAAACATCTACGGACCAATTCCAATAATCCTTACCGTAAGAGGCAGAGCCATATGAGCCATGTTGTTTCTAATTTGATGACGTCACCGCAGGGCTTGGTCAAGGCCAAGGTTGCCTGGGTATTTAACAAGGTCCCTAATCAAGCGCAGGTGTTGCTTGTGGCAGAGGCACACCGTTGTTTTTTTTTGGGCGGTGAAACCGCCCCTATAAGTGAGGTTTGGAAATTTGTACAATTATCATGGGCAGTGAAACCGCCCCTATAAGTGAGGTTTGGAAATTTGTACAATTATCCTGCGCTGTGATTGGCCAATCACAATCTATTCAGGACTGTGATTGGCCAGTGTCACATGACACATGTGCATAACCCTATATAAGAAACCATAACTTTAAAAAAGACTGTAAATTTGTTTTTTTAAAGTTATGGTTTCGTCCATCATAAAGAGTGTTTCAATAAATGTATTGTACTTTGTAATGTATACTTTTGACACTACACTTACACCCACTTTAGTTAGTGGTCTAAGCTCTAAGTGATCAAAAAATAGGGCCCTGGTTTAAACCTAATTCCCCTTTCACAGTCCACAAGTACATTAGTGTGGCTCAGCGTATGAGAGCCATTTCCTCCAGAAAGGGTGTCTTCATGCATCCTGTGCAGAGCTGGTCCATCCACAGAGGAGCCTCGTGCTGCAGCGGCGTGCGACGGGGGTAGAACGTGTACGAGAGGTCGTAGTTCAAAAGGCAGCTGATGGAGGCCATGTAGAGGTCTGAGAAGCGACTCAGGCGTCTGGAGAAGTAGGTGGGATTGTGACACGTCCTGAAGATGCTGCCGAACTGAGGATTGAACAGGTTCTTCGTCATCGCTCTGGAACGCAAAGCAGTGATGTGTAGTTTTAGGAATTTCAGGTTTAATACTCGTTTTGTTTTTTAAATGTTTATGCTTTTCTGATAGGTAAGCGTGTAGAGAGACAGAAAACCAAGGGCAGAGAAACGGTCGAATTCTAAACCGGGTCCTCATGCTCACAAGGAGTATATGGTCTGTGCAAAAACTGTCTGAGCCACCAGGCACCCCTTAAGTGTTTTTGTTTTGTTTTGTTTTTTTCTGGGGGGTACTTTGTATTAAAGCATGAAAGTGTGAGGAGAGACAAGACAATCAGAAAAAAACGTTCAGATAACATGAGGTACTCACCGAAGTTCTTCTCTCTCCTTAAGCCATTCCTGCAAAACCTGCTTTGACTTTGGGTCACGATGCACCTGGGATACATAAAATGACAGTGTCAGCATTCAAAGGTATACATACACAACAGACATATTTTGCACCTAGCCTCTTGCAAGAGGCTAGGTGCAAAATACAAACAATAAAAGCACAAGACAACTTAAGAGAGAAAAAAAGTAAAACAAAACAACAAAACTTCAAAACAAACTAATTAAGCAAAATAATCATTTATGTACTGTATAAAAATATAGAAAGAGAACGTGACGTTACACCATTGTAAGAAATAGCTAAAAACCTCACAAGATGGCACCACCAGGAGGGATCGCTCGTTCTTGATACAATAATAATATCAATGCCAAGGAGCCCTGGGTATACAGCAGTTGAAAGGTGAAGTTCTCCTGTAATATACAACTTAGGGTTCCGCCATATACTGTACTTGACTGAGTCGAGGTCGGGATCAGAATTTCTTCAATTATATGTTTCTTGTAAATATATGATGGGGTGAGCATAAGCCTGAGGAGACCTTTTAGTAGACAAACTGGAGACAAACAAACCAAAAAACAAAGTCCTGATCAGAAAGAGAGAGAGAGTTGCTGCTACAGAGTGTCTGTTCTCTCTGGACCTCAATCCCCTCCGGAAACAGTTTCAGTTCAGAGAAGGGCAGAGGAAGAGCGGAGTCTACCCTCTTCTTTAAATTAATCACTCAATCTCAAACCAGGAGGAGCCCTCGAAGGGGGCAAAACCCACTGAACTAGATGTCTACTACTGAAGGCATAGTGATAAAACAGTAGCTTAGCTAACCCAAACTCCCTCCATCTAATGGAAGCTGCAGCATAATAACATCCTGGGGTTTCCATTCCACAAAAACTTGTTACAGATTCTATCAATATTGAAGTACTTTTTGGTGAGAGGGAGGGATTGGAGGAGATCATTTCTCTTTGGTATACAGTTCAAAACGTTCACTTTACCCCAGAGAGATAAAATGTGAAAACCACCTGTTAACATCTAAGAACATTTTCCTTAAGAGGATCAAAGATCTCCACTATGTAATTCATCTACCTAGGGAAAGAATACCTAGATAGTAGACTGTACCTCAACCCCTCCCGTGGCCACTGAAATGAGACCTCCTGGAATAAAGACTTGGGGCAGTAGGGGGTCAGCACCAGGGCCTTCCGACTTCAGCCAGTTTACCTTGTAACCAGATCATTTTGAGAAAGAATCAATCATTCTAAGAATCGCTGGAATGGATGTGACTGGTTCTGATACCGTCAACAAGATGTCATCACATTGTGCTCAGAATACCTAATTTTGAACCCTTGGAAGCTGGTGAAGAGGGTTGGCGAGAGACCCTGGTGCATATACCCCGGCCTAATGTAAAGTATGAGACAATTCCATTCATCTGTACCGCTGCCTCTGGTTCATTGTACAACACCTCTATCAATCTCAGAAAGTGTTGACCAAATCCAAATGCCCTAAGCATATGAAACATGTATAACAACAACTCTACTTGGCCAAACACTTTTACAGCACTGAGCAAGACCAATGTAATATGGGCGTCCTCATTACAGACACACAAAATTTGGACATCTAATATTATCTACTACTAGTAGATATAGTAATAGTTATCGACTACAAATAGTCGATAACTATCTTTTTTTTAAAATGAAGGTGGCAATTTGGCTCCTATTCTGTAAACATCCGGTCCAGCATTCAGCCAAAAGTAATAATATTAAAATCCTCCAAGAATAATCGGGGAGGTCTCCAATATCCTATAATTCTCAAGGTCTTTAAAGGTCTGCTTATCATTGTTGGGGGCATAAATATTACCAAGTGTTATTGAAGGACCCTGAATCTCCACCAGCACAATAATCATCCTGTCCTCCTCATCTGATACGTCTTGAAGACATTTAAATTGTATTAGTTGCTGTCCGGCAGAAACCAGCTAACTCCATTTTTCCGCTTTTGATTTTTTTTCCCATAAATCAGTGCTATGGAACACCCTTTAGGTCTGTGTGTTGATTAAAAAAATATCGAACCAATGAAACGTATTAAAAAGCACTTCAGACAAAATCAGCGAACTCCATTGGATCCTCAAACTTTCTGCTAAACCAGCTAAGTCCACCAAAGGGGGGTGGAGTTAGCTGGTTTTGCTGACTCCACCCCCTTTTGACCTCCAACCTCATTGTGAGCTTGGAGGTCCATTCAGCTGTTCTTATCAATGATGAACAAAACCTCCTAACTCCACTTTTTGTTTTGTTTTTGTCATTTCCTGAAAAATGAACATTTTGGAGTTAGCTGGTTTCTGTGGACAGCAGAGATATTTGAATGGCCACCCCTTTATTCTTAACACACACTGAAAAACACATGTCCCACCCAAAAGTGTCTGCTAAATGACTGTAATGTAATGTAATGCAAGAACTACCGAAAAAAGTTCAGAAATGCTTTGCAGATTGGCTCTAAAAGTTGCTTAATTATGTTTAGTTTAACTGACAGTTCATTCTTTTTTTTCTTTTTTTTATTTTTATCCCGCGATTTTTGTAACCCTTTTTTTTCACCCGGTGCCAATTTCCTAAGTGATCCTGGGCGCTACACCAGCCCTACACCAGCGCTACACCAGTCCCCCACAGCCTGGGGAGGCCAGGGCCGAGCTCATGCTTCCTTCAATGCATGAGAGCCAACTGACCTTCTTGTCACCTGACAGGGGGGAGTTTCCCTGGTAGGACGTAGCGCGTGGAAGGAACACGTTATTCCAACCAGTTCCTTTCCCCTCCATCAGGTGCCCCGGCTGTCATGGGGGAGGCGGTATAGTGACCAGGATTACTACATGTTTTTGTGAGGGTATTAACTACCCTGGGAGACACGGGGAGAACATGCAAACTCCACACAGACCCCACCTAGGGTATGGGCGTTGATGACGCGGCGGAGAAAACTGACAGTTCATTTTAAAGGTCTGTGACGACATTGTGCATGTCGTCGCGTGATGACGTAATGACATAATAAGCAGTGACATAAAAAATATGATTTGAAATGTGCCGTTTTAGATTAGTTCATTAGGGACCAGTCGAAATTTACATAAGGGGGGGCATGGAGGAAAATAGGGGAGGGTCATGCCTTTCTAATTTTGGTCCAAGGGAGGGTCAGCTAATTTTACTTTGAATCCAAGGGAGGGTCATGCAATTTTGAATTGATAAAATAGTCCGTTTTTTATATACCTTTTTAGTACAGCAGAACAGTGGTCAATGACCCCTCTCCATTTCAAAGGATACAAAGAATTCAAATCCACCTTGTCTATTTAGAATCAATGACGGTCGTTAACAAGCCATCAACGCACAGCGAGTGTGAACGACCCAGTCAAATCTATTCAGCGTCTTAACAATTAAGCAAAACTTCAACAGGCGTTATTGGAGAGATGCATTATAAATAGGCCTACTATAACTGGATATTCATAATCATTTGAAGTAATTCTGTGCATGTGATTAATGTGGATCTATATGGACAGTTGTGTATAGATGCCTAGCTCCACAAGTAAAACCAGAAGCATCAGGCCATAATTGATAGCCTAATTTGTTTTATGTAGGCAACAGTGTAGTTGTAGTCACTGTAGTTGATAATTAAAAGGGCAGAGTGACAAAAGTTTTAAACTACTGGTTACCAAATATTCAAAACTTTCTTCAATCTGACCAGGATTCAATGGGTTTCCCACATGTAATATGAGAACACTATCCATTCTGCTACCACTACTACAGATACACTGTGCATTTAGCAAGACTGACTACACTACAGCAATGAATGTTCTAATCAATGTGGAAAGCAAAACATTGGACATATCAGTTTTAAATGTCATGTTGTATTTGATGGGGAGGGTTAGGGGTGTCAAGAATTTCACAATACGATACATGATGTTGGGCATGATATCGATATGATATATTATTAATGTTCTTTTCTCATGTATCATCAACATTGGCCATCATCTTATAAATAACGTTATAAAGCAAGTTAGAAACAATTACAAAGTGCTTTGTACACACAAATAAATACATTTGTGCAAGCTTAATGGAGAAGTGAAGTTCTCACTAACTATAAACCCATTGTTTCAGAGGACAGATAGACACTAATATAACAAATATAATATAATATAAGACTGCATAACTATAAATTCCACAAACCTCATATTTTTGTCATCGGGACTTTACCAACCAAGTGCAGCCTAGTTATTTCCAACAGCTAAAAAAAATCTATAATACCAGATACAGTATAATACAATCTTAGATTAGATATAGGCCTATTTGAGAGTGCAGATGCATGTCACATTAACGAGCGTCAACGAGCATCAGCTGACACACAACACCTCCCCTCTGCAGTGCTTTAAACTGAAAGTGACTGACTGGAGTCTGTTTCATTTCTCTCCAAAATACCTTGAATATGATGGAGGACATGATTAATAATTACTATGATTATGATAAGCTTTACATTTCATATCATACAGTAAAAACTCCTAACTTTCACCGGCAAAAAAAAAGAAAGTGTTTTTTTTTTATTAAAAAAACAATTAAAAAAATATTACGATACAGTATGACATCATGACAATACCTATCATCACATTTTAATACCACGATAGGCTATATCGTGACACAATATATCGTGACACTTCTAGGCGGGGAGGGTTACTCTTTTTTTTGTAATCACTTGGGGAGGGTCATTGATTTTTTTTTTGTTGTCAAAGGGAGGGTCATGGCATTTTAGATCAGGGCACATACATTTCCTCCATGCCCCCCCTTATGTAAAGTTCGACTGGTCCCTTACACCTTTTTTTACAGTATGGCTAAGGTGGTGAGCAGTCTACTTAATTTTTATTGAGACATAATAAAATGAAACAAGTATCCACATTATTACTTCAATGTTTTTCAACCCAAGGACCCCCTAGCTGAGAAAGAGATGAAGCAGGGACCCCCACTATATACATATAGTGGGGGAAATAGCCGATCTACAAGCTTGCTGTGCGAGGCGTTGTGAGCTTGTAGATCTGCTATTTTTGGCTAAAGTTCTCTGAATAGGGATGCTAGGGTTCAAGTGGTTAATGTAAAAACCACTTGAACGGCCCCCCTGTAGTAACTCTGAGGACCCCCTAGGGGTCCCGGACACCCTGTTGAAGACCCCTGCTCTATTTTAAGAGAATTTCACAGAGGAGTGTGTTGCAACACCAACCTGCATGCGCTCCAGTAGACCAGTGAGAGCCTGCAGCCAGGTGAGCCTCAGGGTGTATTGTTCTGTGTTCACCACCTTAGTCTCCAGCTCCAGTTCAGGTACTATGGCTCCTGTACGCCAGCCGTGACGCAACATGAGGTCCTACCAATACCAAGACACAGTGTTTATGCATGGACACGTGTGTGTGTGTGTGTGTGTGTGTGTGTGTGTGTGTGTGTGTGTGTGTGTGCAGGGACGCGGGAAGTGGGGTGCTGAGGGTGCTGCAGCACCCCTGGTGGTGGGGAAGAGAAAAAAAAATTGGGAAAAAAATGAATTTCTTTTTTTTTGTAAATTAACAAATATATATCATTTTAAAGTATATATACACACTTATATATTAAAACAATGATGTATTTAACTTTGGGGAATAAAATATTTTTTGAAAAAGGTGAAAAAACGTGAAAAATGCCCCCCCCCGCTTCGCGCGCGTGCGGAGTCCCCCGCCAAGCACAGCCCCCCTTGGCATAAATGACTTCCAGCGTCCCTGTGTGTGTGTGTGTGTGTGTGTGTGTGTTCAGTGATCAGTCATGACCTCATCATGTGATACTCACAGCCAAGTCACTGTAGAGATGGTCACCAAAATACAGCACCCTGGATCCTCTCCATCCTGTCAGTCTGAGGAAGTCAAACAGGTTCCCCTGAAACCCAACAAGTCAGCAGCCCCTCATCCACCAGGATTTGAACTTAGATTGAGGGAAAACACAATGCACAGAGCTACAAAGCTACAAAGCTTTAGTGACAGCATTATACCTGCTTGTAAACCTGTCCTTTGTGCAAACTCTTTATTTTGTCCCACTGGAGGTCACCGTTCCCATCCAAGCGTCTGAAAGGTCTGGGGAAGTAATATTGAGGTCTTACAGCTTGTAGAAGTATTTGTAGTAGTAATATAATGTACAATCATATGTCTATCTATTTATCTATCTAGTGTCTGTGTCTATCTATCACAATTCAAACTCCAGTATGAGAAACTGAAGTCAGTTCATCAGGTTTGATCTAATGCTTGAGTCAAAAGTTTGAATTCACACATTTTTCTTTGATCAGATGATGTTGATGCCATCCCAGTCACACTCACTTGACCATAGAGTCAGTGAAGAAGTGAGGCTTGTCTGCCTGAACAATGATAACATCGAAGAAGTCTCTCCAGTGTTTCCCCACCATGTATGTCATTCCTTTATCCCTGCAGACAGGAATATTATAACGTTAATAGAGATGGCAACAGTGTTAAATGCATCCATCACTTCAGGTATCAATCTTTCTGAAGCAGTGAGTTCCGGGGACGCACAGGGGTCCTTGAGGTGGTTCCAGGGGGTCCCCAGCTAAAAGATTAATAGCTAGGAACAAAATGGACTGTTAAGGGTCTGAAACTCTGTCCACACCAATGATACACTACGCAACAATTTGCTACTTGACCCGTTGCAGGTCAGTGCAGTTTGGGGATTCTGTTGCAAGTAGTTCAATCAATGATGTGGACTGGGCTTGAGAGTGGAACCAAATGGACCCTTACGGGCTATCAGAGTTATGGGGATCCGTGGTCTCTGCATACCAAACCAAACTGAGGGTCCTTGAAATTCCAATGTTTGAGAATCTACAGTGTGTGCCACTCACACAAAGCAGAAAGGACTGTTGGTGATCAGGAATAGTTTCTTCCCTTGACTGACCAGGCGATGCAGCACAGCATGGGTCTCCTCTCCTCTTAGAATGTACTTCTCTATGATTCACAAAAGCAAAATGGAGTTCTAAAATTTAAATAATAATATATGACAAACTACATTGGGAACACAATAAGTAGTCTCTCAAGACAGACTTGTTGGCTCACACAATTTTCAAACGGTCTGTACATCTGAAAATCAGCGGAAAATAAAGCTGATGTTCCGCCTCCACACCACTTGCTAGTGGTCTTGCAAGCTGCTAATAGCAGAAATGAAAGGTCGAATATACCCTTCCGCTTCCGGTCTGAAGAGCAGGTGACAATCTCCTGTCTGTGCAGAACTTTTACAAGGCAGAATTACAGACTCTCTGTAGCATTTGAAGATTGCGAAAGAGTTGTCTGGCTTGAGAGACTACACACAGTAAATAATGGCTTTCTCACCTAGATCTTGCATGATCCATTTATACATGTAGCCTTTAATGTGAACCATACCAATAGCTTCCTAGAGATCAAATCAAAACAGAGACAAATCAACAAGCGGCTGAAATTCTGTATTTAATTTAATATACACACAAGTTTCAACAGCACGTGTTCCACTGTCTGAAGCTGAAGGGCCATTTGCAGCAGAAAAAATAAATAAATAAATAAATAAAAAAGGAATAAAAGGACAGTAAGTGGATAAGAACTTCAAAACTTGATCTGTTGCTGTTCAACCTCTGACTGACATGAGAATTATAACAAAAGATACAATGTATCCTCTCCTGTTTCCAAACATCCTCTCATCCCAGGAACAAGGTATTATTGTTCGCTGTTCAGACAACAGATACCTCTCTCTCCTGTTGAAGAATCACGCCGTGCAAAAACAGTCAAATGAACCGTTCTCTGGTTGAGCTGGAGGATTATGTGCCGTAAAATGAAAATAAATATTATGAGGGTCACAAATCTACTTACAGACACGTCCTTGTAGAGGTGAATTGGATCATATTCAATGTCACTGGAGATAAAGAAATCATTCACCACAGCCAAAAGGGTCATCTCTGGCAGGGAGAAAATATCCATATACTGTTTCACCTTTGGTCCCTATATGTCAGATGTTAGGACAAAAAAAAAAGGTTGACATTTATTTTCTCAACTGTGTAAGAAGAATGCAGTTAACTGCTTGTAAAGTGGAGGTTAAGAAAAAAACATTGCCTGTGAACCGGAACAATTTTGATTTCACTAAGAGGTTTCCCCGCTATGAGAATTAATCCCTAATTGAAATTGGTGCCAGACCAAAAAGGCTTTGTGGTTTGTGTGTTTATGGGGATTAAGAGTTGGAGAGGCATTCTTCACTCTCCAGGGAAGAACTTCAAAACACCCAATAGACCAAAAACTATTTGAACCAGAGTCAAGATATCAAAACCCAAATTAGCAAATGGGAAAGTTGTCAGATTACCTGTGTGATTGTCAGAGTGAATTAAGGCATTTCACAGCAGTTTCTAACAAATGAAAATTAACAAAAATATGTTTCTTTGTGGGTGTGTGTGTGTGTGTGTGTGTGTGTGTGTGTGTGTGTGTGTGTGTGTGTGTGTGTGTGTGTGTGTGTGTGTGTGTGTGCATGTGAGCCTGCGTATGTATGTGTGTGTGTGTGTGTGTGTGTGTGTGTGTGTGTGTGTGTGTGTGTGTGTGTGTGTGTGTGTGTGTGTGTGTGTGTGTGTGTGTGTGTGTGTGTGTGTGTGTGTGTGTGTGCATGTGAGCCTGCGTACGTGTGTGTGTGTGTGTGTGTGTGTGTGTGTGTGTGTGTGTGTGTGTGTGTTACTAGAATTAAAAGTAGATAATGTGCATTGAGTGTGCAAAAGGTTGGTCCGTGCCTACCATCTACTGGACTGATATACCCATAATATAAATATTAAATATGATAATGTATGCCCAGCTCTGCTTATGCTTATGGCTGTCCATCGATTTTGAGGATGACATTGCTCCTCTTGAAATCTTTGTTTGTGTCTGTATAGTTTTTGTTATGTTTTGTGTGGCATATGATATTGTATGGGAAGCATAAAATGTGACCGTTTTCCCCCTTAGGGTATAAAAAACATTCACATTATCTCAAGTTTAAACCTTAAATATTATAATACACAACTCTGACAGTGCTGGAAATCTGTCACCTTACTTTGCCATAGAAGCCACTGTCCACGAGCAGAGGGACATGCAGGGTCCCGCCGTGAAGTTGAAGTACTTGCTCAAGTGACACTGGGCTCAAGCCCCTTGAAATGACACATGGCAATGAGAGAGATGGATAGTAGACAGACTGGGCAAAAATTGAACATGTCATGATATAATGACCTAAACAGTCATTTAAGTCATGTTATTATCATTTTTAAAGAGAGGAGGTTCCATTTGTACCCTCTCAGAGTTACAAATTGATAAATTAACACTAAGGATTCTACTGTGTACTTTGGGACATACTGTATTGTCAATTATTTATAACATTTGTCTTACGTGTGTACATACGTACACCTGCTCTGCCTCATTTTATGCCTGATGAAGACTGTGGTGCTGTAGGTCGTAACATTACTTTACTTAGTTTTTCGTCATAATACCAAGCACCTGGTTAATTGTTCCCGATGTGTGTACACTATTTCCCCCCATGTTATAATCTGATAATGATTATTTGCTTTTTGCCATTACATTTCTGGAGATGGTTAACTGCCTCTTAATGTTGTCTCAACAAATAGAGACATAAACTCACCGATATACAGTTCCCGGTTGAATGTAATGGAATGCATCTATCTTCATCAGAAGACCCTATATGGGAGGGGGTGGGGAGATTGTACTTGCAAATATAACTACATTGGGAAATTTAAAGCTGCAAACTTATTTTAATGAATAAAAGGTTATTTTAACCAATCTGTATGGTAGAGTATGTTAATACAATAAAACTAGTACATCTGCTGTGGTTGGAGGAGGTCTCCCTACTCTTCCATTGAGACATTTACAACCTGGTGTCGGGTAGTAGGACACCTGGTTTACGAGTAGTACTACCTCAAGCTCATAAGTGCTATATATCCCCTGTCCAAACCAGGATTCTTCAGCTGTTTGGTCTCTCACGCCAGGAGAGCCGGGTTTGAATCCCGGGTAGGACATCAAAGTTACTGATTGCACCTTTAATGATTTTTCACCCTGCATGTTGCAGCTTATTCCCACAGAGAGGCTTAGACCTCGTGTTTACCTTTTGAATGTCGTAGTGCAGGCCTCGAACAGCGAAGTTAGGAATGTAGTCATATTTACGAATGGCTCCAGGATACTGTCAAGAAAGAAAAAGAAAAATCATTTTACTGAGATTGAGAATTTAAATAGTATCTGGGGTTTGCACATAAATGTTGGTTTGATTCTGTCCTGAGACCAGTGTCCTTCCCCTCTCTGCCCTCTCGATCCTGCCTCTCTCCATCGTATCCACAAAAAGCAAAAAGCGGACCATGAAAAAAATATTATAATAATTTAAATGAACCTGCAATTTAAATTTGATCTCAATAAACTTGAATCCCCTTATAACCAAACCACTTACTTACTAATTTTGAAAATGTTTGAAAATCTTCGCCCATAACAACCAAACCAGCCAAACGCACCTTGAAATGTTCCACGAGGAAGTCTCTTGCAGTGTAGTAGATCATAGGATTGAGTGCATTGGAGTACATGGCCAGGGTGTAATCGTAGTCAAAGCCGTAGATGTCCACCTCATCCAGACTGACCTCGTTGTTGGTGTAGATGGTGGAAGAGCTGAGCAGGTTGCACACGCCTGGCGGGATCAGCTCTGGACCAGACATAGTATAGTGGGTGTGTGTGAAACCATTCAAGTGAAGTGACACAAGGTACACTGCAGATCAATATAAAGAGATATGCAGTAGACATTTTATGGAGATGGACAGAGAATGACAAAATAAAACGCAGTGACAGAAATATGGCTGGGGATGAAATTATACTAAAATCCCCAGACCGAAATAACTTACCTAAGTGTGCAAGAATGTTCTGCGTCATGCACTACATTAACCATTTATACTGTAGTTTACTGGGGTCCCCCTGGGCTCTATACTAGGTCCACTCCTATTTTCCCTCTACACTAACTCTTTGCGCAAAAATAAGGGGGCTAGGGTTCCAGTGGTTAAATAATATTGACACCTTCGATATTCAGTTCTAATCTTTGAGCTCATGCAGACTGAGATACCAATATTCAAATTCTACTGCAGATTTATAAGCTACAGGATTACTGAGGCCAGTATAAATATCAGTATATATCCTAATTCCTAGTGAAGGGCCCCATCTTGTGCGCCACCTTACCCCTTATCCCTACCTTAACCTTACCTCTTAACCCTAAACCTTTTCTGTAAGATGGCATGGGGCCCTAAATTCAAAACACCACATCACACCAAAACATATTTTTTGAGTAAAATATATAATATAAATAGGAAATATAAACGTTTTACCACTACAGTTATTTGACAGCTTTAGTTATTAGTTACTTACATATTTTATATTATCATTGAGATAACCGTAAAAATCAAGCAAATTAAGTAAGCAAAAAATCTGCTAAATTCATATGGAGGCCAAAGCAACTGGATGGAGATGGATTAGGAAAAAATAACTGTGGAGTTTGAACTGCTATGAGCAGCTACTACAGAATGTGACTTTATTCATGGATGAGAATCTGAATCCCAGTGCTGGACAATAGAGCAGTAGTACATTTCATTACTTGAGACTGTTTTGAGCATCATAGCCTACTTTACTTGAGTATTTGTATTTTTGTAGGCTATACTTTTCACTGCACTACACAAGACAAATATTGTACTTTTGACTCCACTACAGATTTCTAGGAAGAGAAAGAGTACTACATTATGAATTAATGATGTCTATTTTCACTATTATTGATGGAAGCAATTCCTGGAAGCAATGCATTAATAATAAAGAGAAACTGTATCCTAGTTTTTAATTTGTACTTTTGACATTTCTATGAAGGTTTTTTTTTTTTATTAGCTTGTAGACTTGCCTATACTAGTATAGGCCAACACAAGTAGGCCTACTTTAATTCAAGTACCCTACAAATTTGACAGAGCAACTTTCATTCGTAGGCTAGTTTAGTCATATTTGACAAGGAGTAGGCTATGATATTTTGACTCAAGTAGGCCTACGCTACTTTGTCCACCTACCACCACTGCTCAATCTACTGACTTATATTTGCGATAGCCATAGATTAGATACACAAAACGTGCGCTTTACCGTGCACCAGCCGTTTCGTTTCGTAATAACGAGCCCACAGGAGGGTCTTCTGATCCATAGATGAATGTGTCCGCCCTGCAGGACCGTGTTGTTGCGGTTCTTCGGGTCGCTTCTTCTGGCCCGTTAACCGGTGACTCTGACTCTGAGAGGCAGGTGAAGCTGAATGAACCTGTCCGGTGCTGCTGCTGATGAAGCCACCAGACTTTAATCCACAACTTTTCTCTTCAGTCAGTTTGTTTCTTCCACTTCTCTCCGCCGCCGCCTCCTCCTCACCCCCTCTGGTAGAAAATCCGTTGACTTTAGAAGAAGATCTCACAAGATGAAATGTTCTGTTACTGTTATTCAATAATGCACGGCCTATTCTGCCAACTGTCTTGAGCGGCATTCTGTGAGTGTGAAACGGTGAAACAAGTATTTAAACCCTGATTTGTTTCTATCCTAAATTCAGTTATAAACGCATGGCCAGTAGGAGCCCCGCCCCCAGTGTTGCCAGGTTTTGCGAAAGAAATAAGCAACCAGGTGTAGGAAAACAAGCCCAAAAGAAGCGACTATCATACACATTGGCTATTTGAAAATAGCAGATCTACAAGCTCACAACGCGTCACTATAGGACGCGTTGTGAGCTTGTAGATCTGATGAATGATGAATGTGGAATATTTTTGTGACATTTTAACAACACAAATCTTGTATGGGGGTCCCTGGACGTGGCATAAAATACTTTCAGATGGGGGGGGGGTCTGTGGACAAATGCATATTAATTTGGGGGGTCCTTGACCTTGACATGAGAATGTTTCAGAACCACTGGTTTAAACAACATTAGGAAACAAGCCCAAATAAGCAACTACACTTTAGAAACAAGCCGCAACCCACACCTACTAATATTTACAAGCAACTTTACAGAAAAATAAGCCCAAAGTCACTTACAATAAGCCGACATGGCGGAGACAAAGTCACGCCTGTAGGGGGAGGGTTATTATCCTGAGAACCAATCAAAATAATATGCGCCTTTTGATTATACTTTGTCGTACGACGGAGTCGCGCGGGCCCAGTAAATATAAATTAAGCATGAACTACTTAAACCCGTCATTGTGACGGTTGTTCCCCAGGGATCCTTTCCCCCCTCTACACCAAATCTCTCGGTACTTGTAAGAGCTTGTAGATCGAATAGGGACGCTAGAGCTCAGTGGGCATTATTACCAATAGTGCAGCTTGGCACAGAAACTTCCATATTCACAGATCTTGTAACATAATCAGCAATTGCACGACCAGTGGTGGAAAGTAATTAAATACATTTACTCAAGTACTGTACTTAAGTACAATTTTGAGGTACTTTTACTTTACTGGAGCATTTCCAATTGTCTATACTTTAACTTTTACTCCACTAAATCTCAGAGACAAATGCTGTAGTTTTACTCTAATACAATTATTTGAAAACTTTAGTTAACTAGTTACTTTTTGTAGATTTAGATCATTATTACAAAACATACATTTACCACTTCAGCCCCATTTCAACTTTGGCTGTTTGAAAATAGCAATGCATCATAGATCTGCCATTTTCAAAATATTATTATACATTTTATACATATAGCATATAACATTCTACACTACATAATGAGTATTTACTTTTCGTATTTTAAGTATATTTTATTTTTGTTTTTACTCAAGTAAATTTGGATTACGACTTTTAGTGAGTGTTTCTACATTGCAGTATTGAGACTTATACTTAAGTAAAACATTAAGAGTACTTGTTACACCACTGCACATGACATACAGCATGATAAAGATGACTAATACCATCTTTCTTACATGTACAATTTGCTTTATTCTTCATGACAAAAGTGGTTCATAGGTCAATGAAAGGAACTCGCATACACTTCAACAGCCAAGGGCCACCAAACGGTTATGTCTTCTTTTTCTACAACAATGTACACAAAAAGCAGACCACATAAATAGTTGTCAATTAAAAACATCATACATCAAGAATTAAATTATACACATCTGTGAGAGTGGATCAAATTCATTTACAACTTCCAATTAGCATTTTTTTCATTATGGTACAACGTACAGTATATTCACATTTTGAGCATCCTTTGCCTCCACACGAGTTCGTCAACAATGACCCATCAATAAAAGGGACCTTCATTTGTCCATAGCATGACCCTTAACCGTCTAAGCGCGATACGTTTTTTCATGACGAATACTGAAAATAGTCGATCTACAAGCTCATTACGTGTCACATCTCAACGTGATGTGAGCTTGTAGATCTGCTATTTTCAGACATGATCGCCTATAATGGCCAATGCCAAATTGAAAGTGTTTTTATACTTTGCCACACAAAGGTGTCACTCGCTGCAAAATTATGCATTTTCTAGAAACTAGCTATTAATTAGGATTTACTATTATTGTCTAAACTTTTGCCTACAAATCCATTTCTACCTAATTTGCGATTATCAACAAGAGTGGAAGGGTGATCATGATTCATGTTGGAAGCTGAATGTTAATGAACTCATATGAAGCATGCCTGTGAAACAATGTACAATATTCTACCGAAATAAAATAGAATATTGCTTAGATCAGTGCTGAAACAAGCCAATGAGTTTCCTCAAAAGCTAAAACATACCTTCCAAAACTCCTACAGAAACCACACTAACTAAACATCTTTCCTACAGTGGTGAGTTTGTGACCATGAGGTAAACCAAGGCACTAAAATATTAAACAAAGGACGTAAATATATTTTAAACAATAGTTCATTTCTCTTTGCACTGAGCTTTTTTTATATATTTTTTCTTGTCATGTTCAAAGACTGAATGAAATGTTGACTGGCCCCATCAGATTTTAAAATAATGACTTTAAATATTAACCTTGTTCCACAAGAGTCTGATGGGGTGCCAATGACCCCATCATGAATTCAACAGGAATACCTTGACATTTATTTCTTTATTATCGTTTGGAACTCTGGGATGACCTGCCTTACTGTGTCTGCTTTCAAAATCACTTCTCAACTTTCTACGTGATGCAACCATGATTTAAACGTCTAAAGCTTTTTTTTTAAATCGTTTCATTGTTTTATTTACTTTTATTTACTATTCTTTTTTGCTTGTTTTAATGTAAAAGGACCTGAAAAGTATCAAAACGATTGTGTTAATGACAGGCACCAATGTCTGTTTAAGACAAGCAGATTAAATAAATAAAAAAATATTGAAATGTCAAAGTATTCCTTTAAAGAGGTGAGAATAAAGCTACACTACAGTACTACATGCAATGAGACCATCTGCTGTTAATGAGAACATGAAGCATCAGGATCAGATTATGATGCTTCCTATGCCACGGGTCAACTTCAAATGATCTTTCTTAATATTAGATGGTTTGGGTACAGTAGGCCCCTAGATGCCTACAGTGACACTACAGTATTATTGCAGCCCTGCAACCGGCCGACTAAAAGCCTCATTTATGCCCCCGCAGTACGACGTGTCACTTGCCAGTGACAGTCGGGTGATGAAGGATAAATGTGTCTTACGGTGGAGGGGTGCTCCACACTGGCACCATTTTGTGTTTCTACATGGCCTAAACAAAATGCTTTGTGTGAGGATGTTGCATCATCACTGCAGAATGCAATTTTAGATGAAAGCAAAGGCAGTTTAAAAACGTACTCTGATCCCACCGAACATCAAGAAGAACTTTTAAGCCCGATTAATACTTAGTCGCGCGATGGTGTCGCACGCCGAGAATCAGAAGCGACGCATTGTGAGCTTGTAGGTCTGCTATTCTCTGCCATTCTTGATGTGCGACACCATCGGCGCAATGGAGCATAAATTAGGCCTTAGGCTCTACTATGCCCGTAAACCATCCAACAGATCCTGTTAGCTGACGACTGGGTGTTTTGACCTGAGGTGGTGATGTTATGGCAGATCTCTAGTTTCACCAGTGAAGATGACCTCTTCACTGACCTACGGTTAAAAGGTTACAGGTTATGGCTGGTCGGCCAAACCCAAAGTGTCAGATGGAGAAAAAAAGAGAGAAAAGGAGTGGATTTAAAAAGGTACCACCGTGATGGGAAGGGATAAAGTTCAACACGTCAGCGAAAGCGCTCTGTGCTTGCAGGAAATCAATTATGTTAGTAAGGCTGCAAGTGTTCTAGAACACGTCGACTACTTGAGAGGGTTATAGCTTAACTTATACCCCATCACACGGCGGCATCGTTTGCTGTCAAGAGCTGATCTTCAAATGAACAACAAACTAACGACACGTTGCATTGTGCCGTGTTGTTAACTTGCCAGTAGCTTGAAGATCAGCTCTTGTCAGAAAGTGACACCGTCGTGCTACCGAGTATAAATTGGGATTATCACGGTTGGTCTACAGGGCTACTGCTAATACTACAACAAGCCAGACAGGCCATGTCAGGAGGCCAGGCTAAAGGCAAAAGAGTGTCAATACGTAACAGCACAGAAACGAATCGCAGCCTCGCAAAACGCAGGACGGCCGGAAGGAGAAGACTTTCAGTCAGAGGGAGACGGCCTGTAAATCTAGAGGTTGAGGAAATAAAAAAAACTGGAAATACTGTACATGAAATGTCCTTCATTCGAGTGGAATAAATACTGTCAAAATGCTTTTATCACAACACACACGCCTTGAGCAAGAAGACTATGGAGGTGGGAGTTGGACGAGCACATCGGGGGGGCAGGACACCAAGTCAATGACACCACGGAGCAACGAGCAGCCAGTTCACCCACCCACGCATCCACCCACCCACCCATCCATCCACCCATCATCTCCAGGCTGCATACAAACACCTTCCCCGCTCCCCGCAGAGAGGACAGAGGTGACAGAGATGACATGGGTTGAGTTTAGGCGTGTTAATCCGTTGCTGCAGTGGATGCGGTGTTGGAATGTGGCGTCAGGTCTGGGATGGACAGGAGGGATGTCTCAGGTCAGGAAAGACGGAGGGAGGAGGTTTGGGGTGGGGAGGAGGGT
The DNA here is from genome assembly GCF_963280865.1 of Gymnoscopelus braueri. Lineage (NCBI taxonomy): Eukaryota > Metazoa > Chordata > Actinopteri > Myctophiformes > Myctophidae > Gymnoscopelus > Gymnoscopelus braueri. The sequence goes on along the minus strand of NC_137614.1, from coordinate 40,737,454 downwards.
TGGTCGACAGGAAGACATGTCCTTATGGAGGAGAGAGGGGCTGGAGTGACGGCGGCACGATGTCAGCGCTATAGAGACAGGGTGAGACAAACAGAAAAACGTTTAGTTTTGATGAAATGGAAAGGAAAAAAAAAACATAAAAAACAAAGAACTGATATGGCACAAAAGAAGGTATGGAACAAATAAGGAGTTGACACTTGAATCTGGGTTGTGCATGAGTGACAGAAAATGCATTTGTTTACTCCATCAGGCATTATGGAATCTTTTTAAACAGTGTGCATGAGCAAACTTAAAATATTCTTATAGTTTAGAATATAATTTTGAAGGGTACTTGTTTTTAAGAGTACTACTTCAGCAGTACTTTTTAAAATGGGTAATATACTGTAGCCCTCAATGAAAAAAAAAACTAAACGTGCTTAGCAGAAACTAAACATCTAAACTAAACTGTTTAACACCAGAGCCAGACCGATGCCAGATTTGTGGGTTCGATACCGATAGCGATAATTTTAAAAGGTAAAACAATCAGGACACATCGGCTGTATTATCTATTTTCCAATACCAATGTCGTCCGAAATGTCTGATAATGGCCAATATATCGGTCGGGCACTCTGCCACCGAGGCCAGCATTTCATCGCCTGCGAGATGATTTCGATCGTGAGTTCTGGGCCCGGGCTGGTCTAGACTGAGCTCTGCCTCCTCCGCTCTGATTGGCATTACTGTGGGCTGCCTCGGTGGTCCCACGTCTGGCCTCTCGACTGACCCCATATACGCTACCCTTACCAGCTGACCCAGGGGCAGAGTGAGGGGAGGCTCCCAGGGACCCTGCGGATCGAGGGTTGAGCTGAGGACACGCAGGGTCTCCGTCATACGCGTTGCGGCTCGTAGATGCCGCTTGTACAGAATTAGGCCTGTTGGCTAATGCTACGGGCTGTTTTCGTCGCACGGAAACGTCTACGCTTGCCTTTGGCGGGGATTTTAGGTCGCGTTTAGCCGCGCCCTGTGCTTCAAACGTGTTAGTAGGACAGACAGACAAAGGTTTAGGTTTAGTGGAAGAGGTTAGTTTCTCCATCGATGAAGAATGCAAAGAAGACTGGCAGGCGGAGCCAGAAGAGTGAACAACGTGGGTTGAGATAAACGTGTCCTGACGTGCAGGAGTGGACCCCCTCCGGGGTGGGGCGCCCTTTCTCGTATCTCTGATGTACGTCTTGACCAGAAAACCGCTGTCCAGAGACTCGGCCGACCCCCTGTCGCTGCCGAGCTCTCCGGGATCCGACGCCGCATTAAAGACGTCGCCGACGCTACGGCTCCTAACAAAGGTGGTGTCCCGGGAGAGGCCCTCGCCACGGCGAGACCGGGCGCCCGTCCGGGCAGGGGACTCGGGGCCAAGTGAGAGGGGGGTTCTTACGGGGCTCGTGTGGAGGCTTCGCGTCAGGGCTCGGAGGTGGTGGGTGGCCATGGTGGGGACGCCGCTCATGCCGAGGACCGGGCTGGCGCGCGGGCTGCCCCGTAGCGGCGGGGGGCGCGGGCCCGGGCTGCTGCGGGGGCTCCGGGGGGCCCGTCCGGACTTGGTGCCGAGCTCCTTGGCCCGGGAACGGCGGGGGCTGTTGCTGTGGCTGTGGTGGGGCGAGACGGGGGCCTCCAGGTCCTCCAGCCGCTGGGTGAGGGCCAGCTTCTGCTGGATGGCCATGCGCAGCAGAGAGTTCAGGGTCTTCTTCTCGTCCTCGGCGGCCGCCAGCTGTCTCTGCATCTCGTCCAGCTGGGTGACGTATTGGTCACACCTGGGACATGCACGAAACACACACCATGCGTCATCACACAACATGCACGTAACACACACAGACAAAGCACACGTTAGAAGCATAAAACCACTTAAACAGGTTACTGTGAGAAATCGGATTAATAACACTTTCAAGCGTTGTTTGGTTCTGGATCTGGTTGCTCTAAAAACCCAGTTTACATGCTCATCAAAACTGTTAATTTTCACCATTACACTGCACCCAAATTGATTATTGTCTATAGCTTACTTAGTGCCGTTTCCTTCCCGTTGCAAAAAGAGGCGTTTTGTAATAGTCCTGTTTAGGGGTGCAAAAGTTAATCAAACTAATCAATGTAACAATTTCCATTTACAATGTCATTAAAAAAATAAAATAAAAATACAGTGGCAAAAAAAAACGATCTACAAGCTCACAATGGCCTTGTACAGATCAGCTATTTTCGGCAAAGAGATTTGGTGTAGTGGGGGAAAAGGGAGGGGGCAAAGTATAGCCCCATGGGCAACCCTGGTCGTTGAGGCATATAGTTAAGTGGTTAAAGGAGTAGTTCACCCCCAAAATACCTTTTTTTCTATGGATTACTCACCCCATGGAGCCTTGAATTCATGGATATTTTTTTGTTTTTGTCGCATTCCTTCCTTTATTATTTGATTATAATAAATTTAGCCCCATTGATTCCGGTAGGAGACACAAATGCATTTGTGTCTCCTACCGGAATCAATGGGGACAAATTTATTATAATCAAATTATTGGCTTAGGAATGCCACAAAAACAAAAATAAATCCATGAATTCAAGGCTTCATGGGGTGTGCAATTGATAGAAAATAAGTCATTTTTTGGGTGAACTCCTCCTTTAACTAAAGATTTCTCCATATATATATATATAAACACACGCAGTGCCTCTAAATGTCCACAGGATGGCATCACAAAGCTTGCACCAGACACAGGAGCTTGACCTCTGTCTGTCTGTACTGCAATCCTTCTTATGGATAATCAAATGACCGCTCATAAGAGTCTGGAGACAGACCAGACGTCTAATGCAGCTCCATAAAAAAGTCTTGCATGGCAATGAACAACCAACCAACTAAACACAACAACATAGGACAACAAGAATAAATTGCAATAAGGATGAAATACCAAATTATTCATCAATTTCAAACATTCCAAAATATGGACACACATTCTCACACACACAAAACTAATTTCACTTTCTCTCAAGACATTCTAGAGCCCACGTGAGAGGAACTTAATGAAGCCAAGTACAGTATGTTGTGAACACTAAGCCTAAACCTGGACACACACACACACACACGCACACACACACACACACACACACGCACACGCACACACGCACACACACAATGAGAGCCAAAGCCAGGTCTCCGGTTCGCTCTCACTGCCTCTGTCATTAATCTTCTCCTCTGAGGTTCCCAAGTTCGCCTGTTGTTACCACAGGGCAAGGCATGTGCTTCCTAATCTTCACGTGAGCCCGCGCAGTGTCCCGGACTACCAGAGGCCTAAGAAGGCCAGTTAAGCTCATTAGGTGACACTAGCTATCAGCAGTGAAAACCTGTCCACCTTTGACAATAAGCACCGATACCGAGCGTGAGGAATACCAGCGGTACCTGACAGACACCAGACAGGGTCGATAAACCTGTTTGAGGGTCAAACAAACATGAGTCCAGGTCACTGGACGGCATGAGTGAAAACGCTCTTAAATTAGGATTACAGGGTTTAAACCTTATTTATACACCATAGTACGATGTCACCTTAGTTACGAAGAAGAACAGATCTACAAGCTAACAAAGCGTCGCATCGCGTTAGCTTGTATAATGTATATCTGTTTTGTTTTTGCAAGACACACCCTTGTGCGATGGTTTTACTACAAGGGGATGCATTTTCATCCACATAGCGGCCATTTTGCTCTTACATCACACCCCACCCAGAGAGTGACGTAAGAGCAAAATGGCCACTCTCTGTGTGTACAGTGCAATTTTAGAGGTTCCCCCAGTGAACCAGTGAAGATCTCTTCCCATTAATTAACCACATGAACCCCAGCGTCCCTATTCTGGGCATATCAAAATAGGCGAACATTCAGAGAAAATAACCGAAAATATTTTCGGGTGACATCGGTGACATCGGTGCACAATGAAGTATAAATAAGGCTTTTATAACCAATGACCTGTGGTCTTCAGTGTTTTCCTAACACAATTCTGAATTTTGATTCATTCGCTTGGTGATCTAAGAGTGATCAGTACACACACCCGTGTAACCGAGCACTGACACAAGGCTTACCGGCTGGCGAACATGACGCGCAGCGAGGAGAAGGTGGCGGCGTCCTCCTTCAGCGCTTTGAGCTCGTTCCTCAGTTTCAGCATGGTCTCCGACACCATGCACTTCTCCGTCTCGTACTTGGTTTTCAGGTTGGCCAGAGCCAACTCTGCCGTCTGAAACAATTAAAAAAGGATATATTGAGTCTAGTACAGACAGCCCAGGCTGAGTTCAAGAGCCCAGAACAGAACACAGCCAGACAGATTACGTAACAGGTCTGTGTCAGTCAAACTAAATGTACATGGGAATTGAAATCTATTTAATATCAAAAAGAACTCATATGGCCTTCATATTTTGCTATCTTTTCTAAAACTAATCAATAGTTGTCTCTAGTTAGTTGAACAATTCATACTTTTTATGTCTAATAACTGCCTATCTCATGCATTCTGAAAGTTAAGCCCTATATACTCCATCGTCCTACGAATAGTGAAAATAGCCGATCTACAAGCTTGTAAATCGGCTATTTTCTGTCATTTTCTTAAACATTTTTGACATAATGACATAAACCCAAAACAGGATGCCAGGTTGAAAGCGGTTAACTTAATTATAGTCTTAGACCATTGGATATGCAGCAGACAATCAGAGAGACAGACACAGGAAGACTTGAATATATAACCTATACATACATCAATAAAGTCAGGACACTATGGGGACTGCCTATGACAATACATAGACCAACCACACTGCATGTCAACACTAATCATATTTGTATCCATTAAATCAAAGATTTCCCTGTGTTACATTATCCAGACAGTCAATTTAAAACATCACGAACACGGACAGTTGTGAGGCTAATTTCTGCTATTCTTGCATGACACTGTTGTACAATCGAGGGCTAAAATAGGTTTAATCAAACTAATCGATGCAATATTTAAAAACAAAATTTTGATCATTCGATTAATCAAAAAATGCAATCAATAGAATAATTGCTAACAAAATAATCGATAGTTGCAGCCCTACTTGTTTTACTGGTCAGAATCAGATCAAAGGGCAATCCCAGTGTCTCTCCCAGTCTCCCAGTTCCTCAGTCACACAAAGAAAACCCCATACATTGACCTTTGATCCTCCTAAAGGATTACAGTGTGGGGGGGTCATTGACTGGTCAGAATGACTGACTGACAGCAGCATCATGGTAAAAACAACATAGGGGCAGCGGTGGCCTAAAGGTTAGAGGAGCATGCTTGTGGCCGAAAGATTCCCGGGTTGATCCCCCGGACCAAAATCTGAGTGGGGAACACTCACCCCTCCCCCAAAGCTGTTGAATTACCCTTGAGCAAGGCACTGAACCACCAACTGCTCCAGTGGAGCAGCACAGTGGCCAACAGTAATAGGACTGTGGTTGTACTGGGAAGCTCCCAGTTTTGAATGCGTGTGTGATTTTGAAGCAGGGCGTTGCTGAAAAAGAGCATTCACGAATCTACCCTGGATGAATGAATAATCAGTTTTTACGTCTGGAGATTCCTGTCCAGGACAGGCTACAGACGCGGCTCCTCGGGAGACTTGGCTCAGATCTGAACCCATTTGATTTGGCGTTAGGAGCCCGTTGCGACCGCATGCCCTTGCTGACATCGACCCGAAGCAGGGTTCGAACCCCCATGCGCATGAAAGGCATGTGCTCTAACCGCTATACTAGGATGAATAAAGGGTAGAGAAAAAGAAGAAAAAAAAGTCCATTCTACGTCCTTGAAATAGCAGCCAAAAACACCAAATGTGGCCTGGCTTCGACAGCAGACATGACATGGCTGACAGGCTGATGCCTTTCAGTGTCGTTAGCCTGTACATCTGTTGCCCAGCGTAGGCAAACAGCATGACTGACAGCATGTGGTGTGTTTGTGTTTTCACATGTCTCCCCCCGCTTTTGCATTCCCTTCACTGGCTTCCATTTTTTGCCCGCTCCCAGTTCAAAACACTGGTGACAAGGGGTGCAACAGTTAATCCAACTAATCAATATGCTGATGTCCTCGCCGGACATGAGCTGGTGACGAAATGTATGTCATACATATTACAAGGTCTTGCAGATGCTCCAAGAATAATTTTGCCTTTACCTTCAGGACATGATCCAACCTCACACCCATTACCACTCACTTAGATCAGCTAACACAAGATGGCTGTTCGAGACTTCCCGAAAACACCCTGGACAACGCTCTGCACGTACTAGACTCTTCTCCCTTCTGGCTCCCAAGCTGTGGAATGACCTTCCCCCCTCAGTCAGAAATGCAGACTCACTACCCAATTTACAGTCTGAAAAGTCACCTCTTCAGACTCAACCTCACCCCCTAGCATTCCTCTCTTCTTGTATGCTTTCTTGAGATTTTCTTTTGGGATAGATCCTACGCAGATCATGTTTGTTACTTGTGCAAAATTTTGTTTTGTTTACATTTGTAGATTTTAGATAGCATGTTGTTTAAAAAAATGCTAGGTTTGATGTTTACCTGGTTTATGTTCATGACATTTACGCTTACACTTTGTAAGTCTCTCTGGATAAGAGCGTCTGCTAAACGCCTACATTGTAGATATGTTTCCGTTTAAGTATCCTACCTGTTTGTTAGCCTTGAGGACGGTCCTGAGAGTAGCGATCTGTTCTCTCTTGGTGCTGAGGAGGGACTTCAGTTTCAGGACTTCCTCCAGGAGGGTCTCAGGATCCCGATCTGCCTCGATGCCGCTGCACAACGCCGAGCACGGCAGCGCGCCCCTCTGCCGACAAAGGTCCACCGCCACCTTAGGGAGCAGACAGTAAGTTGACACGGGCCTTAAAGGAGGTTCAGACATCAGAGTCCACAAAAGAACATTCTGTTTCACTGGCAACGCTCTTGGGCATTAAGTCAGTGTGAGAATAATCATCTTTGAGAAATCTTGACATAATCTTAAAGTGTTCTACTCCTCCTGTGTCCAATTATTGGTTGGCCAATAAATAAGAAAATGCCAACCAATCTGCTTAAAGGCTCAGAAATGAAGTGTGTTATGCAGTGGAACATTCTCTGCAAGGGGATCAACATTTTCACAGTGCGCTAGAGCTCTGCTGACATTGCTGAAAGAAATTAAATTTATATCTCTGCCAAATCACAGCATCATTCTGCACAAATATTATTATTATTAATATTATTATTATTAACCACTTGAACCATAGCGCCCCTATTCTTCGGCGAACATTTGGCAAAAAAAAAGCTAAAAGCTCACAACGCGAAGAGATTTGATGTAGAGGGAAATAGAGGACCTAGTATAGAGCCCTAGGGACCTCCAGTCAATTAAAGATAACAAAATGACAAGAACACGCTTTTTTGCATTGGAACAGATGATCTATGTGATGCTCAGTCAGAACTGACTGGTGCAGCTCAACTTCGACCTCTAATTATCTAAGCTAGTCAGACCTACACGCGGGTTAGAAGAAGGTCAAGGCCGTGGGGGCGTGACCCGTTCATAGAGAGACTCAACCACATCAAACTGTCTAGGCTCAGCATTATGTCTACTAACTCTCCCACAAACACAAACTAGTACTGGCTGTGTAACCATATGCTAATTGTCAGATTCAATATAAAAAAAATTTAGCTCTCAATTCGATTTGATTGAGGGTTAAAATGTATTCTGGTTGGATTAAGACAAAAATTGTGCATGGAAAAGTATTTATTTTGTCAACAGCATGCAAATTTTGAGCACCAGATGGAAAATGAGGAGAGCAAAAGGGTGCCATGATGCTGACTGATTATAAGGGAGGAGGGATTCTCTGCAGCTGCCATCCTGCATTAGGATGTCACTTCATGCACCTCCTCCGCTCTCTCTCTCCCTCTCTCTCTCTTTCTCCGTCTCACATCCTTCCCTCCCACTCTACAATGACAGGATGTGCACACTGAATTAGATCAAATATAGGGGGAAATGAGAGACCCAGGGAAGCGGATGAGTGAAGGAGAATCATGACAAATTTACAGTTTTGAATTTTTTCATTACACTGTGTCCAACGTTATTTAACTTTTGCACCCCAATGTACGTTTTACAGTGATCAAGCAAGAATGTTGGAGTAGTAAAAGTAAATTATTTTGTTCAAGGGAACCTGATAATCCCACTTTAGAACAGCAGCAGTGCTCTGATAAACTCAAAATGTGCTGAACTCAAAATGTGCTGAACTCTAGATGTGATGAACTCTAGATGTGATGAACTCTAGATGTGCTGAACTCTAGATGTACTGAACTCTAGATGTGCTGAACTCTAGATGTGATAAAGTCAGGACTGTCGTCCTACCTGGAGATGTTTGATCTGACAGCGGATGACCGCTACCAGGTTGCGGACGTTGGAAGGGTCCCTGAAGTCCAGGGTGGGGGACCCTGGACAGCTGGGGGGGTCACCGCTGCCGTTGTGTCCGGTGCTCTCCACCTCCCCCATGAACTGCAACGCTGCCGCTTTGGAGATCAACAACTCACTGGTGCGCTGCTGCTTCCCCCGCGCCTGTGGGTAGGAGGACCGGCACAATTACTACATGATCACCTAATCACAATTATTTGAGATGAGCAAAATTGTTTTGCACAATCTTTTCCATGTTGAAACATGCTGGAAATAGCAGATCTACAAGCTCACAATGCGTTGCAATGCTACGCGTTGTGAGCTTGTAGATCGGCTATTTCAATTATTTTGGAAACATTATAAAGTATAAAATTGAATTGATGCATGAAATGAATGAAAGAAAGAAAATCACGATCACACACATCAACTACCTGCGGGTTGAGGTGGTGCGACCTCCTCCCGCTGCCCGCCGCACCCCCTCGCGCCCCGTCCCTGTAATAGTCCAAGGTCACCCGTTTGGGCGTCAGGTTGTTGCACACGCAGATGTGGTGGTAGAGGTTGGACAGCTCCTCGGAGAAGGCCAGCAGCTCCTCCTGGGCCACGCTCAGGTGGCCCTCCGAGTCGGTGGCCACCTGGCGCGTGGCCCCGATCTCCTTCTCCAGCTCGCCGATGCGGTCCTGGTCCTGCTTGCTGGACTTGATGCACTGGCGGATCTTGTCGGCCAGCTCCTGGGCCTCGGACCGCCAGCGCTCCTTCTCCTGCCTGCAGCGCTGCTCCAGGTTGTTGTAGCGCGCTCCGGCCTGCGACAGCTCCTCGCGCAGCTGGAGCAGCTCGTCGCTGGCGGCGCGCATGCGGGCCTCCAGCACCTCCGTGCTCTTGGCGTCCAGCTCGTAGTCGAAGTCGGTGTTGCCGTTGTCGTCGTCGTCGCCTCTGCCGTTGTTCTCCCGCTCCGCCGCCTTCTGGCGGCCCTGCGCCGCCTCCAGCTGCTGGGTCAGCGAGCCCACCTTGTCCTCCTGCTGGCCGAGGAGCTGCTTGGACTTGACCAGCTGCAGCTGAAGCTCCTCCACGGTGGAGGTCAGGCTGGACTTCTCCCGCTCCGCCTACGAGAAAGACGCAAATATGAATTGGAAATGTTTTGGGGGGTTTTAAGCAGTGGTTCTCAAAATGGGGTCCGGGGGCCTCCCTAGCAAAATGCGTTAATTGAATCAAAATCAGTTTGACCACTTTATCACAAAAAGCTCACAAAGTGTTGCAATGTGTTGTGAGCTTTTTTTTAATATAACAATTTTGAAAGATTTTAGCAAACCAAATCTTAACTCTATAACTGCCAAAGACGTTTATAAACGTCTTTGAGAAATTAGCTGTTGCCTGCCAAAGACGTTTAAAAACGTCCTGAAAAAATAAAAATAAAAAAAAAAAAAATTCTAAAAAGATTCTCTAATTATTTAGTATTGACACCTTTTCGATATTCCAAACGAATAAGGAGATAACAATTTCCAAAGATTTGCTGCTCCATCCACTTCAATGTTAAAATTGAAACGGACAAACAATTCACATTGGCTGCGGGTACATGGACAGTTTCATTCGGAATGAATACACTTCTATTCGGAATGAATGAATGGATGAATTCATTCAGAATAGAAATGCTCATGTAAACACCTCAATTGGAATAGAATATTCCATTCCAGTCTGACCTGAATGAATTTTCATTCGGGTTAGGAGGGGTGGTATAGACCGTTTGAATCGGGATATACCAATCGGAATTGACCATGTAAACACTTTATTCCAAACACTCCTCTCTGTTTGGAATACATGCATTACTTTGCGCATGTCCGTGCTTAGTAGTGCTGTCAGAATTGTCCAAAAATGACCTATCAAATCTCTAATTCGGCCACGGTCGCTCCTGAGGGATAAAATGAATGATTCTATTCTATAGCGTCATTTAATAAGCCTGTAATGGTTAAGCCCAGACTTGTCCAGGAGAACGGACGCTCCGAGGATTGCTGGCCTAGGCTACACTTATATGGATCTTTTTCTAAACGGGTATTTTAGGCCTCAGTTTTTAAAAAGAATCCCTGGCCACATGACAAAGATTTTTTTTTAAATCCCTGTCCACACGTAAACGCAGAAACGCATTGATCAGCTGCAAGTTTCAATTTTAAATCAGATTTTACATTTATTTTATATATGAGGGGCCAAATATGTATACATTTTTAATCACATGTTAAGGCCCAATACTGCAATAGCTGCATTGTTTTAATAGCATACGTGAACAAAAATAAATGAAAACAACATTATTAGTCAATCAATTCAGTCAGAATCAATTCATTACATGGGCAGCCGGAACGGTCGTCCCAAAACACCACGCCCCACGCACCTTTTGAGCGGGCCATCCACGGCCGCTCCATGGTCGCTGGATTTTTTTTTTTTCGCTGAAAACGTGACACTCGGTATAATGAGTAGCTTATACTTTAATTAAGTATATTTTGATGCCAATACTTTTGTACTTTTGCCATAAATGAGCGTGCCTTGTTTCATAGACTCTCTCTCTCCATTTATTATTATAATGACCATGAGCGGTCCGGTGTTTATGTATTATTACTTATTATTATAATGACCATGTGCGAATGCGCGATGACGTCATCGTACCTACATGAGAAATGTGACAAATAGTATAGGCTAGCCTACGTGTCTGGTACCAATACAAAAAAAGAAACTGGTCTGAACTTGTAGATCTGCTAATTTTGCATTAAAACGGCGATAACAAAGGAACACAGGCTTGTACCGCATACAACGCTGCCTGGCCAGGAGTCTGTGCGTTGCTTACCGGCCTGTCTACGACCGACAGACCTCCGCCGCGGAGGCACAAGGGGGCTATTGCCTCCTCCCATGCCCACCAGGGGAAGCTCTGCTCCGGGTAGTGGCCCCTGGTCCATGCCCGGGCGTAGGAGGGAACCACTTTGCGCATGTCAAAAGTTATATTCCGAATGAATGCTTTGGTCATGTAAACGAGGAATACTTTTATTCAGGTCCCATGTAAACAGGTGAGTGGATGAGATTCCTCTATTCGGAATGAGTTCATTCGGAATGAATTCATTCTGAATGAATACATGATGGTCCATGTACCCGCAGCCAATGTTTTTTGGTTTGAAACCACTGGTTTTGAGCTATTTTCAAACATCAAACAACACATGACAACAAGGTCAAATTGACCTCGTTGACATTTGTGAAACCACACCTGAATCTCATCTGTGATTAGAAATTTTCTGGGGATCAATCATACTTGAGAAAAATATTTTGTGGCTATGCGAAAAGGTACCAAAATCGGTCAAAACCCTGGCAGAGGCTACAGACTGTTCTGAAAAAACTCTGGCAGGGTAAGAGTTAATCTTAATTTAAATCAAAACCTCTTATAGGGGTCCCTGGCACACAATCTTTTCAAACGGGGGTCCGTGGCCAAATGCATATCAATTTGGGGGTCCTTGACATGAAGATGTTTGAGAACCACAGTTTTAAAGATTATATTTAGGCACGTTTTGTTTGCTTTGTAGATAGAAGAGTGTAGGAAGGAGAACGCAGAGTGGGATAATGAAATGCTACAGGTCTATGGTTGGGAATCAAACCGGGGGCGCTGTAAACATGTGGTGGCCACACTATCCGGTCAGCTACTACTACTCTGAATGTCTTGATGGCTACAAACAAAAAAGGAGTAATTTGCAATTGTTTCATTTCATAAAACCTTCAACATGCCGTGCTTTTTGGGCATGTCATCATGCATTGTAACATATATAAAAAATAGCCAATGTACAAGCGCACATTACAAAGCATTGCAAAGCAACGTGTTGTGAGATTGCATATCTGCTATTTTCGCTATTTGACGTATAACAAATAAATTACATAGGGTTTAAGTAGTTCATCAACTTCATAATCTTCAGGCCAAGTCCATGGCAGGACTATTTAAAGATATTTCAAAGGCCTTAAAACATATATTTCAAAATGCACCCTCCACTGCCTTTAATCTGCTTGCATTATTTATGTAAAGGGAGACACGAGGTAGACTGTGAACCCAAACCACTCATCTCAGCTCCTACACTCCCAACATCTGCTGGGCAGACGCTCACATACCCAACCCCCCTTCTCTCTGAGTACATTATGAATTATACATTTCATTCAGGAAAGGAGCAGTGGTAAAAGGTCAACGACATTCTTAATTGTCTAAAGTATGCTTTATTCCCAGAGCATAATTAACAGGTGGGAATGACACTACAGATGCCGCGTCGGCGCGTCACTGTGCTAGTTTGAACAAAGACACGCTCTTCCGTCCGTGTCATGAAACAGGATGTGGTCTAGAACAGGAAGTAGCTGAATACATTAGTCATCATCCGTGTTTTAGTGGGGAGCAGTCAAGCAGGAATAACCTGTCTGGCAACCTCGATGCGCTTAATGTATGTATACGCCATCACACGACTGTGTTGCTTGACGACAAATACTGATCTACAAGCCAACAAGGCGTAACGTTGTGAGCTTATAGATCTGTTTTGTCAGCAAGCGACACCGTTGTATGACGGAGTATACTGTAAAATAAGGCTTTACTCTGCTTCCTCAATATGCTAAAAACATGCTTATCTAGTATCTAGTTTATCTAGTGTGAGCATACACAGTAAAAGTGCCATCGCAGAGGATGTGGTGTTCCGCCTGTGGGTTCTGCTGACATTGTAAAAGTGTTACTAATGACATTCACATCTAACCCACAAACAATTATTATGTTCCTCTTCCATTATTTGGGAGACTGGGCAGAACTTACAGACACATAATAGCCTGATATCACACTGAATGCTTCAGTCTGACATTGTTGAAATGGAAGGATAATTCCCACCACTACGTTCCTCACCAGTCACCTCAGCTCGTGCACACACACAGCTTGACAACAGCTCCTGGCACTGAATGTAATGACTAGTCATTAGATGACACCCCCCTTCCTCCCACCCCCATGCTCTAGAATTGCTTTGTCAACCGGGAAAACAGCAGGTTCAAAACACAATGCCAGGCCAGAGAAGCAGTCCACTCAGTGAAGGGGGGGGAGGGAGAGAGAGAGATGGTGGTCTATGGTCTGGACCCATGCAAGTAATAAAAATGGCAGTGGTGTATTGGTGATTTATTTTTAGGCGGAACGCTATTTAAATGACGTCACACGCTCGTACGGCACGAGCACATCGCATGCATCTTATTTTACCTTAAAGTAGGAAACATGTTTGTATACGAAATTACTAGTTTTTGGCTTAGTTTTAGTCTTTTTAACAAGGAATGCCTTGAATTAGTCTTTAGGAGCTGAAACTAAACGTTTGCTTTGAACGAGTATGGGGGACGCGCTCTAGCGTGCACGTACCGTACCTGTGTGTACGCGTGAAAAAGATATAGACACCACGCCGTGGTGTCGCGTGAAGCGACCAAAACACAGATGAAAAATTGCAATAAAAGCTAGTGTTATTGCGGTGGGTTGTCTCTTTGTCATTATTAAGACAACATTTATTAACATTAACTCATTCACTGCCACTGACGTAATAAACGTAATTATTCCCGTTTACCAATACTGCCACTGGCGTAAAAAACTTATTTTTTTTCCTCCAAATTTGACCCAAAGAGAGATATGATTTTTCGAAGATCTAGACTCCTATACACTTCCTTGTTAACTTAAAACTAAAAAATTCTGTATCTCGGCTCCTGAGTACTTTTTTTTTCAATTAAAAATTTCTGGCAGTGGGCAAACGCGGCCAGAAATAATTCGGGCAGTGAATGAGTTAAAACTGGATCAAAGGATACATTTTTACCCTCTTGAGTAAAAATTACTGGACGGACAACTAGCTACGGACATCTAGCTTGTTAGGACTCTTATGAAGGATGGACAACCAACTTGGTAGGACTCATATAAAAGGATGGACAACCAGCCTGGTAGGACTCAAAGGACGGACAACCAACCAGCCTGGTAGGACTTATATGAAGGACAGACAAACAACCAACCAACCTGCATGAGCTGTTGTTTGAGCTTCTGGCTGTCCGAGAAATGCAGCTCGCTGAGCAGGTCCGACACCAGCCCGGAGGTCGGCGCGCGCAGGAACACGTCGCTGTTCCGCGGCGTGGAGAAGCGCTGCTGAATGAGGCCGTTGGACCTGGAGCCGCCCGAGTGAGGAGCGTGACCAGAATTGGGAGCGGAGCCAGGGCCGTTGTTATAGCCGCTGTCCTGGTCCTCTCCCTCTCCTCCCTCTCCGCCCGGACCCTCCTCCTGGCTGTCGTCCAGCTGGTCCAGGTGGAGCTCCAGGTTCCCCACGGAGTCGAAGGGGTTGAGGGACAGGGCGGAGAGCTCCCGCCTCAGACTGTTCTTCTGCTCGCGCTCCTCCTTCAGGGCTTCCAAGGCCTCATCCAGCTGACGCTCCGCGATCTGACGGAGGCGCGCCGCCTCGTCCAGCTGCGCCCGCAGCTCGTCCTGCTCCTCCGCCTTCTGGTTCACCTCCAGCTTCAGGGTCTCGAACTCCACCTGGAGACAAACCCAGCTCTTGTCAGGATTGATGGATACTTTACTCCATTCAATCCAGGAACACATCTGTGTCATTTTTTTGAGCTATTCAAAAATAGCAGATATACAAGCTCATAGCGCGGCACCGCTATGAGCTTGTAGATCTGCTATTTCTTTTAAAATCGTGAAAATTTGTGAAAATCTTTGAATATATATATTTTTTTAAATCCAACATTTGTAACTCAAATCTTTACTGCTGGTGGGGGGTCCCTGGAACTAAATATTTTCAGATGGGGGTCCGCGGCCAAATACATATAATTTTGGGAGGTCCTTGACATGATTTTTTTTTAGCACAACTTTTTTTTAACTGCTAGGATTTAGAAGACATTCGTAGAATCCCCAGAAGCATTACGATTTGAGTTACAAATGTTAAAAATATTCAAAAGCTAAAAATATATTCAAAGATTTGCACACATTTTCTAGACTTTTCAAAAATAGCAGATCTACAGGCTGCTATTTTTGAATAGCCAAAGTATAAAATATGGATAAAGTGCTTACACAGCTGCGTTCCCGGTTTGAATGGGTTAATAATGTCCACTACTCCTGATAGATAGACATTGATAGATAGACATTTCACATATTGACAATTTGACAAATGTACAGAGACAAAAATACCCCAAGGAGTTGGGTCTAAATTATAATATTTGTTTACCTGGCATCCTAGTTTCTTTGAAGAACTAAATTGTTCTCACAAAATTGTTCTCTTTGCACTCTACTTACAGTATGTGACCATTTACATTGTCGTTTGTTGCCTAGGGTTCATGTCATTTACTCTAATTTCACACACTTGTAAGTTGCTACGGATAAAAGCATCTGATAAATGCCTACATAGTAAATTTTATGGAGCCACAGTGCTACAGCACATCCAGTCTATCAATGCTGACTGCACTCACACTGCTTCCAAACGTACTTTAAATCACCAGAACTGTGCCAAGGCCTCAAACCTTTCAATCACACTGTTGTACAAACGTGTTCCGTCCCACTGCGATTTAGACGCCAATAATACTATTGGCATCATTCCGCGATGTGGAAAACGGAATCGGGTCATAGAAACAAAACGGATGACATAACATGGAAGTGTGCAGAATTTGGAGATTTGGGCCAGATTATACAAAACTGTTAAGTGTGACCATCTATCTATCCATTAATTCACCAAACCTGTGTGTGTGTGTGTTTGACTGTCCCGGGAATAACTCGGGCACTACCCAACCGAACAACATCAAACATGGCATGTCAACATCAAACAGTGCCGAGTGTTAAATCAATTGGATCAACTGTTTCTTAGAACCAAAAGGACGGCTGGCGCACTGTATCCGTGTGGTTGGGGGGGGGGGGGAGGGGTAGGCACCGGCTTCCCGTTCCCTGATTGGCTAACCCGACCCATCGGCCTCACTGACTGGCTGAGCTTTGCGTGAACATTTCTACCGCTTCGGCTTCGCCAATGTAAGTGGCAGCGTGTGAGAAAATGTGAGATAAGCCTGAAACTCCAACATGTCAGACAACATGTACAACGACTAGATCAGGTGAAGAAGTATTGCACAAATGGGTGGGCATGTATTTCCGACTTAGGTGGCACCCAAGTAGGCTGGTTCCCCAAGGGCACCGGTCCAGTGTTGCTAATTTTCAATAGTTTGTGGGTAGATTATCTGTCTCTCTCCTTAGCAGAAATCCTTTTTATGTAAATCAACTACCTTGCTGTTGATTAGTCACACGATTCAGGTACTCAAGGAGACAGGTAAAGGCTATCAAGTTAACAGGGAAGGTTCGACACCCCATATCAACTTTCCACGAGTTGACTGAATAAAAATACTAACGTATACAACATTAATCAGATGCCAGTACAACAGACAACACAGTCTGTTGTACACAGAAAAGGTGTTTCATCTTCATAAAGCTTGATGTCTATGAACACCAGGTCAAAACAAACAAAGAAACAAAGAAAACAGCTTTAGGATTAATGTTTCATGTTCTATGCATTTAATTATAAATTACTTCCATGTCACTGACTATATTGTATTAGAGAATTATCTGTTAGGCAGCATTTCTTTAAAATTATCTGATTATTTGTTAAATAATAAAAATTAAAATAAGTATTATCTTCTGAAATGTCTTGCTGAAGTTCAAGTCGGTTATACAGTAGGAAAGATTAAAGTTTAAGTATTCTTCAATTTATTAGATTGCTTGGTTCGGTGAAGACAATCTATAAACTAATAGTTGGGATTTTGTCCCATTAGTTACCATTAGAAATAAAGACATTTATGGATATACACAGCATCATGGATGGATAAAGTCTGACCTAATAAAGTCTGACCCAGATACATGTGCCAGTGGGGATAAGTGTTGGCAATGATACACTGGAGTGCTTTTAATTTGAAACTACGGATACAATTACAATTTAGGCATTTAGCAGACACTCTTATGCAGAGCAATTTACAGGTGCAAAATCAGAGTACATGTGAACCCTAGTCAGCAAATAAATAGTCACATAAGTAGAGAATGTAGAGACTAGGATACCAGGTAAACATCAAACCTAGCATCTGTCGCATTGTAACGCATTGTGAGTTTATAGATTGCCTATTTTCGTGGTTGTTCCGTTGTAAACAGTTTACGCTGTCGTTGGGTTACTGCACAGACACATGGTATTGGGTACAAACAAAGCTTGCTCTCACCCTCCAAGGAAAGGTCATATTTTTCAGGCTGACACAAACATAGATTTACTCACACTCGCAGGCTAAAGCTGATGGATGTCTTTGCTATGGTCCGACTGGATAATAAACATGGATTTTCTGAATAAATGTTCAGGTCAGGATACCAATTTCATCCAATCAGGAGAGAGAACACATACAGGATAAACAAGTGAAGACAAAGAAATGAGCAGACAAAATTGGAACTGGAACACTATAAAATTGGAGCTGATAAATGATCTTTGTCTCTCCTGATTGGATGAAATTGGTATCCTGAATTGAACATTTTCTGTTTACTAAAGAGCTGGAGAGACGGAAAAGACTTCTGTTACTCAACATAGAACTTTAACTTTTAAACTTTTAACAAAAACACATCCCTTACAGTACCTTTTAACACACTGCCACAGCCCAAGTCATTTGAATAAAGTAATTCATAAATTCAACAAAAACAGGTCCTTCAATTACCCAATGTTCAGAATAAAACTCAGGGACAACACACTGACAGCCAGTAAGTGAAGCTCATCAGCATTCACAAGCACCTCCCCCCCCCTCACACACACATACAAAAACACAAGTTTCTCACACACACACACACACACACACACACACACACATTCTTCTTCCTCCTGTCTGTTAGTGAGAAAGAAAACAACTCAGCTCAACAGTGCCAGCTGCTTGAACGGTGTCACCTTGTTTATCAAGCCACTCAGGACTGTGTACAGAGGGACTTTTTGATTACATTTTAAAAACAGTACAATAGGAAACTGTTTAACTGTTTAAAATCATTTAGGTTTTATGCCCAGTTCTTATTGATCAACGCAATCACCCAGAAAAGTATTAACAAATTGATGTCGGGTGTCTATTTCTCAACAAAATAATTAATGCAAAAAAAGTTTAATGCATAGTTTCTCTTATTACTTCACATGCCTCCAAAAACTATTGTATTTATAGGGCGATGAGGGCATTCCAATACATAAACATTGGGAAGTCAGAGCAAGAATGCAGTATTTAGGCTCTATTCACAGTAAATCCTTAGTGTTAATGTACACAACTCATAGTAGTGAACCAAATGGACCCTTACGGGTCCATTTGGTTCCATTTTAACACTCCTTTACATTAACAATGAGGATTTTTACTGTGTTGTCAGATGTGTTTTTAAGCTGGAGACTGAGGGTTTAACTGACCTGGTTCTCCTTGAGGACAGACACCTGTTTCTGCAGTGAGGTGTTCTCCTCCTCCAGCTCACCGTTGTCCTGCAGCTGACGGAGCTCTCGGACCTTAAACTCCTTCATCTCGTCTCTCATATGGCCCTTCTCTGCCTCCAGACACTCGCACTCCTGTGGAACATCAATATTTCAAGCTGCTATAGCCTTTGTCCCCAAGCTTAGTACACCAAATATTAAAACCATCTCAAACGATGTTCTGCGACCCACCATAATTATTGGCTATCAGGCCCTACTGTGTTGATTAACGATCATGGACAAAAAAAAAGGGAAAAAAAAGAGTGCTAATTACAATTATGTTAAATCATTGATTCAGCTCCCATTATGTAAGGGGCAGGCCTTATGAAGTATGTATGTAGATACACAATAGAATCCTCAGTAACTCGGAGTGTACAAATGTAACTCAGAGACTCAAGAGAGTGTACAAACTGTTTGTACACTCTCTGAGTAATAATGACCGAACGCTGAGGATTATAGCAGCGCCGGTCCACTGTACCTTCTTCAACTGGGAGGAGACCGACCCGAGTCTCTCGATCTCTGCATGGGCGTTTCCCATAGAGAGGCGGGACTGTTTTAGGTCCGCCTGCACTTCCTCCAAGCGTGTTGCCATGGCAGCCTCCTTGGAGGCGGTCTCCTGCAGCAGATTCTCCTCGCGGCACTCTCCATCTGCGGCCGCACGCTTCTGACTGCTCAACGTGTCTGAGAACGCCTACGGACACACCGGACAAAAGAATCAGTATCACTCAAAACTGCTATCTGCTTAGAAGCAATGACATTTAAGATGTTCATGCTCATTTTAAAGACAAGTCATTTAGACATAAGCATAAGGAAATGTATTGTCGCTGTCGTGCAGAAACCATGTCCAAAACCGTTCCTTTTCAGGAAATGTAAAAAAGAACCTGTGTTCCAAATGGATCCAATGTTGTTATTATTTAGTCACAAACCCTTGTACTTTTCATTGGGTGAATGTTTATAAAATCCACAAGACACACTTAACAACTTTCAATTGAATCGTGAAAATTGCAGATCTATTCGCTGCCTTTGTGGAAAAACAAAAGTTGAAGATACAAGGTTTCTGCCCGACAACAACGATATACACTGTACAGTAAAGGATCATACGTATACAGGATTTGACCTTGACAAGTATGAGCTGGAACCTGATTAACCAGCATTCTTGCTGCTCTTGTTGTTACGTCATGGCTCATGGGACACAAGTCGCCTAGAAAAAGGTCTGTCTGTCTTTCTGTGCTTAATCTACTAGACCGATCAGCACCAATTATTTTGTGCACACTGGCTCTGCCAGCAGGCCAAGGAAGTAAATCCCTGAATATTTTTCACATGATGTGAATATTTGTGTGTGTGTATATTTGTCAGATTTTGTGAATATTATTTTATGTGCGTGAATATTTTTCACATTTTGTGAAACCATTATCTCAGATCCACCATAGCTCCATTTCTGGACAAGACTGGTGTCATCAGTATGACGTCAGAGATCCACAGAGGGAAACCACATCGTTATTTGATGCCATCAGTTTGTGCTCTGTTGTGAAGTCATGTGATGTATGTGATTATTGTACATGTCTTGTTGCATAATTTGATCTGATGCCACAATATGACACGGACAAAGTTCCATAATGGATCTAAATCAACCAACCAATCGATCAGTCAAGTCGGCCTTACATTTGTGGAACAGAATTCCTTGGAATTGAACAACATTTAAGGTCATTACAGGTCATCTGGAACAGGTCTGCTTTCTGTCCCCAGAATCAAGCAGTGTTCACTTTTTAACCCATTAAGACCTGGAACTGTGTCATTTTTAGATTTGAGCTAAAAAGCATTATTTTACACTTTGGGCTATTCAAAAATAGCAGATATACAAGCTCGTAGCGCGGCACTGCTATTTTTGAAAAATCTTGAAAATGTGTGCAAATCTTTGAATATATATATTTTTAAAGCGAACATTTTTAACTCAAATCTTTGCTTCTGGGGGTCCCTGGAACCAAATATTTTGATGGGGGTCTAATATATAATTTTGGGGGTCCTTGACATGAAAAGATTGAGCACCACTGATATAGAAACATACGTTTTTCAGAATACTTTTGCGATTTAGGAGACATGTAGAATTGGCTTCAGGTCTCAGCATCAAGTATCTGGAACAAACTCCCAGAGAACTCATTTTATTTTCCTGTGTTATTTTAACCTATTCTTATTTTTTATTTTATTCTAATGCATTTTAATATGGGTTTCTTTTGCACTCTTAATGTTTAATGTAGTTGCTGAAATGTGCTATACGAATAAACTTGCCTTCCCAACCAACCAATCAGACTCCACTCCCATTGTAATTAATAATGAGAAAGCCTAACTTCCCATTCACAATTCCCCAACTTCCCATTCACAATTCACAAACTCAAATAAACATTTTCTCTCCAGTTTTATTTGACGTTCGTTGTTTGCTATTTAATAGCAAACGTCAAATAAAATTCACACAAATTGAGTTTGTATAAATTAGATTTGGCTGAGACAGAGTGTGTATGTATGCAGTCAGGCGGCCAGTTGTTGTTAGCACACTGCAAAAAAAACAACAATAACCTAGATATACTACACTGTCAAATCCTGAGTGTTTATTTACCCGGAAGCAAATGGACCAGGTAAAAGATCCATTTGTAGACTCTTGTAGTTAAATTAACACTGATGATTTACTGTGTAATATGCACTTATTCGCTGTCTTCAATATTTCCGCAACGCTGACGTTATTATCAACATGCATCAGTAACTACTGCTACAAATAGAACCATATAAGGAGCTCAGTGAAATGAACAGGACATTAAATGCACTCAGCTGAACACCATATTGCGGTTATATAATTAATTACGCCGATTTACTACACATGTAACTGCTCTGTGCTTTGTTATATATATATCTGTGTGTGCTTGGGACTCGGCAGGCTGCTGAACCGGCAAGAAATGAGCTTCCTGGTAGATTAAGTGAAATAGCTGAAAGTCTTTTACCACTAATTCTCTTCTAAACGTAAACAGCTTTGCTCAGCATTTGGTTTTATAACGTTGGAATCTGCCAATTTCACTCCAATTCTGGCATCTGTTCATAACTCAATGCGTATTTCCACATAAGCAGGACTCTAAACCACTTAAACCCTATATACTTCATAGACCAAGGTCCCCCAGGGGTCTAAACCTCTTTTTTCCCCTATATGCTAAAATTAGCTGATTGTGGTTCGGCTATTTTCGGCAAATGTTTGCCTAACGACGAGCCCAGAGTCCCAAACTAGGGACGTAGTAAATTGTTGTTGTTTTCTTGTTTCGTTTTACCTCATATCTGTTCACATGATAGATTAGGATCTGATGTGATAATTCCCTGATCAATCAGTTTAATAATACCTGCTGCTACAAGACATTAAATATTGTGCTACCTTTGCTTTAAGACCCGACTAATGCTGATGGACATGTTGGCATATGTCTTGATGAGCAATGTTTTATAAGCCTACATGAAAAATGGAAGTTTAACTATACTGATTTTCAATTTGTTTAAAGACAAGACATTAAAGGAATGTGATTCCTTTTTTTTACGATACTAATACTGTTATTAAGGTCTAGTAAAGTCTAATCAGTAGATGTCCATCATCATGAACAAGTCTGTGCCGAGAAAAAACTGTCATAATCTGTGACGTGATCTATGAGGTCGAATTTGTTGAAAATCAATGGATTCGTGCGATCATGTATTTGTGATCCGTTGACGTATGGCTGGCTAATGTGTCTATCACATAATCACAACTTTCCCAGTTTAATTTCCTGTCCATCTACACACTGTGTCACATCTAAATTGAGCCAAAAATGCTGACGAGGTATGATAGACCTATTAGACCAGAAGAATACAGGCTACTCCCCCCCCCCATCCCAAGGAAATTATATTCCACCCACAGCTTCAGTGACCCGTATACCATTTAGAGTACTAGATCATGTTTCAAAACTAAAATTCAGTGCCAATTTCCTTCAACAATAATGATCATTATACGGCCCCCGTCTGGGCGGCTGTAGCTGATGGGTAGAGCGATCAGAAGGTCAGCGGTTCACCCCAGGCTCTCAATGCACTAGTGGGCATTAACGAATAGTGATTTATGGTATTCGAATTATTCGACCCAAAAGTATTCGAATATTCGATTTGATTATAAAAAATTTAAAAAAAAATTAAAAAGTTTTTGTATTTATTTATTTTTTTTCAATTGCATTGATGACTCGACTCAAGGAATGCGAGTTGACGTCACACCAGAGCTCACAGCTGCATGTCTGCTCTAGAAAAGCCACTAAAAAAAAAATATCTATATCTTAAAATATCTTTTTTTTTTTTTCGAATAGTCGAATAGTGGTTTGATAGTCGAATAGTCGGTTTGATATTCGAATATTCGACTATTCTGTGAATGCCCTATGCACTACGCATTGAGAGCTTGTAGATGGGCTGTTTTTGCTGCGCAACATGCTTCCATAGAAGACATGCTGGCTTCTATGGAATCCAAATGACTGAAATCAGTCGTGGCGACTGCAAACTTTAATCCATGAAGACACTTAACCCCAAACTGGTCTCCTACGGTGCACTCATGACCATCAGCCTAGTGAAGATGAAACTGAATTTCCAAATCAATAAAGTTCTACCTTTGTCTACCTAATCTACTATCTAACCAAGGGATTAGATGAGATTTCTCAAAAACCTAATGTACTATCTAACCAAGGGATTAGATGAGATTTCTCAAAAACCTAATGGCCCAAATAAAAAAAAGTATTTAGTCTATCTCCAGTCTTCGTGTTTTTTGCCCAGTAATATTTTATCCACCAACGCTGTGTTTGCACTCAGTGGGAACAACAGTTTAGTCAAACGGAAATGTATTTCAGCGGGCCTGAAACACTGGACGTACTGCTGACTAATAGACTTGTGTGAGCCTGTTTGACTGCTGCTGAACACAAAACACTGGATTCATTAACGTATGACATTTCAAACCCAGACCTGACTCATCTCACTGACTCCTTAACACGTTTACGAATTAACTGGTGGTTAAGTAAGGGTCACGAGTCAAGATTCATAAGAAACTCGAGACCGAAATCAGAACCGTTTATCTGAAATCATAAAACCTCGCTGAATCAGAGCCTCTGTAAAGCCACTGAATAAGAATTTCTGTCTACTGGAAGAACCACACATGGTAAAAGAATTCAGCTCATTGTTTCACCATGCTGTGGGCATTCAATGACGGCAATTAAAATCACTGGTTTTAGAATGCAATCTGGACAGTTTTCTTTCATCTATTTTGTTTGTGTAATCCTGATGCTAGAAGATGAAAGATGAAAATGAATATGAAGATGAATTGTATACACACTACTGTCATAACCAATTACCTATCATTGCCCACTCCACACACAAGATACTTGCAAAATACTAGTCCCAGCATTATGGTCCAAAAGCAGCCCCTTTGCATGACTTTTCAAAGCGAGCGTATGAGTGGCACGTGTTTAGATCCAATTGATATCAATGATACCGGCTACACCAGGCGCACGGATACGCAAGTCCCGCATATGCAGGCTTTAAAATAGGACTGGATCTAAAAGTGTGTGTGCGTATATGCGCGTGTGTGCGAAAATTCTCTAGTGTAGATCGGCTGTTACTTAACGTGTGATTTATACTCCACTAGTACAAAACGTTGTCTCTTGTTAAACCCCCCCCCCCCCCCCCCACATCTACAAGCAAAGCTATACGTAGATAGACAGAGTAGTCAATGATATACAGACAGTGAGAGACTGACACATATTCATGCTAGATTAATATGTATTACACAACCATAGATCATATAATAAAAACCTCTTTATATCACTCA
The DNA here is from genome assembly GCF_963280865.1 of Gymnoscopelus braueri. NCBI lineage: Eukaryota > Metazoa > Chordata > Actinopteri > Myctophiformes > Myctophidae > Gymnoscopelus > Gymnoscopelus braueri. The sequence goes on along the minus strand of NC_137614.1, from coordinate 40,712,726 downwards.
TAAACATCATCACTATCGCTACAGTTACTTCTGTTCTAGAAAAATCATGTTTGGTTCATACAAACCACATGATTTACAAGACCAACTGTTTGACGTGAAGAGAAACAAGCTAATTATTTATAACAAGACGGATTAACCCCTGGCCTGTGCAGTCATCTTTTAAGGCCTCCGCCTCCCCCCCTGCGCGCTACCCACAACGGGCAGAACGTGTGGGCACAGCACGCAAACACACTGCTCGGGTTTTAAGGCATGTGTGGGTCAAGAAAGCAGACATTTTATCATACAGGATTTACATTCTGTAACCTAAAGTACAGTATGTGCTTGGGCAATCAATGTGCTACACATGGAGAGAAGTCGGTATGCAATCAACAATAAAGATCACGTCTTCCTGAAAATATGGCAGCCTCTGTTGGATAGGTGTCGGTCTCCTGTGGACGGAGCCCGTGCTCGAGGTGGCCCCTCAAGTGCTTGAGAACAGTGTGGGTTAAAGACGGGGTGCCGTGTTTTCAGTGATTTCCCCCCCACTAAAACATAATCATCAGGTATTATGGTTATACTAGGAGCACCACCTTAGCACCACCCACCTGTCCTAGTCCGTCCTCCTCATCATGCCCACACCTGTTGTGTTATGATAATGAGGGGGAGGGTATGTTTTTACTATGTCACTAAAGCGCTGTTTCTCTATTGGCACGTTTGACCCTCAAGGTTTCAGCCTCCAGCTAGAAACTCAAAATAGTCAGAGAAGACATAAAACACCATAAAAACACCACCAGGGGGCTTAATGAAGTTCCATCAACCTCAGACACATGAAAAACCGAAAAAGTGCAAAACCATGGCACCACCTCGTTAAGCATTCTCTGTGCCTTTTCTTTATGTACAATATATTGGACCAACAAGCGTATCACATATTATGCTGTCATGTCATCTACTCTGATACTCTTTTGGCTGGTGTTTTAGTTTTTCAATTTTTGTCTTTTTTTCCCCCTTTTTTCCCTCTTCATTGTACCTTTTCATGTACTTCTTTTGGGAGAGGGTTGGGTGCGAGGGTTTGTGTTTGTCTTGTGCGTTTGTTTGCTTTCTTTCAGAAAACTAGAAGGGTTTCTTTTTATCACTGTTTATCCTTATCCTGTGAGCTGTGACAATCCTTCAATAAAAATGATGAAAGTACAGTATGTGCATGTATTTGCCAGTAATAATAATAACCACTGCTGTAAATATTGAGGAGGCACTTGATATATGATTAACCTATACATTTCATTTTAGTAAATTGTTGATGGCCTCTCAGCCCAGTTCCCCTCAAGGGCCCCTGAGAGTCAAGGGCCCCTAGGGCCCCTGGGCCCCAGCCACACTGGCTAATCCGTCCTTGGGTCTAATAATGGTGTGGCTTCCTGTGCAACTCCATACAGGGAACAGTTGACCCCTTCTGTGTCATGCCATGTGTGTGGGGGGGGGGGGGGGGGGGACCGAGGACAGACACACAGAAATTTGGGTAACATCCATTCAATACAGTACAGTACTGTACAATACAGTACAGTACTGTACAGTCAAACTGGTCTGTAAGGCACCATGCCGTAAAACAAGAGCAGAAATGGTAAAGATAGTAATACTGTGTGGTATTATAAATTGTGTAAACAAACACAACAAGTGTCTTAACAGGACAAATCTAATTGTAAAAAGAGAAAATTGGATTCAATATGAATACTGCTGATGATCAGACATCCCTGTGTGAGTTATCTATAGCAGTGGTTATCAAAGTGGGTCCTTGGGGGGATTCCAGTGGGTCCCCTACTAATTGATTGATAGTTGGGACTATGAACTAAATGGACCCTTACGGGTCCATTTGGTTCCATTTGTACACTTTGAGTTGTAGGGGCCCATGGCCTAATGCAATACCAAACTAGAATTCCTAGTTTCCTTCCTTGGAATGAAAAGTGGGGGAGGGGGGGGGTATCCTACCTCTTTGATCTGTTGGAGCTCATGTCTGAGGGTCTCGTGTTCCTCCTCCAGCTGGCTATGTTTGGTCTTGAGGGCGGCGCTCTCTTCCAGCACCACCAGGCCGTAGCGGGCGGCTTGGAGCTTCTCCTCCGTGGCCTCCTGGAGCTCCAGGGTCAGCCGCAACACCTCGGTCTTCAGGTCCCCGCTCCCCATCAGAGCGTCGTCCCCCTCCTCCTCCTCCTCAGCCTCCTCCTCCTCCTCGGTGCCCGCGGGGTCTGCCTCGGCCTCCAGCATCCTCGACGTCTGGCCTCTGTCGTAGTCCAGCACAAAAGCTCCACGGTGACGCCTGCCTCCTTTTTGTTTTTAATCCTCACACTGCATCACGCTGCGCTGTGCGAAACACAAAGCTCAGTGTTATGAAATATAATCTAGTTGAACCCATTAAAGACCTGAGGCCGATTCTAAAAGTGTCTTCTAAATCTAAATCCGAGCAGTTTTCTGAAAACCTTATGTTGCTATATCAGTGGAGCTCAAACTCTTTCATGTCGAGGACCCCCAAAATGATAAGTATTTGGCCGCGGACCCACATCTTAAAATATTTTGTTCCAGGGACTCCCAGAAGCGAAGACTTGAGTTAAAAATGTCCTCTTTAAAAAACATATATATATATATTCAAAGATTTGCACAGATTTGCACAATTTTTCAAAATCTACAAGCTCATAGCTATGAGATCTGCTATTTTTGAATATGGTTGTCACGATTACAAATTAATTGTCATACAAATAATTGCGATTAACGATTTAATTGTGTTTTTGGCATTGAACATTGGAACATGTGAATGTTTGCCTGCTAGGCTTCGTAATAAAAAAAACGCACAGGGCAGATATGACAAATAACTTAAATATATACAAATACATTATTGACATATTTAATAATTGTATACATTGTAAAAATAGCTGATCTACAAGCTTACATCTACAAGCTTACACCGCGTCACTTTGTGACAGTGTAAGCTTGTAGATCTGCTATTTCTGGGGGGGGGGGGGGGGTTAAATTAGAAATGTGAACATTTTTCAACATGGAAACGATTATGCAGAATAAAATAATGGTTTAAGTGGTTAAAATCTAAAATGACACAGATGCTTTCCCCGGTTTTAATGGGTTAAGCACCAAGACCAGCCCATACAAGACTAGACTTTGTTTTTTAACCACATCAACAACACTGGCGTCCCTGTTTTGGGCATGTCATTATAGGTGTACATTTCCAAAAATGCTTAGATGTTTGTTTAGTTCTAACTTGTTTCAGGGTATTTGTCGCTGTACACTTGGCTGCACAGAGTGAAATCTGTCTTCTGCATCTCTCTACCCATCCTAACTATTAGGAGCAGTGGGCGCTATGAAACACATGAACCCTAGCATTCTAACGTTTCTTGTCTTGAAATATTTGTTTTATTGATTGATTGATTGATCGAAACCTTTATTTCAGGGAAGCCATTGAGACCAGGGTCTCTTTTTCAATGGCGTCCTGTGTGTACAAAAGGAACATTTACAAGTTACAACGATAGTTTTACAGACATGACATAGACAACAAAGTACACATAAATATAAAAAAATAAAAAGGTTTATTTATTGTACACGACGACTGTCATTCTTGTTGCGACATGTATTTGTTTTGTGTAAGAGGACCACAACGGAAATAAGTCCAGGAGTTTATTGTGTCAAATCCCCGATTTGGTTATAACTTATTGTTATTACTTTTCTAATAAACTAAATCCTGATCTGGGCATGGTGAACATTTGATGAAAATAGGTGATGAACACACAATATATATGAGCTTATGTGAGCTTGTAGATCAGCTGTTTTCAGCGAAAAGATTTGGTGCATCGAGACTATGTATTGCGACTGTGAGCCTGAATTTAGGGACTTAAAAACACTACATTTTTAACTGCCAGGACATTTGATACCACAACCTACAATTTAAGGCTTTTTCTCCCCCCAGGCCACTGGCTTGCAACAACACAAAATACACTAGTATTGAGCCCTGAGGGACTCCTACCCATATGGGGGTTCAGCGGTTAACTCTGAGCTCGATTAATGCTGCCTGTAACCATTAAACACCATTAGTGTGTCCATATCATCCATGATGATAGCTGGCAGCTAGCCTGTAGTGAGCTAATTAGCTGTGTTAGCCTCTATATCCCCCCTTTGGTTAACATTAAACTGTCAGTGAACTGCTGCTAAAAGGTGGAGGATCAATACATTATAAAATCACAAAAAAATAAAATAAAAATAGAATAATTATAAATGTCACAATACAAATCAGCATCATTGAATGACTCGAATGATGCAATTCTAAACCAACAACGTTTAAAAAAATAAATGACCACTTTTACCACCTGAATTACCCAGTTAAGTGAATTATTTAAATGGAAACAAAAAAACAAAAAAATCTAACGGTATATCCGTTCTTTTATGGGGCAGCAGGCGACACCGCCGCACTACGGGCTATAATATAACCCGGGCATAGATAGGGTACGCTTGATTAACCAGCACTGCTGGGACGCCCCGGATTCATTACTTCATCGCACGCCAAAAATAGCAGATCTACAAGCACACAACGCGTTGCGGACGCAACGCGTTGTGTGCTTGTGGATCTGCTATTTTCCGGCTGTCATTTAGCCGGAGGGAGGGGCCGCTCGCCGGAGCGACGCGGGGCTCCATATCCAACACACAGCAGCAGCAGCAGCAGCATTGCTAGCATTACTATGGCATTAACCGGACAACACATGATAGATGGGGCGTTCAGTTCGGCCCGTTCTGTCCCGACACACAACGTTATAGCACAAAACACCCCCACACCGGTACGCTTAAACGTTATGAAAGCTAACATTAGCTTAGCTCGCGGTCTCACACTTAATTCAATAACGTTACATTTCCTTATTTCTACTTATCTACTCCCTCCCCCCTGTAACGTTACTTTACCCAGAGACGTTGCCTACCTACCGCACCGCCCGGATACCATTTTTTTAAAAATACGAACTAAACGTTATTATTATTTAGTCCAAATGTAAGCTACTCACTCACCAGGATGTGATGATGTTTGCGGTGACAGCAAGCAGCAGCGGGGCCGGTATGGTCCGGTAATGTTACGCAGAGAAATGATCCCGTCTCTTTCTGTTACCTCCCTCCTCCCCGCTTCTCTCGTTTCTCTCTCTTTCCCCTGATGAGAGCCAGTCAGTCCGTGATGGTGGTGGTGATGTGCAGTTCAACAACGAGCTGGCGCTTTGCATTCATTCCAAGGGGGTGGGGGGTAAATGCGGAAGTGACTTAATCATGAAATCTGTCTCATGTCCAGCAGGGGGCGTTTGCAAAATAAAAAAGTGTGGAAATAAATGACCCTACTTCAGTCACTTGATGTATAAAGCCTGGAGATCGAGGCTACTTGATGTACTACCTCTACCCTACGGTCCCTACCTCAGTAAAATTGAATGAGTTAATTATGTTCTCAATCAGTTTAAGGTCTTCTTCAATACAACATGGTGTTCATTTGGTATATTATGGGCCCAATGAGTAAAAAAGAGACAAAACAGGTATACACACTACCACGGCGACCAAAATAGAGGCAGAGCAAACATTCCTATCTCCACCTATTATTATACCCATAGAAAGCTCTTTCCCCTGTATTAATCTGATACATACAAAGCCCAAGTTTGATAATGGTTTGGATCGGGAGATAAGTGAACATACTGTTTTAAAGTGAGAAATTGCGCTTGTGAAGATACGGGCCACTTCTTGTGTCCTTCCTTAGTCACTGGCCACTGCTTCGCACAAGTTCATAATAATATTATTACGTTTTTGTTATTGTTCATAATACCTGCTGTACTCTTATCATAATACTTGTGTTGCATTGGAAATGAACAACTAATGGACGTGGGGCCAAAATATCTACGTCTAAATGTTGCTCATAAATGGCTGAGAAGGTTCATATTAAATCTGTGGAAAATCAGTTAAAAGCAATGAAAATAGGTCACTCACTGTCATTCTGTTAAATCTTGTGCTGCTTATAAGTTAATTGTTGACTATACAATATTCTTTCTGAGTGGTCTCAGTTATGTGTGGATGCATCATGGCCTACAGGCCTAGTGTAGGCCTGAAGAAATTGAGGCAGTCATGCAAGAATAGAACAGCTGTTTGCATGGGTGCATTGCCGTGGTTTAAGTTTTTTTTGGTGATGATGTTGCCTATAATTTTTTCATATTAAATAAAATATTGTTGTACTTGTACACTGTGGTATGTGTACACTGTACAATTATCAATCAAGGGTTAAATATCCCACACATTTTGAGTCGACACAGCTGAGTCAAAGAATCCACCTCCCAGAACAGAGACGAAATGCCCATCACTAAGCCACTGGTCAAAAGCGCGCCGAAAGCGGCATGGACACTACTCCCTCTAGCGGCCAGACTGTGCAAGCTCATCAGAAAACCATCTAGTCTACTCGAATTGACTATTCTATTTGTTTGTTTTCAGTGTCATATCACTGATGTAAAGTAATTAAGTAATACGTTAAGTAATTAATTATGTACTCAAGTACTGTACTTAAAGGGATATTTCACTTTCAAATAAAATAAACATTAAAAAAAATATTTAAAAAAAATGAAAGAAGTTATGGAAAAATCACGGCCCCCTCACACATTAGTAGGACACTCTAATGCGTGAGGGGGCCCTGATTTTTCCATTACTTTTTTCATTTATTTTTAATATATTTTTTAAATGTTTATTTTATTTGAAAGTGGAGTATCCCTTTAAGTACAATTTTGAGGTATTTTTACTTTACTGGAGTATTTCCAATTTTCTGTGCTTTTACCTCTCCACTACATCTCAGAGAGGCAAATATTATACTTTTACTCCACTACAATTATTTGAAAACTACTAGTTACTTTATAGATTATTATTACAAAACATACATTAACCACATTTCGGCCATTTGAAAATAGCCGATCTAAGCTCACAAGATCTGCTATTTTCAAAAGATTTTGTATACATTTTATACATTTGAAAACTATTTTTGGTACTTTAAGTACATTTTGATACCAATACTTTGTACTTTTACTCAAGTACTGGACTTTTACTTGTATTTCTACATTGCAGTATTGACACTTTTACTTAAGTAAAAAATATGAGTACTTTTTCCACCACTGGTTTCCACATATAAGATCAGACGCATGAAAACAATCCAGGATTTACAAACGAATGAGTGAAATAGCAAAACAGCTGAGGATGATATTATGACAGACTTCCGCTTGAATCCTAAACAACTTCCGTTTTACTTCCGTGCTGGCACGTTGCGTTTTGCTTCTGCAGAGCTTTTTAAATTAACTCCTGCAGTCAATGCAATAATAAGTAATTGCATTAATAAAGCGATTGCATTGATAATTAAGGTGCACAATGAAGGTCGTCACCTGGAACATAAACGGCATCAGGACGTTTAAAGGGGGAATTAAAAGAGCTCTGGATTCACTGGATGCAGACATTGTCTGTTTACAAGAGACCAAGGTGACAAGTGAGTGACAGCAAAACATTGAATCATGTTTCATTCTGTTTAGAAAGTGTATAAACTTGAGCTCCAATAACAACAACAACAACAACACATAGATGTGTTATACTGTTTTAAATGATACAAGAAGAGTGGGCACCAAGGAAGAGTGGGCACCTTGAAACTACTAATAAAGCTGGCTATTTTGTCCAAAATGTAAAAAAGATATATATATATATTTGAAAAATGGTCTTAAGTAATGTAAAGTATACATGATGTGAACATACACGGTACATCATTATCAGACCTAAATGTATCCTTCAACTTCTTGTTTATGCCCAAAATGATTGGATAGACAGGTTTTGTAGCCATTTGTAACAATTATAGATATATTCGACCTCAATTGGCGAATGTTCAAACATGTTCTAATCATGTATACTTTACATACACTGAAGATCATTTTCCAAATATTTTACTTTTTAACATTTGGGAAATAGCTAATTTTACATTGAGGTGCCCACTGCCCACTCTTCCTGTTAACTGTTTTAAACGTGCCTAACATGAACTCTAGAAACAGCAATATCAATGTTTAATTCTGTTTAAAGTGTGTTTAACTAGGCCTATATGAACTGTAAATGTCCTGTCACACACAACAGGAGACCTACTGGATGAGAGATGTGCCATTGTTGATGGATACAGCTCCTATTTCAGCTTCAGTCGTGGACGCAGCGGCTATTCAGGTTCCTAACAGTAACATATATAATAGTAACACTACTAGGCCTATAGCCTAACATAGGGTATGCCATGATGACATGTTATTACCTTGAACAGAGTCACAACCTTAAATGTTATATTGCAGTGTTTAAAGCGTTATGATAAGACTATCAAAATTGCCAAATTCAAGATGATAGCTGCCTTACTGCTATTAACAGTTGACATTAATAAGATATGATGAGATCTGATTTATTTTAATGCATTTCTTTTTATCTGTACATGCACTTTGTAACATCAAGAAAGGTGCTATATAAATAAAGTTTATTATTATTAGAATTATTGTACTACATTGTAACATAACATTGTAACCCTGTCATGTATCTAGTTCAGTCACAGTGGACACTTGTCCTTTCCCATCTCACACACACACACACACACAGGTGTAGCTACTTACTGCAGGGACGGCGCCACGCCCTTCGCTGCTGAAGAGGGCCTCACCGGCTTGTTGACCAACCACGAAGGTTCTGTCGGTTGCTATGGTGACCATCACGAGTTCTCCACCGAGGAGCTGCTGCTCTTGGACAACGAAGGACGAGCCGTCATTACTCAGCACAAAACCATGTAAGACAGCTGTTATTACTCAGCACCAAACCATGTAAGACAGCTGTTATTACTCAGCACAAAACCATGTGCAAGGAAAACGGTCTACTTTAAAGATAGAATTAGGATGCTGTTGAACTGAAAAGATTTGTGGAGCCCTGATTTAGAGAGCATTTATCTTAAAGCGTGTCCCTTTTTGTTTCTTCCACAGGTGTCAAAACCAAACGCAAACTCTTACTGTAGTTAATGTGTACTGTCCACGAGCCGACCCCGAAAAGCCAGAGCGAAAACAGTTCAAATTGCGTTTCTACAAGTTGCTTCAGTGTCGTGCTGAAGCTTTACTGAAGTCTGGAAGGTGAGATTCTACCAGAACTGAACTGACATTTGAGCTGGAGATAGTAATAGTAAAAGAGTCGTATTTCAATATTTTGTTTCTTTGTTTCAGCCATGTGATTGTTTTAGGAGACGTGAACACATCTCACCGACCGATAGACCACTGTGACCCCAGTGACAATGTAAGTGAAGAATTAGGGTATTCTTATACAGTATGAGGATATTTCCTTCTACTTTTTATGTGTCAAGACAGAAAATGACAAAGGGTCACACACACACACACACACACACACACACACACACACAGACACAGACAGAGCTTCTATCTGATATATTTCCCACCTCTACAAGAATCAGTTCTGCCTTCTGTATTTATCCAATGCTATTTTAAAACAGGAATCTTGGAATTGTGTATTTTATTTGACTGTCTTCCTGTAATTTGACTTGTTCTTTGTTAATTTCTTCTCTATTCTTTCTTTTGAGAGCTTGCACATAGAATAATTTCACCCACTGTTTTACATGTGACACATATGTTGATTCTGATTTATAATCATACTTTTGCCCACTTTCTTTGTGCCATAACCCAGGGTGATTTTGAGGAGAACCCTGGGAGAAAGTGGCTGAGTGGCTTTTTACATGACGACTGTCAACAAAACATAAGTGAGGAGGATGAAGAGTCGGGGGAGACTTCATCAGATTGGGGCCACGGTGGGAAATTTGTGGACACCTTTCGTCATTTCCATCCGACTCGCTCCCACGCGTTCACATGCTGGAACACGCTCACTGGAGCGCGGCAGACCAACTACGGAACTCGCATCGACTACATTTTCGCCGACTGCTCGCTGGCCACGGAGCAGTTTGTGACGGCAGACATCATGCCGGAGATGGAGGGCTCAGACCATTGTCCTGTCTGGGGGGAGCTCAGCTGCACGCTTCTGCCCAGCTCTAAGACCCCTCCACTCTGCACTCGACACCTGCCAGAGTTTGCAGGTAGGGTTGGGAATTGATATGATTTTCCAATGCCATTACTGATTGAGCTATTGGTCTGATTTAGAGCCCGACCAATGACAGATTTTTGGGTCCTATACCGATCCCGACTCTGGAGAGTCCTAGACCACCGATTACTAATGTTTTGACCATTATGTTGTAGAAGATCGCATCGCGACACATTGTGAGCTTGTAGATCTGCTATTCTTGGAAATCAATTATTTTATTAAAATGAATGTAATTGTATTATAATCAATGAATTCAATCAATTCCTTTGATTAATTGTTGCACCCCTACATACGATGTCAATTCTCTGAGTTTGTTTCCGATTCTCTTAACTATTTTGGTTCTTATTTCCATCCCTGGTGTGCAGGAAAGCAACAGAAGCTCTCCCGCTTCCTGGTGAAGGTGGACCAACAAGCAGCTAAAACCGAGGCCATTCAACCGCTACCTGGATCACAAGAGACGGAGGAGAGGAGAGAGAACGTGAAACCGCTCGGAGCAGCGGGGAGCTCTAACGGAAAGAAAAGGACGTTAACGGTGGAGTCTGCCGCCACGAAGGGGAAGAAAAGCAAAACGGCGAAACCTCCCTCAAAGCCACAGGGCAGCCTGCTGGCCTTCTTTAAACCCAAGCCCACCAACGCGGCCGTCGCCGATCGAGTGACCCCGTCACAGCACTTCCCAACAGCGCACGCTAAACCAAACGTCCCCTCAATCGCGGACGAGGACGTCGACCTCTCCGAGCCTGCCCGCGATGACACGGATTTGTCACCCGACAGCACCACAGATAAGGAGAGTGACGGAAAAAACAAGAAAAATGCAGAGAGTTTGACCTCTGTGTCCACCGCCGCCGGTCCCAAGAAGGGGACGTCGTTGACGTTTTGGAAGTCGGTGCTTCACGGACCCCCCCAGCCGCTCCCCTGTAAGGTTCATGGGGAACCCTGCGTCCTCCACACTGTAAAGAAGGAGGGGCCTAACAGGGGCAGGCAATTCTTTGTGTGCGCCCGTCCTCAGGGCCACGCCTCTAATCCCGAGGCTCGCTGTAACTTTTTCGCGTGGGTCGACAAGGGGAAATGATCATGTTTTCTACCTACATGTTTCATGGACTTTGGGAAAACTCCCAGCTAAACCTCATTTACATTTTCTTAACATTTATATAATGTGTTTTTAGCCTCAGAATAAAGAATATAATGTTTTGACCTAAAGTTTTACTTATTATCATTGCACAAAGTAAAGAAATATGACCAGAAGTTGATGATTATGATGAAAATAATGACCTCGATAGTAATTTAAACAGACTGCTTAAGAACTCAGAAGCGCTCTTATTGGTTTTGGTAAAGGTGTCACAAGAAATGTATTACAATAATAATTTACATGACATATAGAGCAATGTGCAAATTACCAACAGGGTGCAAACGATTAAGTCTGAGTTAAACTCCTTTAGTGAATGGAAGTCAGCATTACTGTTCAAGTTGTGCAAAACATTTCCAAAAATATTATAAGGCCTCAAGATTTGGCTTTGATACATATATAATCTCAATTAATTACTGTATGACGTATGTTAAAACTCTTTCAGTGCCACAATACGTCAAATACGTCATGAGGCCTGACGCCCCGTGTGCCACAATACGTCTTTTTATCTCGGCTCCTAAGCACTTTTTTTTTTACAATTAATTTTGGTTGTGGCACTCAGAACCAAAATTCCATAAATAAGCATGGCATTGAAAGAGTTAAGAAGTCTTGTAGTAGCCTAGGTTCCTGTTAAAATCACTTTATGATTGCCTTTTATAATAGCCTGTTTATCATTGTTGTTTGAGCTTTTATTAATGATTAATGATATATTTGAGCTTTTATTAATGATTAATGATATAACTGTAAACTGTATATGACGAGTGTCCACCAGATGGCAGTAGTATAGAGGGTATAGAGATGATGACAGAAAGTAACCCCAAATAACCCACATCCAACAGACCAGTGTGGTGGAAATGACCCACTTTGTTACTACCGTACAATATAAACGGCACAGTAGGAAGAGTTCAGGATGCCAGGAGACTCGAGAGACAGACTGTAATACATGTATTAGACCTTGTTTATTCCAGGCTTACAGTGCATTGTAAGTTCTATGGATAGTTTGATTTGTAAAACGCAAAAACAAAAACAAATTTTGAAATAAAATGTTGAAACAAAATTGAAACATTTAGAAAATCTGCCCAAAATAGGGGTGCCAGGGGTAGCAAAACGATAACATAATTTGTTTAATTAAATCATTCCAATTGTGATATTCTCAAAAGTAAATTGTCAGAGAGGCTACATTTTCCCAAAAGGAAATGCATGTATTTAATTCAGTCTGACCCCAAGCCAGGGATAAAACATATCCCCACCAGCCATAAAAATGAATGACCACGGGGGGCATCAAAAGCAGAGGCGTGGATAATCCCTCCTCACCCCCCTCCCTCCAACAACTGATCCAACCCTGGGTCTATTTATGGTCTGTAGACATTTTAACTCCAGGGTATCCTGCTCTAGTAGTGCCTCACGTGGAAACATTCTGACTCTATATTTACAATAAGATTCTTTCATAAACTAACTAACAGAGCAGCTCCACACTCGGGCCTTCTCTGCCTCTTGGGGGAAAGGGAGTGGCTTAAGATTGTGACATGACAGGATATATTTCTAAACCCCGCGCAAATACCCCCCCCCCCACTCCCCTTCCTCAATCCCAGGCTTCATTTCTTCATTCTAGTTTCTCTACTTCTTTCACCACAGTTACATGACCCTCTAAATAAAAAAGGTTTTGGTAGTGCAGTTTAGACACACTGTGTACCCTGGTCACTTCTGTGTACTGAAGACATCTCTGTCTCAAGACGTGAGTACCACAAATATCTTCCTGTCTAGTTTCATCATGTGGACCATGAGACAATCTCGTCCATTCATGTGTGTGTTTGACAGTTAAACATCAAAACGGGGCTACTGATATTTACTGTACGACTAATAATATAGTCCATGGAATATATTCTTAGTCTTACAGTAAATATCTCTATTTACATCCCTAAGGAGGACATCCTTGTCATAACTTTGTTTTATGAGTAATTTCGGTTACAGTTCCCATGTTTTCATTTCCAAACGTGTCCATTTTGTGAAATGAAGATGTGTAATTATAGCAAAAGCCAAGAAGATGACCACTTTGTTTGAATACAATGTCATGAGGTCAGTAAGTTCACTGCTATTACATTCAGTATTGTGTTTTTTCTTGTGGTGTTAAACCTTTTATTTTATATGGAAGGAAATTGAGAATAACATTCCAGGTTGTCTGAACACCGATGAAAATGTACTGAAGAATGATTTCAGACATGTGATCATTGGCACACTTTTTAACAGCATAGTAGAGCCAGCTATACAGATTATTTTCTACTTTTTCAGAATAATCGAAAAGCATTGTTTTAAAACGACGGATTGACACAAAATGTATTTACATCTTTTATGATTATCTAAATCAATTAGTCTGATTAATAATTATATACTTCATCGTACGTACAGCAGTGTTGTGCAAAAATAGCAGATCTACAAGTTCATTGAAGCGGTTTTCTAAAATGTCACATTTCAGTTTTTCCTCCCAAAACAGCAGAGCCTGAAAGTGTGAATGAAATCCCACACAAGAGTTTGTGTTCTGATGAGATAAAGAAAATGTGGGTGTTGCTTGGGTGTGTGCGCAGACAACCCCTATCTTTTAGTTAAACTTTATCGACAAAACAGATTGTTGGCCTTTCTAGCCAGTCAAGTCAGTTCTGTGGACCACAATGGAAAAAAAGACTTTTGTTGTGTTTTTATCCTGGGTTATTTTTAGCCAACATGTTTGCATTATTTGTGGGTTACAGGCAGCAGTTCAAACCAACTAAAACTAATCCAGTTTTTATGAAATGATTAGTTGAACATAATTTACAGTATTTCTTTCAGTGTATAAAATGTATCCTGTGCCCTAATATTTAGCATTATGAAACACTATTACTATATACTTACTACACTATTATAAGTCCTCATAGGGTACTTTATTATATGAGTTTACCACATGAAACTTTAGGGTCACTATTCTGGGGGGCGAACATTCTGCAAAAATGGTCGATCGTGAGCTTGTAGATCGGCTATTTTCAGCGAAGAGGGAAAAAAGTAGGTGACCTAGCATAGACCCCTGGGGGACACCGGTGCATCAAGGCACTGTGTGGACAAAGTTTTAGGATTTTCTTAATTGACAGAATGCTGTGGTTAATAGAGCTTGTTCTTTGCCAGACGTGCCTGATTAGCGTGGAGGCACATGATAACGCGTTAGCATGCTAAATGCAGCAGAATCACATGCGACAACGACAAGCCACCTTTAAAAAGAACTGATCTCCTATAAGCTAATTAACATGGGACAGGGACTTCCAGCCCAGCAGGGCATAAACGTTACTTTCACAAGCATCTAGCACTACCAGTGCTCTAAGTGGTTCTCAAAGTGGTCTCTGGGGACCCTTGTGGTCCTTGAGGGGGGGGTTCCCACGGGGTCCCCAGCAAAACGAGCAACAGTTTATTTTTCGCTATTGGAATTTAGAGAATTAATGTATGGGAATGACTATTCAGATCGTACAGTAGGTTTAACCACTTGAGCCCTATTCAAAAATGTTCAAAAATAGCCGATCTACGACATCATAACACAACGCATTGCGAGCTATTTTTGGAAATGTTTGGACATTTTTGGAAATTATAATCTCCCCACCAAGAGTGTAGACACTTCTTATTAATCTAACCCAAAAAAAGGTCTTCTTTAACGGGGGTCCATGGCACAAAATCTTTTCAAATATGTATCCTAATATGTATCAATTTGTTGGCCCTTGACATGAAAAAGGTTGAGAACCACTGCTTGTAAACAAAGCCCACCTGAGCTGACCCCCAGTGAAGCCACTCCCCTCTGCCACGGACCACTACTTAATGGATTGTTAATTACTATTCATCATTAACATCACAACAACAGTGTCTGAGGGGATTAAACGCGTGACAGCTGCAAACCCAAGAGACTCTCTCCTCTCGTCTCCTTGTGCCAGTATCACCACCTCCTGAATGGGAACACCAGTTGACTGATTTCTCACCTGGGGCACAATTCCCCCATTCCCTTTGTAATAAAACGTGCCTCCTGTGAAACTGAACTACCTGTAAAGTAAACTGGTTGAACAAAGGGTTAAGTATTATGGGTGTTCCTTTTCCTCCCTCATCCCTCCCTCCTAGACCTTAAGCTCTCTCACTCTCTCCTCCCTTCCCTCTCTCTCTCTCTCACTACCAACAAGGAGCTTTGCTTTAGGAGACTAGAAACTACTCACTGGAAACTGGACACAAAGTAAACACTGGGGGAGAAGAGACAGTTGTCCCTGAGGGGTTAATCATCGGTGTGTGCGAGGCATCCCACCGTGGACAGGAAACTGCTGCTGACCAACAGGGTAAGTGACTCTTTATGAATGAGTTCTACATGTGTCCTTTACTAGAGGAAAGGGAAGGGCCAACTGTCATAGTGAGCCGGTCTTGCATCAGACAAGCTCCATGTGCTACACAGATACACACACACACACACACACACACACACACACATACACGCTCACTAACTATGTACTCAATTCACTATGAATTGAGTACATGGGGACCCCATTTGAAACAAGCCATTAGGCTTTCATGGGCTTTTCAATCCTATTTAGTTGACCTTGTATTTAAACTGTACTTTCATGTGCTTTTTTTCTGCATACTTCTGGCACAGTGGTTGCTGGTGTGTTATTATATTGATGGATGTTGTAGTTTTTAGATTATACAGCATGATTTTACTCACACAATTCCATTCAATGGAGCTTTATTGGCATGAGAAAACATATGTTTGCATTGCCAAAGCAAGTGTCAAAATATTATAATAACTGTTGAAAATGGGGAAAGTATATACAGTTGGAGGGGGTACAGCATTGTGTAAACAGAGCTATTCAATTCAATTCAAACTTTATTCCAGATACACAGGGGGTCCATAGAGTACATACAACACAACAAATACATATATTTTTTTTAAACATTAAAAAAACATAATCATACATAGAGGCTGACTCTCCAGTGTTTACACAGCCTGGACGAGTACCGGAGACAGCTCTTCCCAGGATTGACTATATCCTCAATAATACTGTTCCGGGACTCATCCAGTCGAGACATGAATCCATGCATAGAGTGCCTTAAGAGAGCCTCACAAGTGTGGATTCAACATGTTACAAACAAGTGACTGGCACTATGCCATCTAGGGACCTTACGTAGTATCCTCAGGGCATCATTGTAGGCCACTTTAAGCCTCAGCATGCTACCTTACTGGTATGTGCACCACAAGAAAGCTGTATACATGGGAGTGCAGAATGCTTTAAAAAGTGCACACTTGACCTGACCTGAAGCTATGTCACATTTCGTTGTTATATATACATGTTTTGAGACAAATAGCAATCTTTTGCAGTCACTTTGGGACAAATAGCAGCACTTTTTCTCAAAACGATTTAAATAGTATACCAAAAAAGCCTCAGATTTTAAATGCGTTTAAAGGTAGCAGCTCTGTCTATATGTGCAGTAGATATAGAGGTCTACTCTGGGCACTCAATGGTTAGTAGTCCTCCTTAGGGTTGTATTCCATTGGCTAACCTTCTTTTATCGCAACAGTTCACAAATCTTGCTGCTGTGTTCGCACATTGTTGTATTTCTTTGTCTGTTTTCAAACTAATTTTGGGTGTGTGTAATCTGTGGGAAGTATGTGTCTCTGATGTCTTTGTATAGTGAGCAGGTGGTTAGAAAGTGTAGCTCTGTTTCCACCACATTTTGTGTGCAGTGGGTGCATAGTCTGTCTTCGATTGGGAGCGGGGTCTGTCTGTGGCGGCCTTTCTCTATTGCAAGGCTGTGTACACACACACACACACACACACACACACACACACACACACACACACACACACACACACACACACACACACACACACACACACACACACACACACACACACACACACACACACACACACACAGCAGGATATTAAGGGTACAGTGGTTGCTAGTGTGTTATTATATTGATGGATGTCGTAGTTATTAGATTATACAGCATGAGTTTACACACACAGTTTACCCACACACACACACACACACACACACACACACACACACACACACACACACACACACACACACACACACACACACACACACACACACACACACACACACACACACACACACACACGTGATTTTTGATTGATTTCATGTGTATTCATAAATAAGTTCACCTGAACAAACAGGGAAAAACGGGAGACAGTCAGTTTTGGTGTTGTTCAATCTCTCTTCCTTGTTCATCTCATTTATTAACAATTATGCAGGTTATATTCACCATTTACTTGTCTTTCTTTGTTTTAAAGAGTTTGTTACTGTATCAATATTCTCACATGTTCACAAAATATCAATAAACCCATCTTTTCTTCTTTCTTACATATTTTCATCAAAATCACAATACACATCTTTCTCATGTGTTTACTTGTTTTCACAGCATTAATTAACTGGAATATTCTCTTTGGCTTTTACCAATAATATAGTGCTTACTGCTAAGAATTAATTATTTTTAAATGTCAAATCAACATGAACTTATTTATGAATACACATGAAATCAATCAAAAATCACTTGCTTCATTTGACCAAAAAGGTTCATACTGCATTGGTATCACAATGGACAGACTACAAAGACACATTGCAAGGCATTCATGGAGAGGATTAACTAACTAAATCAAAAACGAAAATAAACATTTCTCAATGCAAAAAGTACAATCACAAGTTAAACAATACAACAGGAGCTTTTAACACTAAAGGGAGCAGCAAAAATACTGTTAGTGAAACACTACAGGACATGTGTGTGTGTGTGTGTGTGTGTGTGTGTGTGTGTGTGTGTGTGTGTGTGTGTGTGTGTGTGTGTGTGTGTGTGTGTGTGTGTGTGTGTGTGTGTGTGTGTGTGTGTGTGTGAGACTGTGTTGCTCCTATATATTCATTGTAACCCTGGAGTCTATATTTATTCTATTTTGTAATCAAATTTGTTCAAAAAAGTTAGGGTTATACTTTTACAAGATTTCTCAAAAAGGTCAAAGTTCATGCCCTCTCTTCACTGTGATCAGTAATGTAGGAACGGCTGCTTCTTAACCAGATCCGAGTAGCATTTCCAATGTTCTCCTGTACAAAGACAGACAGCAAGGGAGCCCCGTAACATCTCGTGAAGTAGATTGGAACTTGCTGTTCTACGCAACATGTCACATGCAAAGAGTTTTCTTCTTTCTGGGCTGTGGTTGTTGGCTGAGGGTCATGGGAACTGGGTCGGGTGTGCAGATAGCTATGAAAAGTCACGCTGAGTGACCAACCTGACCTCAGCCCAGGATGCAGGGGTCAAGTCAAACCAGTGCTTAGACTAACAACTACCTTTTAGACTGCAAGTCTATTGTTTATATCGCCCATTGCTCTCTCTGCGACCACATTGTCTGCATAAATTGCACAGTGTCTTCAAAGATCAGCGTGGGAATAATATGAATTCCAGTTTCATGTGAAAGCTCCTCAGGAATGACACATCGTGGCGTGAGCGTGTCCCTAGGGGCTCGGACGCAACAACCCCAGAGGTCAGCCTGACCCAGAGAGTAGGGAGGTGACCCATCATTCCCCTGAGTCTCTCCATGCCAGTTCTCTGCTGCCCGGAGCAGTTTACAAATGGACAAACTGTTCTTCTCTTCCTTAATACTGCTGCTCGAAGACGTACTGCTGCTAGAAGAAGTACTGTTGTTGTATAGTGTGTGTATGTATGCGAGTGTTTTTATATATATATATATATATATATATATATACGCACGCACACACGCACACGCACACACACACATATATTTATATATATTAATTACTCTTGTGTGTACAAGATGTAACAAGAAAGACACCTTAACCATGAACCCTTGAGCCTTGAACTTCAAATGGATTGACATCACCCTGACTGGAGATGACAACATTTTGTGGAATCTCTCAGTTGTAACTAGACGCCTTGTTATCTGTCTATCTAACATAAGAGGCTTAAAAGATAGGTATCACATAGGTATCACTATTTGCCAGTAAAAGCACAATGGAAGTTCTGTGAAAAACATTTTGGGAAAAGGCATTCCTGTCACTCCTGCCAGGCGAGAAAATTGATAGCGACGTGTTTCTCAATGCTACTAAATAACTGAGTTTTTCCACTGGAATGCGCATAGTCATTTCAAACTGTCGTACATCAGTCCACTTTCTGCGTTCTTTGTTCACATAAATTATCAGTAACCTTGTAAGTTAAAATGGGCTGAGACCGAAGTGATTTAGGACGGCAGCTGGTCTCATCGCAACTTGATTTGTGTCATTAGACTTGGCTAGAACACACATATAGTATTCATTTCAAGGGAGTATCAAGCCGGGGGAAATGTATTTCTTGCCAGTTTCTGGCAGAAGAGGGTCATTCTGAAAAGAATCTTCTATCCGTTGACTCAAACAGGATATGACATGGTTGTCTAGATCAGGAGTTTTCAAACTGTTTGTGGGCAGGTCTAAATCTGAACACCTGTATTCAACTATTCATAGCAAAAATAGCCGATCTACAAGCAGATCTGCAGTCTTTTTGGTGTTACCTCTGGTAACTCCGTTGTCTGTTGGAACTGCAATTCGCAGAATTCAGTTTGAAACAAAAACAGCTACCACTCCAAAACGAATGCTGCAGGGTCATAACGCCGAGGTTGGCACAGTTTGAGAGCCACTTGTCAGGAACGATGCTCAAAATGCATGGTTCCAGCCTGTTGACTGACTGTTGTGCATGGTGCACAAGTGTGGATTGAACATGGGCAGAGGTAGGCCTCTATTAGCAAACAAGGTAGGAATCTATTAGCAAACAATGGAAAATATGCAAGATAAGTACAACAGTCCTGGGTACATGTCCTGTGACATGTGGAAGAATATACACTATATAAATGTTGGACAAGGGCTGCCTGCAACTATCGATTATTTTCTTGGTGATTATCTGTCGATTGCTTTTTCGATTAATCGAACAATCAAGAAGTGTTTTCTTTTATAATTTGTATTATTTTTTATTTATCAACAAGTCGACAAAATCATATCTTACTGATTAACCACCCAAGCCCTATTTTCTGCAACAGTGTCGCACAGGAATAGCAAAAATACCAGACCTACAAGCTCACAATGTGTCGTAGTGTGACACCTTGCGAGCTTGTAGATCTGGTATTTTCAGTATAAAAATATATATACAAATATTTCCCCCAGAAATCGATATTTGTTTTTTTATTAAAATCAATTCTCTATTATGTTTTATAATCAATTACATTGATTAGTTTGATTAACTGTTTCACCCCTACTATATGTGGGATGACAACCTGGTTTTGGTATTAAATGACTGGCCCATACCAGCATAAAGCCTTATACTTAGTCGTTGTGTGATATAGTTGAGAATCGGTTATTTTCGGCAAGGCACAAAGTATAAATTAGGCTTTAACCTGCCAAAGAATGAGAAGTTGGTTATAGTCATTGGATTATAGAATGAGTTCATGACCAAATGTCAGAAGTTCTCCTCACACAATTTGGGCATTTAGCAGACCCTCTTAATCCAGGGCGATTTACAGTGAGCAAGGTAAACACAAGGTAATACATCAAATAGATAGTGATCTAGGGTGAAAGGTAAACCGAGAAACTATAGGATAACAGGCTATCTAAATTACATTTTAACCTTTGTATAAGCCTGCAAGGTCTTCAAGGCTAGGGGCAGTGGGCTCATACCTGTATTTTAATCAGAACTCTCCTCCTCCTTGTATTTTAATCGGAACTCTCCTCCTCCTTTCCTTACAGGTTCAAGGTCCCAGTCCTCTCAATCACATTAAAGTCTTCAAAATCATCCCGCCTTAAAAGATAAGCAATGGAGCTGACGAAAATGAATGGACACAGCAAGGATGATGGGTAAGTTTAGTTTTTGTTTCCTTTATCAGGTTCCCTGTTAGCTACAGCACTGGTTTCAGCAACTTTTTCATGTCAAGGACCCCCAAATCTATACGTATTTCCAAAATGTTCAAAAATAGCAGATGTAAAAGCTCACAGTGTGGCACAAAGTGACGCGATGTGAGCTTGTATATCTGCTATTTTTGAATAGCCAACATAGAAATGGATAAAGTGGTTAAAATGATTGGGATGCTGTATTAACACATTTTGCTGGGGACCCCCTGGAACCCCCCCAAGGAACCCTGGGGGTCCCCAGACCCCACTTTAAGAACCACTGAGCTACAGCATTGCAGCAGCAATTCTTAGGGTTCATGAAAAACGTCACATGCTTTACTTTGTTTATTTGAGAGGGACAATATATATATATTAATGAACAAGGCATTCAATGACAGTACATATGGTGCTCTATAGTAGAATTCAGTGTAAATGTACACGACAGTAGGAGTCAAGAACACAAATTTTCATCCGTAGTCCCCGATATGTAATAATAAAACAGAATACAAAACAAGTTCAACAAGGGTACAGTGTATAAATAAAACTAGAATATAACACTCAAAGTCTGTTTTAAGAACAGACTAAAATACAGTGGCACATTGTACCAATGTAACCATATAACTTGGATCATAATACGTAACATTACAAAATAAACTGGACAAAAACTAGAAACATACACACGAAACTCCTGACAATATACAATAATCAAAATATAAGAATCAAATTACCACCAGTGATGGGTAAGATTCCTTTAAATACTTTCCCTTAGTTTACTGATAACCAGATTTACTGTAAGTCTGAGGTTGTTGAGCAGTAGTGACGGATATGTAGATTATTATCACAACACAAACCAAATAGATAAAATCCTGGCCAGGGAGGTTTGTCACCGGATACAAAGCTTATGTTTCTACAGCAGTCTTTGTGCCGTATGTGTTTTTGGTCTAAATATTCATTTTCCGTTCATTTTCTTTCTAGATTTGACGGGCTGGAACGTATGGCTGACCGCGATGAATTTCTTCCAAGTAAAAGTGACGAGAAGAAAGAAATGCACTTCACAGATGTGAGTAATTTGGCACTTGTTTTGTTTTGTTGAATCATTTAAAAGAAACTAGTTTGACAGGTGAGAAGTGCAAGTCTTTTTTGATGTGTTATATTATTCATCCACATCAGTAGCTAAGGTGATGTGTGGTTCAGCAAGTAGTGCCTGACCGATGCCATATGATCCCGATCCCTAGACCACCAATTACCGATGTTTAAACATTTAAAAAAAGAAGTAACTATTACTTCAATACGTTTTAAATGAAGTATACACTTTTATATATATCTATTCAACTTAAATAATTGAAAAGATTTAACTTTAATTATACAATGAACAATCAAACAAGTAAATATAAATTACACAAAATTAACTGTATTTTAACCACATATTAAGCTCTACTCAAAGATTTTCAAAAATTATTAGCTTTACACAGTGAGACAACACAATACCAATGTTGTAAAAAAAGGTCAACTGATGACCGATATATCGGCCAAAGCGACATATCTGTCGGGCTCTATTTACCAATACATATTTAGGCGTAAGATGCCAGCTTCATATACACCGACGTGGATCACGAGATGAATGTATTGTTTTGAACTCTTTGGCCTCTGCAGTTTGAGGGGAAGACGTCATTTGGAATGTCCATATTTAACCTCAGCAACGCCATAATGGGCAGTGGAATCCTGGGACTGGCGTATGCGATGTCCAACACCGGAATCATCCTGTTTTTGTGAGTACACAAGCCAAACCTCCCATCCCACACAGGGCTATACTGTAAGTGTATGTGTTTTGTGTTGTCTGCATAGTTGGGGTTTTCCCATGCCAAGGATCCCCACATAGCCACAGAGTCTGGAATCTACATGCTCACAATGTGTCGCGTTGCAATGAGTTGTGTTTAATTATTTTAAATGTCTTTACAAGGACATGACCAAAATGAAAGTGGTTAACCTGGCACAATAATCTTTAATTAAATTTGAAATATCTATCTATCTATCTATTAAAGAAAACCTGGGTCATAGCGTTGTTTGTGAGAGAATGTATAAGTCCGGTCCAGGTTCTCAACATGTCCTGTTGCAGCCAAACATGATGTTGATTTAGAGCCGCTGTGCTGTATATAGTCTGCATGGTGATGATGATGCACCAACTAATATCCAGACCATAACACACTGTACTCTGCTCGCCACTGAGTCCATCCATCAACTGAAACTCGTGTTTACTTACAAGAATAGGGCACAACTGTTTGTTTGGTGTGTGTTTGTTTAAGTGTGTGTGTGTGTGTGTGTGTGTGTGTGTGTGTGTGTGTGTGTGTACACGTGGGCGCATGTGTGTCAAGACAGACTGACAGCAACAACAACTGCTGTCTTGAGCAGGCAGCCTGATCTATCAGCGCGTATATTAGCTCTCACATATGCTCTGAGGTTTAGAACGGAGTTAAATATAGCTCACCCATAGTGATCAGATCAAAGACACAGACACACACACACACACACCTGCCTGGATCAGCCCTGGCAGCGGGGGGTGGAGGGGGGAGGGAGACAGGCTGGCAGGCCAGTCAGATGCGTCATCAACTAATCTTCAGCACTTTATATGTCTGATGCAGTATCTCTGCAGTATGAGGTGAATTAACAGATTGATGTTGCCATCTTGAAGCTAACTAAACAACATGTAGGTTTAGCTCTCCTAAACCAGTGGTTCTCAACAATGTTCATCAGGATCCCCAAAATTGACATGTATTTGACCCCAGGCAGGGTCAAATACATGTCTAAGAGAGAGATAACATTTGTGTTGTCAAAACAAAATTATTAATATTTCTCTAGATTCTTTTTGTTTTGTTTAAAAGAAAAAGCTGATACAAGCTCACAATGCGTCACATTGAGATGTTTTGTGAGCTTGTAGATCGGCTATATTCAAATTGTCACACCAGTATAAAATAGGTCTAAAGTGGTTAAAGAGATTTTGATGTTACCTTAATTTAGCTGGGGACCACCGGGAATAACCTCAAGGACCACTGGTGGTCCCCGGACCCCACTTTGAGAACCACTTAAACAAATGTAATAATTCTTTGTAGTTCATTTAATGGTCTGATTATGTGTTGCAGAATTCTGTTGGTGTCCATTGCTCTTCTGTCAGGCTATTCCATCCATCTGCTCCTGAAGAGTGCCGGAGTTGTCGGTGAGTCATCAATAAACATCAGAACTGATCAACCTAGAACCGATCAATAAACATCATCATATCGAAACCTTGAGCACGATAACTATAACTAAAATTAAGTTAGCGTCCACACCACACTGAAGAACAATGAAGTTATGTTAACGGTGCATCAAACACGCAGTGGTGTCAGAGCCCACACGGAGTGAGAAAGAGGGAGAGAGAGATCTCCGCCTCCGTGGTGCTGAAAGACGGGATACAAATATAGATAATCTGATTCATTATTAATTATTAGGAGGTGAGCCTACCTGCGGTAATGCCAGCTAGTCTAAGCTATTCATAATCGTCTCCTCATCTCCGTTAATAACAAAACTTTGTGTGAGTGAGATTGCATCCCAGATGTCCTTCTGATGGATTTTGAATGACTGTCAATGTTTCTATCATTCACAAAATCGTGCTGAAAGTGATCCAAACGATATGGTGTATGAGTATCGTTGTCATTTTAAAGCGACATATCGTGATTGTTATCGTGCTTGGGGTGAATGGCCTGATCTACAGATCTACAAGCTTGCGTTGTGATGTGATGGGTGATGTGATGGGCTAAACTTGTAGATTGGCTATTTGTGCTATTTCTAACAAAAGTTTAAAGTAAAAGTGGTTAGGTCTGTGGGTTTTTATAAATATTTAACCAATGAAAAGTATTAACAAGAGATTGTGACTAAATAACTACATTGGATCCATTGGAACAGAGGATGTTTTTTGTTTCCACCGACAGCAACGGTATAGAAGATGTAAACTAGCTTAATGTAACAAGATGTAA
The DNA here is from genome assembly GCF_963280865.1 of Gymnoscopelus braueri. Classification (NCBI taxonomy): domain Eukaryota; kingdom Metazoa; phylum Chordata; class Actinopteri; order Myctophiformes; family Myctophidae; genus Gymnoscopelus; species Gymnoscopelus braueri. Next base: position 40,687,550 of record NC_137614.1, on the reverse strand, counting down.
ACTAGCGTATAACTATTTCCGGTCTATCTATTTCTGTCATGCAATACATATTTGTACATTTGTCCCTGTCAAATAAACAAAACAAAACTAGTCAACAACCAGTAGTCAAGAATGTCAGCCTTCATTGCTGTTCTAACACATAAATTGGGTGTCTGTGTGATTTGTAGGCATTCGGGCCTATGAGCAGCTTGGGAACCGGGCTTTTGGACACCCAGGCAAAATTGTGGCTGCCAGCATCATAACAGTACACAACATCGGAGGTACTGGAGCGTCACCGTGCAATTTGATGTTGTCTGCGTAGAGTTCCTGGACATCATCTCAATGAAATGCTGCATTTGTGAAAACGCTTGTGTTTTTTTCCCTTTCTTCCAGCGATGTCCAGCTACCTCTTCATTGTTAAGTCTGAGCTCCCACTGGTCATCCAGGCTTTCCTTGGTCAAACTGAGAACACAGGGTGAGAATTCACATTCAGCACTGATTAATGTACAACACATTAAAACAAACATTTCCATGTCAAGCACCCCCAAATAACCATAGCCTCTGGGTGTGGGCCACCTATTGCAAAAATGGTGTAAAGAATAATAATCTAATAAGTAAAATAGCTAAAATAACCCATCAATAAGTTCACAACGCATCACCATGCAACACATTGCAAACTGGTAGATCGACTATTTTGATTTTTTTCCTTTCTTTTCCCCCTCCTGGCCCCCCCCCCTTGCACCCCGTGTGGATCCCCACATTCACCATGACATGTTGCGTTCTGACCGTCTTTCCATCTGTGTGTCTGTGTGTCTCTTAGAGAGTGGTTCTTGAATGGAAACTATTTGATCATGATTTGTAGTGCTTCCATCATCCTGCCACTGGCTCTCATGAAACAGCTTGGTATGTTCTTCCCATCAACACCTCCATGCATTACCATCTCTATCATCATCATCATCTACATTGTCTAGTCTTCGTTATAATTTATTTTTTACCTTTGCCACGTTACGTTGATAACACTTGATCATTGTTAACATCATGCTGAATGGGCGGTGTTGCAGGTTACCTGGGCTACACCAGCGGTTTCTCCCTCTCCTGCATGGTGTTCTTCCTCATCTCGGTGAGTCTACACACAACGTTGGTCATCGTAGTAGAACGCAGTGCCATGTGTACGCTGTTAAACAAATTAGAACAAAAACGTTCACCCATGACATGCCCAAAATACATACTGTACGCCAGGTTGAAAGTGGTTAACCGAAGGGTGTCCGTGTCCCACCAGGTGATTTATAAGAAGTTCAACATCCCATGTCCGCTCCCTCCGCTGGACGGCGCCTATACCACCAATACAAGCTCCTGGTTGGACGGGGACCTCCCTGGCGTCAACGGGACAGACGACTCCTGTGAGGCCAAGATGTTCACCATGAACTCAGAGGTTAATATCCGTAGTTCTCAAACCTTTCCATTCACAGGTTAATATCCATAGTTTTCAAACCTTTCCATTCACAGGTTAATATCCATAGTTCTCAAACCTTTCCATTCACAGGTTGATATCAGTAGTTCTCAAACCTTTCCATTCACTTTTTTTTATATGGCAGATCTACAAGCTCACAACGTGTCGCATTGAGATGCGTTGTGAGCTTGTAGATCGGCAATTTTCAAATAGCTGATGTGTATAGGGTTAAAGTGGTTAATGGCATAGTAGGTAACTTTGCCCTGTGTTTACATAACAAAACAAGAAATACTTTTGTCTATATAATAATAATGATAATTTCCCTTAAAACAGCAGTTATCAGCCACAGGAGTAGTGTGGTGGTGTTTACCTGCTGAAACACATTGGCCTCTCGCTTTATTTTGGTGTTTTCACCATTTGTTTAGGTAGACAGGGACGTTTTGGGGCAACCAAAACAACCAGCAAAAACACCAAAATACACAGGGCAATGTGTTTCTGCAGGTAAACACCACCACACTACTCCAGTGGCTCATGACTGCTGGTATGAGTGGAATGATGGGTAAAATAACCTATATATAGTTTGTTATGTAAACACAGGGAAAAATTACATACCATGCCTTTAAACTGATTTGTCTGAACTGAGTCTGGGGACCCCCTGGAACCCCCTCGAGGACCCATGGGGCTCCCAAGACCCCACTTTGAGAACCACTGGGTTATATAATATAAACACGGTTCTAGTAGAGCAAGTTCATTCTGCACTAAATCACATGTCAGGTGATGCACAGCAGGTGATCCTGTATCCGCCGCAGGTCACACATTACACCAGTACTGGCTGCATTACATTGGTTACCCATTGACTGCAATAAATAATACATTTTGCCTACCTTTGCTGTTCCTCATGTGGATTGTTTGTATTTGTCTTTCCAGACGGCGTACACCGTCCCCATCCTGGCCTTCGCCTTCGTCTGTCATCCTGAGGTCCTCCCTATCTACACAGAACTCAGAGAGTGAGTCCACACCTTAGAGCAGTGTTTCCCAAACATGGGTCGTGATCTTCCAGATCTTTTATCAGTCTTTTACTTTTGCTACAATGTATTTTTATTTTTATTTTTTTTAGTTTCAAATTATTTTCATATACTTTTTTCCCCCAACATAAACATTTTTTTTTACAATAGCCCATCTACAAGATCATAACAACTTTTTGTTGATTTTTTCGTATTATTTCGTAAATCCCGGGTTGAGGTCTCAAGCTGTAAAAGGTTTGAGACCCCCTGTCTTTGAGCTCCCTAACAAGGAAACAAATCTGTCCCAAGTGCGCCCCCTGCAGTACATTCAATACAATAAGGCTGTCTATAGACCAATTATTTGTTTACCAACATTGAGACTGGATGCACAGGTGATTGTTTCATGCAATCAATTCTCAACCTGTTGTTTTGGGGTGCGCTGGTTTCAGCACACCCCAACCCCCTCTTGTGTGTTGGCTAGTGAGGCGTGTCCTAGCGAGACCTGACAGAATGGGTTTCATTGCGCGCATACTGGTTGCACGCATACTGGTTCTTATCAGTGTGACGTCGTCTGATAAGGGGTCTATTGGAAAGAACTGTCAATATGACACTAGCCTATCATGATACAGGGGTTCCGATTAAATGTGTTGCGATACTTTAAGCAAGGCGATATATTGCTATTAAAAACAATCTAATTTGAGGAAAACTATCATAATATAAAGAACACACAACCATATGCATAAAATCAGAGTTTAAAAGTGTACCGTTTTTTATGCAATCACAACAGAGGGAACTGTATTTATTCAGCATAGTCTAATATTATATAATAGTTTTTGTGCAATCTGAGCAAAGGATTAACGTTTGCCTATATCAGCAAAAAAAAGAAAAGTAATCGATAGTGTTTTTGAGAATCAATACAGTATTGCAAAACATAATAATCTCGATACGATAGTGTATCCAGATTTTTTTTCCTTACACCCCTAATTTACACACATGCAAGGAAAGGAGGAAGGTTTCCCTGTAGGCTAATACAGTTCCTGTGATTACATCTCAATGCAGTGCTACCAAGAAACGCATGCAGACCGTCGCCAACGTCTCCATCCTGGCCATGTTCGTCATGTACCTGCTAACCGCTCTCTTTGGCTACCTCACGTTCTACGGTAAGTCGCTACGTGCCTCCTCAAGCCTTATTTATAGTTATTTATACAAAAATAGCCAATATACAAGCTCACGACGCAACGCGGTGTGACGCGTTGTGAGCTTGTAAATCGGCTATTTTCAGTGTGCGGACACTGGCGTGCAAATAAGTATTCCGGTCACTGACAATCATATGGATTGATGACGTCATGTGTTGTGTCAGTTTGAGTGAAAAGCCGGGGCTTTGTGCGTTTCTCTGTGTGCAGTTGCAGTGGAGTCAGAGCTGTTGGCGACCTACAGCAAAGTGGACCCGTTGGACACGCTGATCCTCTGCGTGCGTCTGGCCGTGCTGGTGGCCGTCACTCTGACCGTCCCCGTGGTTCTCTTCCCGGTGAGACACACCTTCACCTAACAACACACATGTCAGTCAGTCACGCACAGCATTCAAGTTTCATTCATTCTAGTTTGACAAGGCAGTGTTTTTAGCCAATGAAGACCTGAGGCCGATTCCACAAATGCCTTCTAAATCAGCAGTTCTCACACTTTGAAACTCACACTTTGAAGATCTTTCACTTCGTGCCGCGCTGCAAGCTTGTACATCTGCTATTTTTTAATAGCCAACGCAAAAATCTAAAATGACACAGATGCCCGGTTTGAACACTTTCAGCCTGTTGCCCCTATATTGGGCATGTCATTATAGGCAACACATTTAAAAATGTTCAGAAATAGCTGATCTTGTGGTACGATGCATTGTGAGCATGTACAGCTATTTTTGGTATTTTCACACGACACTCGTTTTACGAAGTATAAAATACGGCTTAAGTGGTTTCATCAACCAACACCGTAAGCAGACATCCAACAAACATAAATTATGTCGAAGAAAAGGGTCTTTTTGCACATAAAAATGTAATTGGAATCACAATGTTTGGGTCCAGAGACCATCATCAGATTATCTTGATAAGATAACCTGATGAAGAAACGTTGTGATTCCCATTACATTTTTATTTGCAAGAATGAAGACGGTGTCTTTTCTTCTACGTTGGTCAGCCCTTGGTCTTCTCCTATGCACCTGTCGATCTTTAGGTGCACAAGAGTTTTGCTTGTTTAAATGATGTCAAGGCCCTTCGATAAAAGGAGCAATAATAATAGATTAATGAAGGATTGGAAGATGTATGAAATATTGACAAAGACTAAAACCCATGTGTGTAAACACACGATACAGTTATCTTCTCTTTTTTTGCAAAGCCTTGTTTTTGTTTCAGTTAACTGAAATGCTGTTTTTTTTAAAATATTGTGCAGTTAGTTATGTACCATGATCAACCTGGAGTGACCCTAGATTCCACTGGAAGTTCTTTGAATTGGCTCCTACCTACTGTAGAGTCTAGACTCCAGCTTGACTTCGAGGAATTCTGTTAAAACGCAAACCACAAAGTGCAGGCAAAGCCAAAGTGATATAAAATTAAAGATTGGTTAAAAATAACCATAAATGGTGGTGAGAGGGAGGAGGGCCTTCACTCATCAAAGAACCTTCATTGAATACACATGTGAATGTCTAAACCCCCCTCATTCACACATTAATTCAGTGTCATTTTCTCAGACTGAGGCGTTGCTTTGAAGTGGTGGTTAATGGTTGTAAATGTACTGTACACACACAGCGAATTACAACTTGTTAATCAGTTCAGAGTCAGATGATTCCTTTTGGAGTAATATGCGTCAGAGACGCGCCCCCCAACGAGTGCCAACTCTTCTGGATACCATAACAGAGGGAGGCAAACGTGGGTTTATGCAAAAGACAAAAAGAGGAATGGGGACCATAGCTTTCCCTAGAGGACACCGGCTGGTATTACACAGGGACCAAATACATGGTAGTCTCACGTAGCCAGACAACTATTCCACAATCTCCGAATGCTATATAGTCTGGAACTGCACCTCCCGAAATCCGAGAGAGGAAGCTGGCACTTCCGTTCACGAAAATATTTTAAAACATCTTTATATTATATTTTACATTTCCATTTCTGCTAAGCAGCAAGCTGTATATACTTATTATTTATTTTAGGTTAAATTTGCGCGACTGTAAAGACAAAACGGAAGTGGGGAGGAGGCTTCACGTCCGCTTTATATTTTAATCATGATCAGAGCTTCCGAGTTCCAGACTGTATGACCGGACATATTTGAAAATTGTGGGAGGCAACAGTCTATCCACGCGAGACTAGATACATGGTGTCTCACTGCAGACTGCACCATCATGACACATTGAATTTCACATGAATATCTAATGGAATGGAAGGATCTTCCCTTCATGGAATGATGAAGGGAAGATTTTGGTGGTCAAAGATGAAGGGCACTATGACTGTAAGTCAGACATGATGTAAACAAGAGGTTACATCATACAACCGCAATATTTCTTATTTATGCCGCTTTCACTACCTTATTTTACAGTATATACTCTCCCAAGATTTCTTCCTCTTTTCTTCCTGTCAAGGGTTTTTCCAATGGAGTTTTTCCTTGCCCCGTTGAGGTTGAAAGGACAATGCAAGTCGTTTGGTTGTATTTGTTGATCTCATTATTGCTTGCTTTTGTTGAAGGGTTGAATATTGAAATAATCAAATGGGAGTACCGTGGACTAATGCATATCAAACTGGGGGTTCCTTGAAATGAATAAGGTTGCGAATCATTTTAGCAGTACACACTGGCCTGTGTCACATCAACGGTCTGGGTTGTATTTATGTCAACAATACACAGCCCTGCATCAAGGCTGGAAGACAACATTTGTTTTCCATCTACATGGGGATGTCATATTGTCTCTCTCCGTCTTCCCTCAGATCCGCCGGGCGCTGCTCCAGATCCTGTTCCCAGACAAGCCCTTCCACTGGGCCAGGCACATCATCATCGCCATCTGCCTGCTCATCATTGTCAACATACTCGTCATCTTCGTGCCCTCCATACGAGACATCTTTGGCCTCATAGGTAAACATTCCGCAGGCGCAGAACGGCTTCCCTCCCCGTTCTCTTTGCGTATAGAAACATGTCTGCAGTAATTTACTGTGTTCAGTCTCGTTTACTTCTGTTCTGTGTTCTCCATCCTTTGGATGTTCAGGAGCCACTTCTGCCCCGAGCCTCATCTTCATCCTCCCTGGAGTCTTCTACATCAGGATTGTTCCAGAAGAGCAGGAGCCTTTGTTCTCTAGACCCAAAATCCAGGTAATTTGCTCATTGCATACATTTTTCTAGTATTATTTTAGCTATAGTGACATCACACCCTACTAGGAATGCAAATATAGGGAAAGGGAATCAACATCGCATGAGTGTATTGGAAGTGCAAACAAAGGCGCTTCTATCATAGATTTGGCTCCTTTTTGTGGCTCGGGAGAAATAAATCTTTCATGCTAAAAATATATCGCTGTGTTATTTGCACCTCCAAGATAATGGCGTATGGTTGTTTCCTTGACAACATTATCAGTACCTTATGGGAGCCATATCTGGGTAATCCAATAATATGATTGGGAAATCAGCCATTCTGCATAACGAGTACTTTTATGTTTAGTAGGCTACTGTAAGTATATACTAGTACTACTCAAGTAATATTTTTAATGCAGGACTTTTACTTGTAACAGAGTATAGTATTTCTATAATACTTCCTCCACCACTGCTTCTGCGGATTATACTAGGGTCAGTCCACCCTAGGTGGACACGCACTGACCTTTTGCACCTTAATCCCATGTATAACGCACTGACTTTTTTTGTCTTTTTTATTGTGCTCTTTTTTCTCTAAGCACCTTAACGTCCATATGTATATCATGCACAGTATAAGTATAACATGCACAGTATACATACATTGCTGCTATGCTCAGGCACCTTAGTTTTTTATTATCTCAGGTACTTTGTAAATATGTAGATAACTTGTCTGGCCTTCTGTTGCTCTCTTGTTGATCTCCTTCCCACTTGCCCCCCACCCCTCTTCTTCTCCCCCCCCCCCTCTTCTTTCTATGGAAATTAACGTTGCGATGGGAACGATGTACAAAAACGAATTTCACCCACTTCTTTACCTTGTAAACCTGTGATGTGACAATAAAACTGATTCTGATTCTGATTCTGATTCTGTTCTTGTCAACAGGCTGCCGTCTTCGCTGGACTGGGGGTTATATTCATGGTGATGAGTTTGTCCTTCATCATCATCGACTGGACGACCGGGGAGTCTCGAAGTGGAGGTGGTCACTAACCATAAGACTGAAGTGACACATGAACAGGATGCCAAACCAAAAGCTCTCGCAGTCATTAAATTACCCCCAACCTGCCCGGTGCTCAACCAAAGCCAAAGAACTGAGGCAAAAGAAGGCACATTTGGCCTCACCAGAGAAGGCACAATGTGATGATCCTTCCCCCAACAAGAAAAGTTTGACATTCGGTGGGAGGCAGAGAGTAGGTCAGAGCACACCGATCCAAGAGAACACAAAGCAAATTGTGTTCCATTAACAAGTACTGCGGGCTCACGTTACGGATGTTTTGGAAACGTTTAATCGAGATGTCGGGAAAGACGGCAGGTTTACAGCTGAATAAAAAAAAGCAAGATGAACGATGAGAGGAAAGAGACGGAGACTTTGAAACAACAGGAAGGAACCCAATGGAAATTCCATTTGCGGAGAGACAGTGGTGCTTTGTATTGAATAGCTCCATCACTGCCACAGTCATTCCTATCCATGTTACTGTAAAGTCATGCTGTGTAACTTCAGTTAAGTTAATTAATGTATTTATTTATTACATTTTTAAGTTAATACGTACCATTTCTGACCATGTTGTTCCTTTCCAAAATATCCTCAGCATTCGCTTTAGCGCGGTACTTCCGTGGTTTTGTTTTGAACTGAATTCTGGGAATGGAAGTTCTAACAGACCATAGACAGATGCTGACACCCAGAGCTACCATACGTATAGGTGTTGCCAAAAAAACTACAAAAATGAATGTTACACAGTATGTACAGTAACCACTTATACACCTACATACTAGTTGACCCGAGTCCCTCAGGGGTCTATACTTGGCTGCCTCCTGTTTTCGCTCTACACTTAAACATCTTCGCCGAAAATACGCGTTGCACTGCAACGCGTTGTGAGCTTGTAGATTAGATATTTTCACTGAATGTTCACCCCAGAATAGGGACACTATGGGCCCTGGGCGCCTCCACACACTGATTAGACTTCTTCTCAGCTCCCCCCAGTCACGGTGCTCAATGGAGAAGGTGGATATATAAAGCAATGAATGTTCTGAGCTGCAGTCATGGCATTCATTTCTCCATTTATTCAATAATAATGCTTTACTGTATGTCGCTTACGTCATCGTTGTGTGTCGCAGTGCAAGTAACGTTTTTTTGGACAGTTTGATGTCCAAATTGAGCGGTTAGAGTGTCCAGACAGAGACACATCTTTTGAAATCGGATTTGAATCACATTTCAAACCACTTAGGAATGTGACTCAAATCGCAAAAAAAAACATGCTTTTGTTTTTACTGTTCAGACTTTATAAAAAACAATCTGATTCCAATCGGGAAAGGCTAATAATGTTATTTGGGCTGGCAGCGTGAACATAGCATTAGCTGTTAATCAAGCAAGGTCTGTACATGCCCACACAGTGCCGAGAAGAGGTCTAATCACCACCTGCCTGCAATTCCACTTTTAATGCAGTAGCAAATCAATCTGATATTGTGGCACCTTCCAAAAAGGTCCCATAATTCTGGGAATTTGCTCTCTTTTGTACTAAACAAGAGTACATTTCACTCCGTCCATCCATTTTTACTTTGTGATAGTCTCATGAAATTGACTTACTGTTACTCTGGCTGACCTCAGTGATTCAGTGTAATCACAGTATATCGTGTATATTACCACACTACCGAATGCAGTCTACCAAAGAATGACATTTTTTCAAGGGGAGGCTTTTTAAATGTGTTGAATATGTTATTCTTTTTTTTATTGTTCTACACTTAACTATTGATAACAAAAATTGTGAAGTTCATTACCTTGAGTGTGACATACTATGAATCAAGTTTATCGCTATTTTGCTGTGGACACTAGGGTGTGCCGATATATCGTCCCGCGATATATCGCGATACGTTTTCGTGACGATATGTATCGTTTTGGGAAAAGAAAATATCGTTTTGAAAAAAACGATCAGGCATGCAAACAGCCCCGAGGTGAAAAGGGTGACAACATGTTTTTTTCGGGTCGGGTGTCACACTATTGCCCTATTTGGATTCAAAACGGCTATTGTAGCTGAAAAGCTACAAGTTCGCATGTCTGAATAATGCAAAAACAGAATTATTTGTTTGCATTTGCTTTTTTTCTCCCCCATATATTTTCAAAATAAAAAAGTGCGTATCGTATCGTATCGTATCGTATCGAAATCGTATCGAAGTTGTGAGCCCAATATCGTATCGTATCGTTTCGTGAAATTCGGCACACCCCTAATGGACACTCGTAATAAACTCAAACTCGTAATACTTGAAAAGGCAGACCAGACCTGTGGCACAATATGTAAGTGATTCTGAAACAACTGTTTAAAGGGTCACACATTAGTGAGCAGAAGTAGAAGAATGGTTCCTACTTCATACTCTTGAAGACTCTTGTGTACATATCTGTTAAAAGAACCAAAGAATGAGGAATGAGAACATTGAGGACATCAGATCCGGGTAGCGTGAAATATGCGCTCTACAATTTACTTATGCTATATACCAGTGGTTCTCAAACATTTTCATGTCAAGGACCCCCACATTTAAAACAAATGTACAGTATATGGCCACAGATCCTCATTTTGAAAAGCTGTTGTTGTGCCAGGGACACCCATAAGAGATTTTTCTAAAATAGCTGGGAAATAAAATAGGCCTAAAGTGTTTAAACTGTGCCTCATTTAGCTGGGGACCCCTTGGATTGGAACCCCCTCAAGGGCCCCACTTTGCGAACCACTGCTATATAGAATGAAGACCATTTCTGAATAAAATGTCCTTAAAACATAAGACTTAAAATATATTTAGGCTTTGTCCTGTACATTTGTAAATTAATTTCAGTATTGTGACCTGTCAATAAAGATCAGTGTTTGCCATTTGTACCTAATGCTTTTTTTATTGTGCTTTTATATTGCATTTATCAGTTTATTATTGTGTACCGAAAGAGAAGCAATAGATAAAATACCCTAACCGCTTATCATTCCTCTGCAGTTATTTCTCAGCACAAAGTGTAGCCAAAAAGAGGAAGAACAACAACAACTGACAGCCAATTATAAAAGCAGCTCAACTAGAAACTGGAAGTATCACTTCAGCCTGTGAGAGAAAAGAAGAGAAGAAAAAAAGGGGGTTGAATAATGCGGTTGTGTCCATTTCCTGCTCTCTGCTGTTGTGTGCAACAGCAGAGACGACGTCCTGAAGAGTCAAGACGACACCCAGACGAGAGGACAGATGCTCTCACGGCTGCCCGCGCCCCGCGCCCTCCTTCAAGACTACCGCTGAGGGACAAGGACAACGTTTAAAGGGAACTATGAACCGCCGATCCAAAGCTAAAAGTGGGGACAGCGTCCCCAGCGCCCTGCTGAGCTCACAGGAGAACGACATGGTGCTGGACCTTCTAGGCAGAAGGTGTGCTGTAAGTTCTGGAGAGTGGGAGGAGAGGATGTAACATGAGCTACAGTATATACTGCAGGATGCTGGATATATTGATGTTGTCCTTGATGTTTGTCTGCAGACTGATACGTCTAGATCAGTGGTTCTCAAACGTTAACATTTTATGAGGGGTCCATTTGGAACCTCCTCAAGGAACCCAGAAGGTCCCTGGACCACCTTTGAGAACCACTGGTCTAATTTGTGAAAGTAAGTCCAGGCGATGTACTGTAGGCCTGTATCTATCGATTTTTTTTTCTTAGCTATTGGATATTCTATTGATTACTTTTCTGATAAGTCAATTCATCAAGAAGTGTGTTTTTTTTAGATAAATGCAAAAACAATTCTAATAATGTTTTCATAATCAACTACATCGATTAGTCTGATTCACCATTCACCAGAGTTACTTTCCTCTCCTTGCAACACAAGTTATTTAAGTTGTTACATGTATTACTTTCACAGTATACAGTATTTGAATACTTTCACTTGTCTCAAATCTTTCCTCTTCCGGTTGGTGGTGAAACCTAATCTCTACATTTCCCATGTGTAGGCAGGCCTCAAAGATGAGTGTGATAGTGTGATCACACAAGATGAGTGTGATAGTGTGATAGACTCTATTGCCCCTTCTTTCCGTACTACTTATTGTTGAATCTTTTCTTCAATTACATGCTCACTGCAGTTGGAGTGAAATACTGGGTTTTATTATTATTATTATTATCATTATTATGCATTGGACATGTCATAGTAATTCAACTCCTGCTAGTATATCTGTTTATTCTTGGGTGTTGCTAATATTAGGTCATCAAAACCAGCAGGCAGGCAGCTCTGGCAGGAAACAGTGGTTAAACAATTCTTCCTCTAGTAGTGAGAATTAGCCTGGTGTTGAGCACACACATTTCAGCAGAACTTGCCTTCCTGTTTACTGCCTAGAAGTTGTTGAGTTTAAGGCAAACAAATGCCTTCTGTTGTGGCAAACCTGGCAAAATAGCAAATCAATATGACAAGCCAGGCATGTTTTAACACCCCTGTAGTGAAGAATGTGCTTAGGGCACTAGCTGGTTTGGGTTGTGAATTGTCACTTTAAAATCCTCAGTGTGAGACGTAAAAAAGCAAAAAACAAAGATACAGTAGCATGCAGAATATTCAAAGTAATGATAGTGCTGTAAGATTCCGTAGATAATAGTTGAGATTATCATCTAGTTGGAGAGATATGATTGACTCAATTTGACTGTATTAAGTTTCAAGATCCCTGTAAGTCTGAGGAGTCATTCTAAGATATACCAGATAACCTTAGAGCAACTTTCACTTCTCTGTTGTTCCTGTTCTTGTATGTCTGGTTTCTCTCTGTATGCCTGGGGTTCAGTATACATTTAAATGAAGATGTGACGTCATGCTGTGACGTCACACTGGCGCTATGCCGGGTTAGGTGCTGATATCATGCGAGATGTCATGTCCTTTGTAACAACAGTTTTACTGGTCACTTGATGTTTTGTTTTTGTATTCTTAATGTCATGACACAGACTCACAAATTGACTTGCATGATGATCATAGACCTTAGTTATTCATTCTTTATTCTATTTTCATTTGATTAAACTACATTACATTAACTAAATGTCATTATTGTACATGATAAATAGATTCATAATGGGGTGATTTAAATATTGTTATTACTCATATTTTTTGTATTATACAATACTTTCAAGTGAAATTTATTGAAGTTCAATTAAATTACTCATTTGGCTGGTAAATGGTCTGCATTTCTAAAGCAGAGATATGTTGGTTTTATGGTTAAAAAATATTTTTAGAATTAGGCTTACAATTATGAAAAGATTCAGCTTAGGATCAGGCATTTAGAGGTTTGGTCTCGGGGTAAGGGTTGGAGTTATGCCTGATTTATACTTAGTTGCGCGCCAGTGTCATGTACCAAAAATAGTGGATCTAAAAGCTACAACATTTTTTTAATGTCATTCATAAAACATCTGTCCTAAAATGCTGATGTCCTCACAAGTGTACAATAGTAATTCAAACTGTGTGTGTATGTGTATGTGTATGTGTAGTCTCTAGCCACGTCAGTGGTGCAGCTGTACATGGCGTTGCCTCACAGTCCGAACTGTTGGAGTCTCCAGCACACTGCAGTGGCGTGTTTCGTCAAGGACAACCATCAGCGCTCCTACTTCATACGAACGTTTGACGTGAAGGTAATGTTAAAGGTTTCATGACGTTTAGTTTTACCACACATTAAAAGTCTTTGTCATGGTCCTTCAAACGTGTATAGAAGATTTTAACAAAAAAATCCACTCCATTGATCCATGGCAGGTGTTTTTCTCTCACATTTCTAAAGCCTTTTCAACTGCAATGAAATAAGAAATCTTTGCCTGCGGGTGTCGCTGGTGAGGGATTTTGCCTGTCAATCATCGCCTCTGCTCCGCCCCCCCCCCAAAGGAAAGGATAGGGGAGGGGCGAGGAGGAGAGTGGGCGGGATTAATCGGCTGTGACCTCACTGCCGAAGGGCCAAGCTCAGATTACTTTTCAGCCTAATTATTCAGAAAACCCCAGACCACAGAAAATCCACTGAATGTTCAAAGTTCAGATTTTTTGGGTGTAATTGAGGTCATAAAACCCCCAAAAAAACATAAAAAAAGTGAAATGAATGTCATAGAACCTTTAAAGCACACCACCGCTGTCCCTCGACTCTGACCATGAAAAAAACACTCTGCTGTTACACTCAATGCAAATCTTATAGACAATGACAGAGGGGCTGACTGACCTTTATTGATCCCACAGGGGAAATTCAGTACCACAGCAATGAAATGAAACAGGACAGATAAAGAAAAAAATGATACAGCTAGAAGTAAACTAAACTTAAAATAAATTGTAATAATAATGAAAAAGAGTAAGCAAGTAGTAAGAATGGCATACAGATGGTTGTTGTTGAAAGGTTAAAATATAAATCCTCTTCTTTTCACAGGCAGGAAAACAGCTGTGGGAACAGGAACTCTATGACGAATTCACTTATGACTGTCCCAACACATACTTTCACACATTCGCTGCAGACGTAAGCAAACGCCTCTCCATCTTCCCTTACAGTTTTTTGTTAGCAATGACCTTTTACTTGTGGCCTGGTTATTATGGCATTCTGTCCTGCATATTGATGGCATCGAGCATGCAGAATCTCTACACTACAAATATTATTCCGACTATTGTGTGTTTATCATAAATAAGTGTGTATGATATTGTTAATTCTAACACCATGCAGGACTGTCAAGTGGGCCTGAACTTCTCCGATGCACAAGAAGGTCAACATTTTCAAAATGTTGTCGAAGAGAAGATAAACCTAAGAATTAATCGCCAAGGTCAGCATATTTCTTTGTACTTTACTGTACATCAGCATCTTTAAGATTTATGTCTACCATATCATGTTATATGATACTTTGGCCAGCATGTTTTTCTTTCCTCTGATATTCACCACACTACAGATATCAATAAGTCTGCCCTAATATCACAATTCCAGTTCCCTTAACAAGTTACTTTATAAAGACATGCATGTCAGATTTTGATCAACGAGACTTCAGAAAAATACATGTTGGTTACCGGCAAAGTTAGATCGTAAGGCAACGTCGACAAAAACGTGCGTGATGTTCCTTTTCCTCCATGTGTGATGTTCCCTTGCAGCTCCTTTTAGCACAATTTAAAGAATCCTTTGAAAAAGGACCATTCTTTTTACTTGTTTATGGCTAAAGAACAAATAGAATTTTCTGGGAGGCACTGGATATTGTTAAGCAATCCCAAACGCTGGTTAATTTCCTGATATGCTTGATATGTTTCTTATTACAGTGAACACATTAGCAGAAAACCTTTCTTTTCTGGATGCATTTTGTTGACCATCAGGCCAGAGCGGTTCATCAGCCTTGCCTGCCTTGATTTATTAGTGCTTGCTGGTCACCGGGTGAGTCCCCTAGAGCCTCGGGCTCCTGGGCTCCTGGGCTGCAGCCTGCCGGGGGGTGTAAGGGTAAAGTACTTTAAAAGGTGCTAAATGCACTATTTACCATTTAGATCTCTTTTGCTACACTAGTGACTCTGGTTGGTCTGGGCACCTTTTCAGAAGGGAGCGAAACATGCGTGGCAGAGACAGCCTGTTCCTCCGCACGCCTTACGTCCTCCCTGTGGAACTCCCCGTCTGTCCAGCATTTCAACGAGATGCTTAAAATAACATCCAAGGCCAAAACAAACGTGTCACGGAATACTACAGTAACATTTGTGCCTTTCAATGTCGTAATGTGTGCCTGGATTTACAATGACAGGTACAATGGCCGAATATCACGGCTATTAATAGTATGGGAGCTATAAATATTCAGAGCTGTGCGTAATGGTCACACTGACATATTAATGACAGCTATTTCAGGCTGTTGCAGGTGTGTCCAGTTCCACAAAATGGCTGAGCATTCGAATACAGTACAAAACACTGAGCAGTACATTTGAGGTGTGGTCAGGTTTAGCATACTGAAACTGATCATCATCACTGATCATCATGGCTGAAACCTTTCAAAAACAATAGCAACAAATCACATGGCCAGTAGTACCAGTACTGGCCATAGCATGCAGGGGGGTAGCATGCAGCCTACAGAAAAATAATTATCATATGAATGGCCTGATTCAGGGTCAGGCCTATGCTAGGTTCTCTCAGCCCTATGTTTCCTCAGTTTATCATTGGAGGTAGTATTGGGCTTTTCTATGGATCTAGATTTACTGAACAAACAAGTCTGTCTCTTTAACATACTATCACCCACAGCAACTTTAATTCCACATTCATTTAGTCAGACTTTACTCTCCTCAGGTTGCAGGTAACATAATCATAAAAAGGAAATATAACCACATTCTCTGTGTTCTTCCTTAAATAAATCCACTGTTAAGGAAGAAGGAAATTATTATTATTACCATAAGCTCCCTAATCCTACCTTCCTTGTTCTTCCATTCCATAGCCGTCGCAGAGAGGAAGCAGCAGCGACATCTGCCGACACCCAAAGGTAAGACACAAATATAGTTGATGAACTTGTTCTGACGTTGAGCAGCTAAATTTGAACACGCATGTGTGACGCATTTCAAAGCACCATAAATAACATTTGTTTTGGATTTGAAATGTTGGTGGCGCGTGGCAGGCGTGTAGTGTGGTTCCAACTTTATCTTCCCCTTTTCTGTGGCCGTTCCTGTATTTCAGCCAATCTTCTGCGCTACTTTGTAATTCTGGACCAATCTATCAGTAGAAAAATCTTATTTTAGGGGTCCATGGCCTAATGCATAAAAAACACACAAAAATGGTTGACAAACACTATAACTAACAAATAACAATCAAACTGCAAGGCAACATGATGTGTTTTAAAAGCCCTGATGAACACTCATACAGGTGTTTTCACTTACTCTGCTGATTAGCCTTAGCCTGGTTGAAGCTGGGTGGAAATATGCTGAAAATGTTTTGATGTCACAAAACCTGTAGGCTTATAAGCCACAAGGTAAATTCACCTGCCATTAGAGGTGCAACATAACTAACAGGAGTGTGAGGGAGCTGTCAGACAAACCTAGTTTGTGCGGAAGAGGTTTAATGAGCCAGAGTATAACTGAAAACAACAGTAGTGTTCAGGGCCTTTAAGAAGGGACAATGCACATTCATAAATATTCAGCACAGCAATTCCTCTTTTTCTTTCGGCTAAGTCCCATACAGTATGTATGCATCAGGGGAAGCCACAGTGTATCACCTGTTTCCATCTGTTCTCTGCATCTTCCTCGGTCACTCCAGCCACCTGCATGTCCTCTCTCACCACATCCATAAACCACATATTTGGCCTTCCGGGCCAGGCCCGGATTGGCCGTCGGGAGGACCGGGACTATTCCCGGTGGCCTGCCTCCTTAGTGGCCTGCCTGCCTGTCTCTTTTTTTTTTTTCTTTTTTTTTTCATCAGGTCAGGCCAGCCAGCCACAGCAAGCGCAGCGCTTAAGTGCTGCAGCAAAAAAAATCAAATCTCCTAAACTCAGGCCAGGCCAGTCAGGCCTGTTGTGTGACTGTCACAGATGGTACATTTTTCAAGTGAAATTGCTGTAACTTAACTGTAAAGGCCCCCCAAAGCCTTCCAAAGGCCCCCAAAAATTTTCGCCGCACACGCGCGGTGGTTTGGGCGTATAACTCCTGGTCAGTTTTGGAGTCCCACTCCGGCCCTTCCTCTTCCCCTATAGTCCATATTCACACGGCGGCCATTTTGGAATTTAACATTGCGTTGCTGTGGCAACTGGGGTGGCATTTCATTGACTTAATGGCAATATGGCCGCCGTGTGAATATGGTCTATTGCCTGGCAGCTCCATCTTCAGCATCCATCACCCCTCATCCCTCCTCTGCACATGTCTAAACCATCTCAACCTCTTGCTTCAACTACAAACCTTAAAACCTGGGCTGACCCTATAATTTAGTAATTCCTGATTTTGTCCCTCCTTCACTCCCAATGAGAATCATAACATCTTCAATTCTGTCACTTCTAGCTCTGCCTCCCGTCTTTTCATCAGTGCCATACAGCATTCCTTTCACCCTTGCTGGTACCTTTCTGTCACAAATCACAGCAGAACGTTTTCTTCATCTTTTCCACCTATTCCTCGCCTCTCTTCCTCCACTCCCCATTATTTTCAGCACAGCAATTGAAACAGACAAATACATAAAAGCATACTCATGTGAATACAAAGGTAAAGGTTAATTACACATTCAGTGTTGGAATAGGAAATTTAGCGATACCACAATAGAATAGAAATACTAAAGCTGTTGAGTAAAATTGAAAAAAATGCTTACAGTACCCAAACGTATAAGTAGTGATCATGCATAATGTTCCATTTCACAATGATATGGTTGGACTGTAATTAGCATTAATGTGTTCATCACTTGAATGTTGCAGCTGGTAAAGGTGGGCTGATCTAAATGTCATTTATTTGCTGCTGACAGCTCCTTCCGTCACCATGGTGGAGATCCAGAGCCCACACACCCACAGCCCTTCATACCAGCATTCTGTTCCTTCACCTGTGACCAGCAAAAAAGACAAGAAGAAAGACAAGAAGAAAGACAAGAAGAAGAACAAGAAAAAGGGTGCTGTGCTGTCCAAAGCAGACATCGGAGCACCCAGTGGCTTTCAGTATGTTTAAGTTAATTATATTCTGGATCCATATTTATTCTTTCCATTGTCTGATGATCTCTTTCCTACATATCTCTGCTGTTTCAGAAAATGAAAAAAAGTGGAGTTAGGAGGTTTTGTTCATCATTGATAAGAACAGCTGAATGGACCTCTAAGCTCACAATGAGGTTCGAGGTCAAGTTAGGAGTCAACTCCGGTGGAGTTAGCTGGTTTAGCAGAAAATTTGAGGATCCAATGGAGTTAGCTGGTTTTGTCAGAAGCGCTTTTTAATGCTTTTCATTGGTTCAATATTTATTTTACCAACACACAGATGTAAAGGTTCAATGGCCCTGATTTATGGGGAAAAAATGCAAAAGCGTCAAAATGGAGTTAGCTGGTTTCTGCCGGACAGCAACGATTATGAGAGTTAACCACTTAGTAACCGTAGTCCCTCAGGGCTCAATACTTTTTTGTTTTCTGTTATTGCGGGGAAAGCTTTCGCTGAAAATAGCCGATGGACAAGCTCACAACGCGACGCATCTGCCATTTTCAGCGAAAGCTTTCCCCACAATACGGATGCTGGGGTTTAATTTGATTTATCTCTGAGTGTACAAATGGAACCAAATGGTAGAAGGACTTAAACCCTTTAGACTAAACTGGACCTGAGTTGGCTGGCTCTGTACTTGGACCGCTTTTTTCTGTCTACACCAAATCTCTTCGTCATAAATAGCTGATGTACAAGCTCACAACGCGGTGCGTCACTTCGTGTAGATAGATCTGCTATTTTTGGCTTATGTTCCTCCCAGAAATGAAATCTCATCTCACTCTTAGACCGTGTCTCCTTGTCACTAATTTCTCACTACTCTCTCTCTCTCTCTCTCTCTCTCTCTCTCTCTCAATCTCTGTCAGACACGTGTCTCACTTCGGTTGGGACCCCAACAACCCGGACCCTGATCTGATGAAGGTGCTGTCGAGCGCCGGGATCGACGCAGCGATGATGAATGACGAGGAGACCTCCAAGAAGGTCATAGAGGTCATCAATGAGTTTGGAGGCATAGACGCCTTGAAAGAAGAGGCCAGCAGAGGTCAGACTTCAGCATCATCATGCAGATTTGATTTGATTTTACCTAGTACAATTACACTATAACTACAGGAGCGGCTGTAGAACGCGCTGAATATACCAATAGGCCTATGAAGGAAAACAGTCACGCTCGTAGCCACGATGTAAGACAGTTTTATTTTAATAAAACTCTCTTGCATCGTGGCTACGAGTTTGTGACCGCTTTCCACCACTATAAAACTAGCACATCTGCAGTGGTTGGTAAAGGGGGTTATTAAGTTATTTGAAGCAGGATTGCACCGGATTGGACATTAGATTTTTATTGTAGTTCGGACATGGTGGCGATTACCTCTCATCTACCGAAGAGGACACAAAAATGACGGATTGTAGCTTTAAAGGGCAAGACCACTTTGGTAGAGGTTTGCCATGATGTAACTCCAAAGGTGGGCAAGAAATAAAAAATAATTGCTCCATTGATTAGAAATTGATAATTCAAAATATGCTCCCCATTGACTTACATTGTACGGTAAAACAGCTCTCAAAGTCACTATTTTAGCACGTAAACGAACGCAAACAAAGTTGATTCAGACAATATAGAACATCACCAAACCCAGTACCGTTTTTTTTTAAATAAAAATGTCAACTTCCTGTTGATTTTGCCATTTTTAATAAGTAGAAAACCTGGACTGGATCCGCGGATCCGGATCCAGATCTTCAAATAGTAAAATCAACAGGAAGTTGACATTTTTATTAAAAAAACAAACAGTACTCACCACACCTCATTGTGAGCTAATATTTCCTAACTTGTTTCTGTGTGTTGTTCTTCTTTTTATTCTGTATGTCCTGTTAGGGCCTCCACCCCCGAGACAGGGGCCCCTCCCTCCACTGCCTGGCCAAGCCTCATCGCCTGCCCCGCCGAGAGGAGGTGGCTCCCTGCCACCTCCTCTCCCAGGCGGCCATCCTCATCGGCGCCAGACCTCCCCGCGTCCTCCTGCCACGCGAGGAGGGCTGCCTCCTCCTCCCCCCTCCACCACGTCGTCTCGGGGCGGATTCCCACCCCCGCCTCCAGCGCACTCCATGGCCCCGCCGTCGCCGCCCGCCGACCGGTTTCCACCGCCGCCGCCCGACGACCGTTTTCCACCGCCGCCGCAACCCCCCGGCCCCGCTTCCCACGCCGCTCCTCGCCCCCCACATCCCTCTGCACACCTTCCTCCTCTTCCGTCGACTCCCAGTCCCGGCAGAGGTGGACCTCCTCCTGTTCCGTCCATGCCCGGCAGAGGCGGACCTCCTCCTGTTCCGTCCATGCCCGGCAGAGGCGGACCACCTCCTCTTCCGTCGACGCCCAGTAGAGGTGGACCTCCTCCGCCTCCTCCTGCGTCCACGCCCAGTAGAGGTGGACCTCCTCCTCCCCCTCATGCGTCCACACCACCCGGCAGAGGTGGACCTGCTCCGCCGCCACCACCCCCACCCCCACCCCCGCCGCCGACACCTGCCCCGGTCCACAGCACCGAAGATTTCCCTGCGCCTCCTCCTCCTCCTCCGCCAGCAGGTGGCGGTGGAGGTGGAGGTGGAGGTGGAGACGGAGGCGGAGGGAGAGGAGGCCTGCTGGAACAGATCCGCCTGGGGAGGAAGCTCCAAAACGTAAACACACCTCTTGCTTTCTTTTCCCCCTCACCATCTGTATCAGTACTTCTCAAACTTTTTCATGTCAAGGTCTCCCAAATGTATACATATTAGCCCACGGACCCCCATTTCAAAAGATTTGGCAGGGACCCCCAAAAGAGACAATTCTTAAGGCTGTGGCAGTCATTCCGAACCATTTTTATTTCAAGGAACCCAATTTGATATGCATTAGTGGGCCATGGACCCCCATTTGATGGCATTTTTAATCTCTGGAACCCCAATATACAGTGTAAAATCTATGTTAATCTAACTCTGGTTCCATTTGTACTCTCTCAGTTACAGACCCATGAGGGTTCATTTGGTTCCTATCAATCATTTAATAATAAATAATGGATTTGATTTATAATGCACTTTACATTTGTAAAAATCTCAAAGTGCAATAGGCAGTTGCATAAAAAGAAACATCACACCATTAGAAACATCACACCATTACCATTTGACTGGGGACCCCTCAAGGACCCCTGGGGGTCCCCGGACCCCACTTTGAGAACCAATGATCTATATAATGTCACATTGCAATTGTGCCAACAGTGTTGTGTGTGTGTCCTCTAGGTGTCAGTGCGTGCTGAACCGCCTCCAGCAGCTGCTCCAGAGGGAGGGGAGGGCATGGTTGGAGCTCTGATGCTGGTTATGCAGAAGAGAAGTAAAGCCATCCACTCCTCTGGTAACTATCAACCAATCACACTTGAACACATTTCATTCAAATACATAGCAATATGGATCCTGATCCCTCATCAATCTACTATAGTGACATTTCTTTTAATTGATTGATTTTGGAGGTGAAAACCAGGATGATTTCAATCAGTGGTGGAACAAGTACGGTACTCAGATATTATATTATAGAAATGCTCTGTTACAAGTACCACTGCATTCAAAATGTACAATTCAAAAGCATTAGGACAAAAAATATGCTTAAAGCACCAACGGTGAAAGTACTCATTATCCATTTCAGAATAATAAATACTACTTTATTGGACTATAATTATTGATGCATTAATATCTAGTTAATGTGCCCTGTGATCAATATAGCCGTACCTTAATCTATTATGATACATTCAAATTAATCAAAGGTAGGACATAAATTAAATAGAGTCAGTAGAAATGTATTTTAGTACAGTACTTGAGAAAAGGGCAAGGCACTTAATCACTTTCCACCACTGAGTGGGGATTGGAGTGAAAAGGTACCCAGCTGCAGCGCGCACGCACACACACACACACACACACACACACACACACACACACACACACACACACACACGGCACGCAGCAGATGTGTTGTGAGGACAAAGAACAGGTAGACTACAGTAGCAGGAGGCGAGTACAAAGAACCACAGAATAACAAACAACAAACAAACAATTAACACAGGCTAACGAGAAAACACTGAATACACACCAGCTGATGAGACACAGCTGGACTCAGTAAAGATCAGACCTCCAGAGGTCCTTACATAAACATGTTCTCTTGTTCTCTTTCAGATGATGAAGAAGAGGATGAGGATGATGAATTTGATGATGAATGGGACGACTGATGTAATTAAAATGTTCTTTTAATGTTCTTTATGTTTCATCGAACTTAGGGGAACACTGTGATTGATTGTGTTTATGTGTTCTTAACTGCTAATTTAAAACACTGAATTGCTGTTGGATTTGTCAATTAAAGCTTAATTCATTGCAGACTGGATTGGGACTTGTTTATGGTTGAAGCCCAGAGGGCTAAACCTGTATTGTTGTTTTTCTGATTTGTTATTTTATTATAGTTAATGTTTATTACTAGAGGTTGTTTTTTCATTTTTGCAATAAATAATGTCCCCAACCTACCACATGGGGGCACTATGGATAAACACAATTAAGTCTGATCAACGCCAATGAATGTTGCAACTTTCACAGCAAATTGAATACACAGGTTATTGTTGGGGCTTTTATTTTGTAATCAGTACGATTGGAAGCAGCTTTTGCTTGACACAAAACCATCAATTCTTTGCTCTCTTTAACTGCAACATAGTCACTGGTGGCTTTATTATATTAATAAAACTGTGTGACTGAGTAAATATGTAAAATAAATAACATATAAGACTGGATACAGGCCAATTCGAGAATTTTTAAGTCTTTATGCATTTGGTTTCCAGTGTAGGATTGACTGCACACAACGTTTTACTCACATTAAAATTAAGGGTGGTTCTGAATTATTTACCCTTACGTGTCCCTCCAGCAAAAAGAGCATTTGTTACATTTGGAAGCATATTATGTAGAAAACGCCAAACCTGTGCCAGTTTCATTCCCATTTTTGAAAAGGCTTGTATATAAAAATGTCCACTATATTTAGTGTGCAAAGAGCCCTCATTCCCTCTAAAGCCACCACCATCAAAGTGCATAACTGGAAGAATACTGTATGTCATAGGGGCATGTCATATCATATATTCAATACATACACAGGCCACTGGGTCGTGGGACAGCAACAACACATGACAACATCCAATGGAATTAGTTTGCTAAAATACACTACTACACCTGACCATACAGACATTATAATCGTTGAAAACCAAACAGCGGACAATTTACGAACAACTGAGCATGCAAAATATTTTCCAATTACATCCTTATTTAATTAATATCATATAATACAATAATGACTCAATGGATCATGACCATATATTATATTCAAAATCAATATATTACACCTCTATTTTGAGATACATGTGAATGACATGAGAGCATCACCTGTCTCAAACCCGATTTATAATTCGTCGTACGACGGTGTCGCGTGACAAAAACAGCCGAACTATGAGCTCACAACGCGCTGTGTCTGTGACGTGTTGTGAGCTTGTAGATCGGCTGTTTTCAGCATGTGACACTGTCGTATGGCGCCGTATAAATTAAGCATTAGTCGGAGGGATGAGTGGGTGGGGGGAGGGGGGGTGTCTAATATGGAAGTCCACCCTGGAGGGTCCAGTACCAGCATCGTTGTCTCTATCCGAGACCCTCTTCCTGACTCTCTGTGTGTCTGCGGCTGGTGCGTTTACGCTGCTGTCGTTGTTTGGGGCTGAGCTGTTCCCAGTAGGACTGGCAGTACTGGTTTATCAGTCTAATCTCCGGGGGGAAGGGAGTCGGGACGGGGGACGCTAGCGTTTGAGGTTGACGAGGGACACTGTGGTGTTGGTGGTTGTTGTGGCTGCTGCGTCCATGCGGGGGACCGCCGTTGCGAGTCGTCTCTTCGTCGTCCGGCGAGGTGAGCGCCACCACAATGTCTCGGTCAAGGATGCGCAGCGCCACGCGGGCCATGGTGTGTTTGAAGTTGTTCTCCGTGGCCAGGCAGTGGTAGAGCCCTGCGTCCGATCGGTTGAGGTTCTGCAGCAGGACGCCGTGGTGGGTCTTCACCACTCCGCCCTCGCGGTTGAGCTTCACAGCAAAGAAAAGACAAAGCAAGTCACATTGAGGGGACTGCAGGTTCAAGGTGGGTCTTCTGCAGGAATGTGGGTTATCTTTTGAATAGATCTATCTCTTATTGCTCACCACTTTCCTCCTGCCGTCTCTCTGGAAAAGCCACTTGACGGTGGTATGAGGGGAGCGAGGCTGACACTCTAGGAACGCACTGCTGCCCTCAACGCCAAACTGCATCGTTTCTGTCAAACGTTTTTCCACTGAACGTGTTGGGAAAAAAATACAAGAGGTGAGAAACAGGATAAACAGATATAGCCATAAGCCTTATTTGTGTGGTATGTGCTCTTACTCTGTGAGCCACCAGGGCACCCTTAACTGATATTTTTAGTGAGAATCCTCATTCTTACCCCAGAGCCCTTATTAACCACTTAAACCCATACTTTGTTGACCGGTGTTCCCTATGGGTCTGTACTCGGCCACCACATCGGCTATTTTGACTTGAACGTTTGCCTATGATATAGGATGTTAGCATATTATGATGACATGCCCAGAATAGGGACCCTAGGGTTCATGTGGTTAAAAAAAAACATAAAAACAGGCAAACCTTTGGCATTGAACCCTCTGCACAGCCTCAGTGGATCGCCGTGCTTCACATCCTGTCTCCTGCTCCTCCTGAGACAACAGAACACCATTTACAGGTTCATTTTAGGGCACTTTGTTCATGCATTTAATATACAGGACAGGACAGCATAGAGAGAGACAGGAAACTGAAGCAGAGAGGGGGGAAGACACGCCAGCTGGTATCGAACCAACAGGACATCGTAATTATGTGGTTGATGACACACCATCACGCCCAAGAAGATGAGCATTTAGAACTAAGTAGGGCTGCAAGCCTGCAACTATCAATATTTTCTTAGCGATTATTTGATTGAGGAAATAATCGAGAAGCGAGTAAAAAACAATCCATCGAAAAAATATTGTATTAAAATAGATTATTTTTTATAATTAATTAACTTCAACTAACAATAAAGTTGATCATTCACACATTGATGACACCACTCTCAGCAGCGTGTATGTATGCTACGATGTACAGTATATGGTGGAAATCTTCTACCCCCAATCGCTGAGGCACACGGAGGGAGTGGGTTATGCGCGGAGGAAGGGAGCCATCCATCATGGCTAGCCAACTCGGACAGTGCGCTTCGTTGATGCGCGAGGCTCCTTGGTGCAGGCACTCCATCACCTAGCACCTCACTTGGGTGCGCCTCACAAGCCTCAAGGCCTCGCTGTCGGCGCACCTGCCTTGTTCTCGACTCTCAAGTGATTTATAAAGTCATGCATTTCTTGCTATGGCGACATGAGATGACCTCTAACCTCTTGGTTGAAGGGGTGAATGCGGAGCAGCTTTCTCCATCCCAGGCACAGTAAGGGTCTCGTGCCAGGCAGCAGTCGGAACAGGCCCCTCCGTACGCTCCGCAGCGGTGCAGTGACACCTGGGTCAGCCCCGCATCTGATGACACATACAGCTGTTGCTGTTGGGGGGATGAACAAGACCAAATGATTCTCCATTTAGTATGCTGGTGAATGCATCAAATATCCATCACTGTCACTGTTTCACAGAGAGGACTTTCTCTTACCCTTTTGGAAGATATCTTCATTGTTTTGACAGCAGCCCTGGTCTGTGAATACAACGTTAAAAAAAAAGACATCACTATAGCTCAACATTTGAGATCAGTACTGGAGTATCTTTGGGACAATGAAATCTCTTAATCTCTAATATAATTTGTCGTACAAAGAACAGCAAAAATAGCCGATCTACAAGCTTGTAGATTAGCTATTTTTGCTATTTTACAAAATGTTAGCCTATATACTGCCTTAATGTGGTTACATTTACTTAACTTTATTGTGATTGTACATGTACAGCGAAATTTAGTTTTTGTACACGCAGAATGCAATGCTGTAAATTAAAAACACACAATATCAATTATTCAAATTAAACTAATCACAGTTACATACTTAAGACATACCCTGAAAACCTCGACTTCTTCCAAAGTGAGTTCCTCCATGCTGGTCGGGTCTTTGGGCAAAACGATAATCTTTTGGACCGTGCCACGATCTGTAGTGGAAGAAGGGTATATAAACAAAAGATCAATCATATTTTTTGGTACTTAAGTTACCTATAATTCAAGCAATCTGAATTAGTTTTGTGTCTTGACAACCTAGTTACTGGATCAAATCGTATGGTAGTTGCCTATCTCTCACCTGTCCCCAGGAAGAGCACCTCATACCGTCCATCCACTGCATCCACCTGGTCCACCACCAGGGCAGTGAAGCGGTAGTCCACGCCGGTCCTCACCACTAGAGGGCGACGTTGGATCGGATACACTGGGTGGTGCATCAAGGGATGAGCTCTGATGAAGTTCACAGCCTCGTCTGAGAAGTGTTTGGATGAGTGGATTCCAGGGGTGAACGTCCCTCCCGGACACTGGGTACAGGAAGAAGAGAGAGGTGATGTCTTATAATGTTGTAAAAATATGAACAAATGTTGTACCCTGCATGAGTCTTTGAACAAAATAACTGATGCTTTGAACAGATGATTAACTTTTGGGGCAAAAACCTCAATGTCAACATCATCAAGGTCAAGATTACACATTTCAGGAATGGAGAGATGCAGAACAAGGCAGAGAGACAGACAGAGAGTTTACAAATGTAAACAAATGTACATTCGGGGTCAATGCAATCCGTGTGTAAACCCCCATTTGATTCTTGATTCATATGAGACGTACTGTTCCAGGCCGAGGATAGGGGATCTTTCCTGTATATTCCGTCCATTGGTAATTGTGTCCATGCTTGTGGGCGAAGGGGCCATTGAAGACATTGCGTATATCAGCCATGGAATACACACACACTGCTGAACCCTTGAACACAGAGCTGGAACACAGGGGGAGAGGCAATCAGAAACATAAAACAGATAAATGGCTGTGTAGTACGATATATATCTGAATTCTCCACATATGGTTAATCTGCTCACCCAGCTGTAGTGAAGAGAGCATAAACCACAGGGTTCCTTTCATCTTGCGTCGGCTGGATAAACACATCCCCTGGAAGATATTTAAATGGCCCGATCAATAACACAAACGGCTACAATTACAACACAGTTGGTCTATTTCATACTCGAGCAAAAAGAGCCGATCTACAAGCTCAAGCCACACCTGGCCTGGGGGTGCAAAGCCTACCCACGCATTCACACCAAATTCGTCATTGCTGCTATGACAACTGAATTTCACCTGCGAGATGCAACGTATTGTGAGCTCTGAATTGTAGGTCTGCTATTTTTTTAAACCTTTGAAAACTTTAACATTTTTTAAATGTTTGTCGTTCACCATATCGGTATCTGCCTATATTTACTTGAAAAGCCAATATCATTATCAGGCCGATATCAAAATATTTTTAGCCTGTATGAACTTTCAGTGGTGAAAGCAGACACTTGGAAACAGTGTGTGTGTTCATCAGTAGGTCTAATATATCAGGTAATAACAATGCACTGGTTTCTTTTTAGAATTCTATATCTGCACACAGAATTACACTGACTATATAACAGGTGTAAGGTAAACCAGACTGTTAACTTGTATTGCAATATCGGTATCGATCGATTTGACCATGCAATTAATGACCATGCAATTAATCATTAATCTCATTAACTTGAGAGCGTAAAATGAAACCAAATGGACCCTTACGGGTCCATTTGGTTTCAATTTACGCTCTCAAGAGTTGAATTACCGATAAACATCTGCATTACTTAATTAAAGAATTGTTAATTTGATCAACGTGTGCCTGTTATCTCTCATATGGTACCAACAAATATGGGCAGAGTCACTGCCCATATTTCGCCGCAGACTGAAAACCCACCTCTTCAGGAAACACTACCCTTCCTCTCTGCCTGACCTACTTGTTGTTAACTAGTTGTACGAACGCTTGTTTTCTATTGCTGTATTGTTTATTGGATTATTGGATTGTTTATTGGATCTTGTTTAGTCGATACACTTATTTGTTTTAGCTCATGCTAATTTGATTTAGCTATTTTGTCTCATCTGTTTAAGGAAATAGGTAGCTGATATATTGCACTTTTACCTTAGCGCTAGGTATACTCTTGGTTGCTTGTTTTTGCAGAAAATGCACTAAAGACTTCTGGTGATTAGTAGTTTTCGTTCCCTACCTATGTTGAATACACTTATTGTAAGTCGCTTTGGATAAAAGCGTCTGCTAAATGACTGTAATGTAATGTAATGTAACATCAATACAGCATGGAATTGTGGACAAAATCGTATCCAACGATAACAAAATGTTCTATTCTTGGGTCTGAGAGTCCAAATCTCATCAAATGGTGGTCCATGGCTCAAATGCCGAATAAATAATGGACCTTGATATGAAAGGGGTTGAAAACCACTGGCCTATTCCCCAAAATGGTCAAGTGAGTGATTTTATTGCAGCATTACACAGTTCATCAAACGCCGTCTCCACGCCGTCCTCTCCTATCACGGAGCAGATGAGACGAGCCTTCAGGTACGTGGTCCAGCGGTTCACCAGGGACTTCTGACCGCCCTCGTCGTTCTGCTCAGAGAGTTGGAAAATAATGTTGGAGCTCAATATGAAACCGTGTAGACCAGTGATTCACAACTTGCGGGCTAGGGCCCACATGCCCACTTGCAACAGGCAAGAGGGTGCTGCAAGTGGACCCCCAAGTAATTGGCAAAACACTAACGTTTTAATGATTATATAACAATAATATTCAAAAGTAATTGTTTAAAAAATGACATTGTTTTCTTTAAAACCTTGAAAATGTTGTTTTAACAGTGATACTGTACCAATATTTCTTTTTTAAATGTATACTACGTGGGTTCCATTGATCCAATTGATTGATCGATTGATCATTAAAATAAACATGTTCTGAAAATGCATGCGGCCCACCCATCTGACGGCAGCCCATCTGACGGCGGCCTTTCGGCTGCCGTGTTAAGTCGTCAGATGACTGATGACTTAACACGTCAGATGACTGATGACTGATGACTTAACACGTCAGATGACTGATGACTGATGACTTAACACGGCAGCCTTTCGGCTGCCGTGTTAAGTCATCAGATGGGTGGGCCACGAACGCCGTCAAGATTTTCAAGTGGGCCCTCATCCAGAAAAGTTTGGGAACCAGCGAACCGCTGAATGATGTGTAGACTATAGTGTCCGGCGTTACGTGACTTCCTTTTCAGTGTGTGTGAGACTCACCAGACACACCCTCCCCACCCGGGCCACCACGCCAGGACTCGACCCGCCACCCGAATCCAGAGTCTTCTCACGGAAGAAGAAGTAGAGCTTGTCATCGTTCCTCTCAGCACTGTCAGGGATCTGTTGGATCGTAATAAACACGGGCTCTAGGAGAGAGAGAAAGAAAGAAAGAAAGAAAGAAAGAAAGAAAGAAAGAAAGAAAGAAAGAAAGACAGAAAGAGAGAAAGAGAGAGAGAGAGAAAGAGAGAGAGATAGTTGTCAAATACAGGAGAGAGAGAGAGTTGTCAAATACAGTGAAAGGAATCATAAAACAATCACTTTGATCATTTATTAACAACATATTTTATATCGACGCACACGCACTGACTCACCATTCATCCAGCGGGAGTCATACTGCTCCGTTCTGATCACTGCTCTGCCCCCCATGGTCCTAAAGAGAGCTGCGTCTGTACTCATAAAGTCAATGTGGACTCCAGCGTAGAGGTTCCCATCTGCACAGATGTGATAAGACCACAACAGAGACAGGACAGATTGTGGTTCAAGGGAATTCAAAGGTCTGGTGTTATTTTAGCCTCCTGAGACGAATGTACTGAACCGTATAAAAAGAAATCAGTCTTACTGATCAGAACAGCAATGTTCTCCTGGTTGGGGTCGTAGGAACATTTCCCCTTCCCCGAGTCGACATACCCAGGAACCAGCCTGAAAAGGTAGTCCTGCCAAGACACATGATAAAATGAGCGGAACCCGTAAAAATAGACTGCTAAAATGTCACAAGGGAATATGGAAAATTAATATTAATGTTAATATGATGAATCAGTGGCCCAGTTTGTACTCCTGAAATATTTATGTTCCCAGCTCTACTGCAGGGAAACTTTGCTGTAAAGCAGGGGTGGGCGGTTGTCTCTTTTTGATCTATGACAGGGTGATTAGACTGGGCTAAATGAGGTGATCAGAAACAACTATTATTAACCGTTATTGTTTGATGTGCATGTGGTGCCCCAACGACCCTCCGGGGTTATGGGATAGGTGAAGGTGAAGGTGAAGGTTTGATGTGCATAAAACTTTTCTCCCTAGATAATCAGAATTGATTCCAATTTCTTCTTTGTTAGGTTTTATTATTATTAAAGGTAGGGTAAGTGATATAATTTTTTGTTAAAATAAGTGTTTTCTGATAATAATTCTATATTGATATAGAATGTTTGTTCAGTAACAGGAGTCTCCCTGTCTCTCCAGTTATTTAGTAAGCAAAAAAATGCATTTTCAGGTCGGAGTACTAATTTTAACAAATCAAGAGAGAGAACTCACAGGATACAGATGTGAAACAACAAGTGAAATTGGAAGTGATGGCACTAAGAAATGAGCAGACAAAATTGGAACTGGAACTCTACAATTGAAGCTGATAAATAGGTACTCTTTCCTGATTGGCTGATGATGCAACCCACCTGAAAATGTATTTTCTGTTTATTAAAGAGCCCGAGAGACAGGGAGACCCCTGTTACTGAACAAACACTCTATAGCAATAATTACTATAGACATAATATAGTGCTTTAACTTTTTAACAAAATACTTTTTGTTTTAACCAAAAAATATCACTTATTCTACCTTTAAATTGACTTATTCTATGCTTGTATTATTTTATTTTGCCGTCTATAATAAGACTTGTTTTGAGGGTTTAAAGCTATTCTTTGGTGCTCACCTCAGACCTCCATCCTCTGTTGATGAAGGTGCAGATAGGTTGGTACGCTCCGGTTCCACAGGTGTACAGGTGAGTACGATTCCATGGCTCGATCAACCGCACAAAGTTGGCACACTCTCCCTGGGAATCAGTATCAGAATCATCAGATTCATCATCATATTGTCACATCACAGGTTTACAGAAGTAAAAAAGTGGGTGAAATTCGTTTTCGTGCATAGTTCCCATTGTATCGTTATTTCCATAGAAAAAAAAAGAAAGGGAAGAAGAAGAGAGGGGGGCAAGGGGGAAAGGAGATCAAAGAAGTTATCTACATATTTACACATGGTACCTGAGATAAGATATAAAGGTGCGTGAGCAGCATAGCAGCAGACGTATACTGTGCATGATATACTTATGGACGTTAGTTAAGGTGCTAGACAACAAAACACAATAAAAAGACAAAATTCATTGCGTTGTACATGGGATTAAGGTGCAAAATGTCAGTGCGTGTCGACCGCATAATCCACATAAGGTAGACAGACACTGGGAACCAAAGGGAGTAAAGCCTTATTTATACTATGCTATTTTCAGCTATCAGAAAGGACAGTTGCTTCCTATATGAGAAAGAATCAGGATATAGAATCTTGAGCCCACCTGTCTTCCCTTCCCAGTCATCTGACATTCTCCCTTCCTCTTTGCAGATGCAGGCCAGTGGATCTATAGGGACAAACGTACAGCAGCTGTCAAACACCAGGGATTATTACATAACTGAATAGCAATAATAATTATCCAAAGAACAATGCCAATACCAGATACCAGGAACCGATACCAGATACTGGATTCCAGATATGGAGGTATAATAATTACACCACATTCATACCAATAATTAATACTCATAGGGAAATTCCAGCCTCTTCTTTTACACGTAAGCCTGAAACGCCTGAAAGCCTGAAGACATTCACATGCAAGACCAATAGACCTGCAAGCGCAGAGAGTTGGTGGGAGTGATGGGCTGGAAGTAGTAACACCCAGGAGCAGTTTTCTCCTGCTACCAGTCCACACTCCATACTGTGGTTTGTGCTGGACTTGAACCTGTGACCCTCCAGTTCCTAAACCCATTTGGACTGAGTTACTACCGCCCCATTATAAGAAAGTACAAGCTTGTAGCGCTGGTGCATAGATGAGGATCTATGCTGACACATGTACAGCCACTGTTGGATGGAAGTGAGTTTGCACATGGGGTCCCCCAAGTTGCCAGACTACAGATTAGTGCACGACCGATATATCAGTCTGGCCGATAAATCAGCCATTATTTAACTTTTTGGACGACAAGCATTGGACCCAAAACTCTGGCACTGACTTGCTCTATTACAGATGCTCTATTATTACAGATGCCTCTCAGGGTTTTGTATTTATGCAGTGGAGAGTTTCACAGTTTAATATCTCTCAAGCTTTTTAAGCTGTTTTGTGCTTCTTCTTCTTCAACTTCTATTAATTGTGTGAGGTTCAAAAATGGGATGATTTGTAGAGATAGAAGAAGGTAGACCTTTACTTACTGGGAAATTCAGTTTCAGCTTGAACCAGCAGATGGTTGCTCAGAGGCGCACCGGGAGGAGCTGCTAAGGGGGCTACATGCTTCCCATCTGACGTCCGAACTAGTTCGGATAGGGTAGGTTATAACTGCAAAGTTATATCAATAAGCGCCAGCACACCTTTATTGTCCGAATTTAGTTTGGACGGTTCCGACAGTGTGATTGGTGGATGGTCTAAATATATTTATTTTTATTTCCGCATTCAGACCAGGCTATTTTGTCAGCAATGAAAGCAATGTGAACAGACGTTGGCTGAGGAGTCTACTGTCCCCCTCTAGTGACCATGCACAAACAAACTGTCGCAAGAAATAGAAAACATCCATGCCGCCGTGACAAATGTCCAAATGTCCGATATCCGATAAGTATTAAAATAACCATGCTAGATGTACACGCTTGCTCCAGCGGCTGGAGACAGAGCAAGCTACACAGCTGTGATTAATTTAATTCCATCAGATTACTGAGTGGGGGCAGGTGGGGAGGAAGCACCTCTCAGAACAGTTGGCAGTATGGAGTATGAAAGGTGTCTTGTCAATAGGAACCTTTTTTCTTATGGGCCACAAGAAGTTTGTTCGGACGGAAGCATGTAGCCCCCTTTAGGAGTTAAGTGTTTTGCTCAAGGACACTTCGTCATGTATGCTGGGTGCGCCGGGCGTCGAACCAGCGACCTTCTGATCACCAGACGGCCTCTCTACCCACTAAGCTACAGTGACCTCAATTACAAGATTACAGGATTACAAAGGTGTATAAATAAGTCTTTGTTTCATTTCTTAATTTAGCAAAAACCCAATGTAAAATTCCATTGGAGATCTGCTGTTGGAAGTTGGAACCCATGGCACAAATTACTTCCAGACAACCAGGATACCAGGGATAAAATGGACCCTTACGGGTCTGTAACTAAGAGTGTACAAATGTATGTAAGCCTTTGTTTCATATAGAGCTTAATTTCTTTAGAAAAGCCCAAGATCTGATACTGTACACTCTCAAATGAACATTTTAGACAGTAGATTAGGGTCCCAGGAATAAAATAAACAAATGTATCAAATGGGGGTCCATGAATTTTAAAAGATTGAGTCACTGTATTAGAACCTAAAAGAACAGATCTACAAGCGAAAAGCATATATGTCTTCTTTTTTAAAAGCAACACCGTCGTACTACAGAGTATAAATGAGGCTTAAAATACGTACAATGAGGGGCTCCTTGTTGACATTCTGCATGTCCAGAGCCACCAGGTACTCTCTGCTGCCCAGGTAGAGACGGCCTTGATCCTGGTCCATCAGAAGGATGCGATAGTCACTGGTGTTGAAAGAGAAACTGAATGGTCTGGCTGCGCGGGTCTCCATCAACTCTGTGGACCAGAGTGCACACATGAAGTAATACATCCACAACACATAGAAGCTTACAAATACACACAAACATAGAAATGCACATGTATGTGCTGTTCACTATCACCATTACTGCAGTCACTTAATTCACCTGCACTATAAATGCCCAGTATACTGTATATAGTACTACATTTGATCTTTTAGTCTTGATTTATTTGGTATTTTATTACTTTTACTTTATAATGATGAAGAAACCACAAAAGTCATGTATTTATGAAGATTTAACAAATAAAATGTTGAAACTTGAACTCTTAAATGAAGCATCAATGTTCTATGTCACATTATGTAAATTTTGCAAATATAACTGCAGGCACTGCAATGTCATGCTCTTATAGTGATGAGTGCAATACTGCAACTACTACCAGGTCCTTATAGAGACGATCACTGTCCTCACATATATTAGTCCTTATAATTAATATTATTTTTCAATTTTAGATGTTAATCTCCATTTATTTGATTGTGAAGGGTGTAAACATAAAGAGCAGTACATGACCAATACAATATCCTAACTCACAGTATCTGTCCATCTGATTCTGAGAACATCAACAGTTGAAAAATGGTCACAAATAATTACAAACACATTTATAACCAGTCAGCAGGGGGAGCAAAGTTGTCCCTTTCTTACGTGTGCACACTATTTCTCTGGCACGCACACATGAAATGCCTCATTTTTTCTAATGACTTCACAACCCTCCTAGAACCACGCCATTCTCACTTGTTTTCAGTCAAATGTGTGTCAAAGACTAAATATAACCCGTCTCAGAGCAGTTTAAGAAACAGCGTTGCTTTTAAGATCTCAATATTTCATGCCCTCCAAGTGTGATGGAGTTTAGGCCACTAAATGCCCCTGCAGAGCTCAGTGGAAAAAAAGGCATGTTTCTAAAGAAACCGGCGGCCCGATTGCACTCTGGGATAATTCCTCACATCACGGGCACGGCTGTGTTCAGCAGAGCATGAAGTTGTTAAGACATGTTGAAAACGGGGGAAACGTCTCTGCTCTTTTGTTTCACAACGTGTTCTCCCTGAACGCTCTGATTAAAACATTTTCATTTGCTGCAAGGTAAATGGACGTAAATGGACTTTGCTCTGCAGCACTCTACTTCAGTTCAAAATGTAAATTGTTTCAACCAGTTAAATCCCCCCCGAGGCAAAATCCCAAGTCTTAATTTAACTGTTAAGACCCAGGATTTACTGTGTGTACACAGTGTCAGTCATGCATAACCACCTAACTATCCTTTGACGCAATGCTTTCATTTATATTGACATCAGATAGTAATCTGTGTTGTACAATTACAATTTGGGCATTTAGCACACACCCTTATCCAGAGTGACAAGTGTGAAATCAGAGTAAGCTGAGTAAGCCTGATTGAACCCTAGTCAACAAACGACAGGGTAAATAGTCACATAAATAGAGTACAAAGAGAACTGTAGTGCTTCAAAGAAACTAGGATACCAGGTAAACATCAAACCTAGCATCTGTCTAACAACATGCTATCTAAATAACATTCTCAGGATTTGTGGTCAAGCTCAACAAATCCAAGTAACAAAAACATGTTGTGCAACATATTAGTAGTGGTAAAATCAGCGTTACATCCATTTGGTTCCATTTGTTCACTCTAGGAGTTAAATTAACACTGAGGATTTCCCTTGTGTACAATGTGTACAGAGAGAGTCTTAACATATGGCTAAGGCATGTGAACGATAACAGGCCCGCAGTCACATAACAGATCACAGATCAGAGACCTTCGGGCTTTGCAGGCAGGCAGCGGGAAGAATATCTTTATTTACATCAAAGTGCCTCTGCCATCTTTTCCTTCTGAGGTCAACGTTAACAGGATGCAGTCGACGTGCCACTAAAATAAGCCATGCAATCGGATCTCCGGGCTGACAGGACAGGGGTTGGGGTCTTAGGGAAGGTGGGGCCAAGTCCGGTTCTGTTCCTGAGAGGTAAACACAGGATAACAAACCTTCTAGCCAAACTCCACTAGGGTTATAGTGGATTCAGAGCAGTGGCTAAAACTAGCAACACCACACCCCTAGACTGTGTACGATCGATGTCCCCATCCTCTGTAAATAGCAGACAATGTACTGGCATCATCTACATCTAGTAAACATTCACAAAACACTTATCCCCTGACAACATTCTAACAACGCTGTTATGGAACTTTGTTCCAAGTAACAGGATCACTTAGGCCGTTACGAGTTTCCATGGCACAAAGTGATAGCAAGTTATCACTAGAATGCTGCTGGAACAATTACCTTGTCCACACTGAGCCTCTCTAAGACAGCTGTTCTCAAAGTGGGGTCTGGGGACCCCCAACGTACGTTGAGGGGGTTCCAGGGGATCCTCGGTAAAATGAGGAACAGTTTAATTTAATTGTTATTTAGCCCAATAAGAGAATCTATGAGAATGACTAATCAGATCATAGGTTTCACTCTCTCCACTATGTAGGGAAAAATAAATTCTGCACACCAGGCAGCAACGGTTTCCAATTTATTATAAAGTTGAGTGACATTTTGAGCACGAAGGCTCTTCCTCAAACTTTATTATAAAGTCTGAGCCTTGGTGCTCGAAACGTCACTCAGCTTTATAATAAATCTTTGGAAACGGGAGCTACCTGGTGGTGTGCAGATTTTATTTTTCCTGCATGGTGAAACTTTTGTTGATTCAGCACCCTGCCAAGTAGGTCTGGGATGAGCGTGTCTTTTGCATTTTTTCTTCATTCTCTCCACTGTCATCTAGTCCCCCACATGCAGTATAGGCAATTCTGCACTAAATATATTCTAACAACAGAAATATATGCTCTTATGGGTGTCCCTGACACAACATCTTTTCAAAAGGGGGTCCACATCCGAACATATATCAATTTGGGGGTCCTTGAAATGAAAATGTTTGAGAACCACTGCTCTAACCCCGTAAACCCTATATACCAGGGGTTTTCAACTGATTATGAACCAGGGACCAACATCCTGACTAAGAATCAACCTGCGGACCACTGATGTGTTGGGTGAGGATATGGGCTAAGATTAGCTTTTTGTTAACATTTGCTATGCATCCCATGTCTATAAGGCATTATAATTGTCTTATAACACAATTATAGTTATACAAACTCAAATACTCATAAGCCTTTATAACACTGTTTCTCAACCAATGGTCCATGGACACATGTTCTTAAATAATGACTGTTAAGGGCTTAATATAATTTGTTGCACGATACTAACACATTTGACCAAGCCCTTGATTAACAGTAATTATTTAACTGAAATATTATGCTAGTGGTCCAGAGCTCAGAAAAGATTGAGAACCACATTCCTAATCCTACCCTTATTATGTTCTGTTACGTTATCCAGCCTTCCATATTAAACTCATGTTAACTGATAAACTGATTTGTAACTTATGTATGAGCGAGCAGACACATGCAATTACTGTATATGGGCACATTTCCTAATAATGACTCAACCAGGCAAATCGGTACACTTTCCCTTCTTGAGATTCTAATTCCCTTTTCTGTGCAAGTTCTTGACCTTCTACTTCCCAGTAACTGACAACATTGACTCGTCATATTAGGTCACCGGGTCATTTAGTGCACTGTTTCTCAACTAGTGGTCCATTGACCACTAGTGTGTGGTCCAAATGTTCGCCCCAGAATAGGGATGCTGGGTTCAAAGTGAAGATACAGAGATACTGAACGCATTGAGTGAACAAGAGATTCTAGAATGTGGCTTTTATCAAACAACATATTTTGCTGTCTAGCAATCCTGAGTCACAGTTAAATCAGAGTCCGTCAGTCCTTCTGAAGTGTGGATCACACAACTTCCCAGAGACAGCGGAGAACAATGTGAGAACTCTATCCCCTGCAGGCCTCTGGTACCCAGATTGTCACCAAGGCGGGCATTTTCATTCAGAGAAGTCACATGCCCACCCCGACCCCCCTCCCAAAACCTCCTCCACAGGCGCCTAGGAGAACAAAGAGTGTCCCTGTCACAAACAATGAACAATAAATCCTTCCAATGGCAGAAAACAGAGTTGGGGAGTAAATCCCACTTTTCCACCGATTCTCTGGGATTCGGGGGAAGGGTTACTTATTGACTCCTATGAATGGACTGATTTTGGCGGCCTACGTGTCATAATAATAACTTAGCACTTCTCAGTTGTCACTTGTTGGCCCGGCTATCGCATATATTACCTCAAGTATGACAAAAACTCTCTTCTACATTAGTGTGCGCACTATAAGCTGTTTGCTGAATGAGATTAGTGTCAAGGGTCAAAGGCAGTGCAAACTGCCTTCAAGCTGCAAAATAAATTGTGTTGAATTCACCTTTGATTTCAGTTTCAGTGTAGAATCTATTGTAGGCACATACAATTGTTGATTTATCACAGCTGTCAGAACCCTTTGAGGCCAAAGTCGGTCTGTGTTATTCACCTCAACTTGGGCCATAACTCTTTCATTTTAAAAGCAAAATGACACTTTTGGTAGAGGTCGTAACCTTGCCATTATGTTACTCCAAATATTGGTGAGATATCTTCAGTAGTTGCTCCATTGATTAGAAAATGATAATCCAAAACATTTTCGCAGTTACGCTGCAAGGTGCAACAGGTCTCAAAGCCAAACGTTTAGCACATAAATGAAAGCAAACAAAGCAGATCCTGACAATACTGTATGTGACATTACAAAACCTTTTTATATATAAAACAGTCCACTTCCTGTTGATTATTTTACTATTTGAAGATTCGGATCCAGATCTGCGGATCCAGTCCAGATCTTCTTCCTAATTGAAATAGTGAAATCAACGAAGTTGACATTTTTATTTAAATATTGAAACTATTTTCACTATCCGTCATACGATGAGGTATGTCAGGTATGTGTGCGGGTGTGTGTAGTTAATATATTTGTTGGAGGGGGCTTTTTTGCGTTTTTATTTTTAGATGGGATAATAGAAAGACAGGAAACTGAGGGTAGAGACAGGGAAGGACATAGAATCGATTAAGCAGTGTTTACGACGCTATCCGGTCATCCACCGGCGTGCCACCACAGGCCTGATTCTAACTAGCTGCTCATGTAAATCAAACAGGTTTTTTATATACAGTAGTTATCGGTGTCTAACAAGACGCCAATCATGTGAACACAAATCTGTAAAGCAAAGAACATGAAAGCTACGAGCAATTG
>NC_137614.1:40637987-40645487 GCF_963280865.1 Gymnoscopelus braueri | reverse complement strand
ATGCATTCATTATGCGTCTGCACTTTGCTGGAGACGATTCCATATAGGCTATAAATTATGAATACTAAAAGCTGAGTCCATAACGTCCATTAAATTGTGGCCCCCAGCAGGTGTGTGGGGACCCACTGGCCTCTCTCTCTGAAGAAATCGGTGTAGCCAAGACCCTCAGGGACTATACTACTAACAAATGATGAACAAAGTAAACCATCCACCATTATTGTGGCAGTGATACCAATTAGAAACTGCAGTAATTCACAGAAATCTATACAAATCATCAAAGGAATGTCTCATCAAAATGAAATAAAAGCACTGGATATGCGTTTTATTCCAACCATGTTGGCCAGGATCCCATGTTGGGA
This sequence comes from Gymnoscopelus braueri, assembly GCF_963280865.1. Classification (NCBI taxonomy): domain Eukaryota; kingdom Metazoa; phylum Chordata; class Actinopteri; order Myctophiformes; family Myctophidae; genus Gymnoscopelus; species Gymnoscopelus braueri. Next base: position 40,645,128 of record NC_137614.1, on the reverse strand, counting down.
ATTCCTGAAATGAAAATATTATTGTACCAACAGAAACAGATCTAATCAGACTGATTCCTGTGTTAACTTATAACATTGTGTTATTTGTGGTCTTTGGAGTAGCCTCACAGCCTCGCCAGAGGGCAATGGTACGAAGTACCAATACCAATGGCCATCTCACAAAAGCAACTCCATTTCTGTGTCAGATTGAGAGAAAAACAAAAAACGCTGATGCAACTGCATGGGTAAGATGTGTCACGGTCACCAGAGTAAAGATGAGAGATTGGATTAAACCCCTGTTTGGGCAATAGGCTCATGTTTGACATAAGTCATGGTAGATCGATGCTCCTTTCATGCCTTTCTCACTCAACATACAGAACTAAAGTACACAAGACCAAATTCAATCCATTAGGCCTAAAGGTCTATCCAGGTGAATAAAATACAAAAAATACTCTGAAAGAATAGACAGGCTGTAGATAAACTGCACAACAAATCATCATGACAGAAAATCTTCGAACTGTCTGACCTTCACTGGTGAAGTCATGTGTTTATTACCTGTTCACTCAACATCCCAAAGACACTGAAGACAGCTAACAGCTTGTCTAGGGTTAACGGGCTATCTCCACCATCTACACATTTGTCAGACATCATGCTACCAGTGGTGGAAAGTAACTAAGTATATTTACTCAAGAACTGTACGTAAGTACAATTTTGAGGTACTTTTACTTTACTGGAGGATTTACAATTTCTATACTTCTACTTCTACATCACTACTATCTACATCACTACTCTAAATCTCACAGACAAATGTACTTTTACCTCAATACAATAATTTTAAAACCTTATAGTTACTTTGTAGATGTTGATGTTTATTGCAAAACATAGCCTACATTACCCACTTCAGCCCTAGATACATTTCGGCCATTTGAAAATAGCAGCTCTACAAGCTCACAGTGCCTGAGCTTGTAGATCTGCTATTTTCAAAATATTTTTACACATTTTATACATTTGAAAACTTGTGAAATGAGACCTTCTGCATAATGAGTACTTGGTACATTTTGATGCCAATACTGCTGTACTTTTTTTACTCAAGTAAATTTAGAATTCCGGACTTTTACTTGTAACAGAGTATTTCTACATTGCAGTATTGATGCTTTTACTGAAGTAAAAAATGTACTTTTTTCCAACACTGGGACTTACCTTATTTGTTTTAATACCCGCGGCGGGAGAAGGAAGGCTTCAGAGATCCAAGACTGACGAGATGGTATCTGCTACATTCCAATCCGTGCGTAAAACGCGCGTCGTTGGCACAACAACACCGGACTGAAGGATCGCTCCCACACCTCGATCGACGAGCACAATTCACTCCAAACGGTCGGTACGATCAAAGTCTCTTGAATAAATTCCCTTGATAAATAAAACGCCAGGTCAGTCGCGACGAGTCCACCAGAAGCAAGACAAAACACAGTAATCCACGAACACTTCTTACATTGTGTCTAAAACTTTAAGTTGTCCGATATCGATGCCAACGATCCGTTTATCCTTGTAGGAGGCTCTTGCTGTCTGTCTGTCTGTCTGTCTGACTGCCTGGATAGTGACCATCAAGTGTGCAGGTGTTTAGATTCTCCGTTCAGTTGAAACCCCCTCCTCCCTGCTCCCTCCTCCCTGCTCCCTCCTATAGCTCCCTCCCCTTCCTTTCCTCTGCTGTTGGACCAAACCCCGTTGTAAATCATATGGTATATATAATTTATGTTTAACCCTCTTGCTGCTATCTCAGTCTGCCGGCATATTTAGAAGAGGTTTAAAATGTTTAGTTTACATTAGTGATGATCAACTTTTTTCATTTCATTTCATTTCATTTCCAAGGACCCCAGTTTGATGTGCACACTACTGCATTAGGTAGGCTACAGACAGGATTCAGGATAGGTGGGATTGGCTATTTTGTCCACAATGTTAAAAAGAATTGATATTCATTAAGTAATGTAAAGTATACAGGATTTGAACATGCACTGTACATCATTATCAGACTTAATGTCACCCTTCAACTTCTTGTTTATGCCCCAAAATGACTGGATGTACAGGTTTTGTAGCAATTGTAGAAATATCAGACCTTAATTGTCGAATGTTTAAGCATTTTCTAATCATGGATAGTCTACTTTACATGACCTTTTCTTGCATTTTGGACAAAATATCCAATTTTATATCAAGGTGCCCAGATGTCCCAGCCCTAGTGCCCACCTATCCTGTTACCCAGACGGACCCCCATTTGAATCACTTTGCCCAGATCAACCTTATCCATATCCATGTAATTACCGCTCACTAATGCTCAGTATATAATTGTATCATTTCTGTCTACTTGCTCTGTCTGTCTCAAAGGTGGCTGGTATTACTTTTCATTGATGTAAGAACAATAGCTTCTATTTCAGCATGTTCTTTCCAGGAAGAGAATGGCTGTAGTTTCCATTAGCTTTGAAACCCCATCAATAATTGGTAGGCAGGTTTCTTTGAACTTTCCATAGCCCACCAATGAGACACAGAGCGAGTAGACATAAATGGTGCCATATGAAAAAGATATGGTTGAAAATGGGAAGTGCTCCTTTGACTCTGCGAGTTAAATGTATTCTGAGAATGTCCCCATTTGTACACTCTCTGAGTTACAGACCCGTAAAGGTCCATTTGGTTCCCAACTATCAATCATTTAGCTGGGGACCCCCTGGAACCCCATCAAGGACCCTTGGGGGTCCCCAGACCCCACATTATAACATATATATTACTACGTTGTCAGAGTACTCAGTGCGGTACTCTACACTGACCGACTGACCAAATATGGATATACTCCATGATATCATCAAAAACCGGTGACATGTTGATGACATGCATTGGCATAAATGGGACACAGACGGACCCACAGAGTTCGCTACCACTTATTGTGGTGGTGAAGCGGCACAAACTTGACGCAAAGCTTGGCCAATCATTAAAGCCGATGGGTCGGGCTCGCCAATCAGGTTGGCTGGCGCCCACCCCCACGGCTCCACCCCCTAAACGCACAGAGTTTGTTGCTTCCTCCGCAGACGTCAGATACAAGTCAGATACAGACATTTGTGGTTTTCCGGTTCTCGGAAACTGTTGGTCCGACAGAATTGCCACTATCTGAGACAAACGCCAAGTTTGAGGGCAATCGGTCGGATGGTCCCCGAGTTACGCCCAGGACAGACAGACCAGCACACAGAGATTTTTAGAATTAATAGATACAGTAGGTTATGTGTGTGATGCCTTTTATCCAGTGAGGTTTCTCTGAAGTATTGTGCTTTTATTTATTGTACTGCAAGTTCGAGGAGCTTGGGCAAAAGTGTTTTGCCCATGTACAAAGTATTTTTAAGGTGTAACAAGTCTTTCTGATTCTTATTAGAACCATACTATGTTGTTTATGTGACGCTTACTATAAGGATTAGAGTCAGTGCTGTAGCCTATGTAAAAGGTGTACAAATATAGTCAGCCAAAACAAAAGTCAAGTGGCCAGAGGTGACACTTAACTTTCATGAACCCTAGTGTCCCTATTCTGTGCATGTCATCATAATAGGTGAACATTCAGTGAAAATAGATTATCTACTTATATATATCAGCTTTTTTCGTCAAAGAGGTTTTGTGTAGAGGGAAAAATGGAGGTGGCCATGAAGTACAGACCCCTGGGCGACCTCAGTCAACGAAGTACATAGGATTTAAGTGATTAAACAGAGTTCAAAGAGCAGTGATTCACTCCTGATACAGAGCCTTTCAATGTCACATTACTCTCCAACTCCAACATAAGTGTGAGGACAGTCCAAAAAGATTCCTCAGATTCCACTGTAGTTGACTCTCAGGCTCATGACAACGTTGACAAAGCACCCAGGCGGGGGTCAACTCTGTACATAAAAGACATTCACTATCTTAACACAACCCCCAGCTTGAAATTTAGCAGCTTCTGTACATTAATGGCTTTGTGGGAAGATCTGACACAGTGGGCACACAAAGGACCCCCAAATATAGTCAGAGGATGAATATATCCTGAGCAATGGCCATGCAGATGGTGAAATAAAATAAACACATGGGGCGAAGGGGGCTGCGTCATGTGTGTGTCAGGGAGGAGTGCAGTATTTCAATTGGCACCTCCTGGAAATGACCTTTGTTGCATTTGCGCGAAGTTTAGCTTTTATTTGTCCTGAGCGTCGCAGGATAATGTCAGCTGCCACCTTTGTCCTACGTCAGGCTTCAACCAGATGTCGTCCATAACGGTGTGTGACGAGGTTTCGGATGGGAGGGAGGCTTTGTATTCCCAACTCAGTGGGAGGCACCCCCCTCTTTCCAGCTGAGGAAATGAGTCACGAGTGTGTGTGTGTGTGTGTGTGTGTGTGTGTGTGTGTGTGTGTGTGTGTGTGTGTGTGTGTGTGTGTGTGTGTGTGTGTGTGTGTGTGTGTGTGTGTGTGTGTGTGTGTGTGTGTGTGTGTGTGTGTGTGTGTGTGTGTGTGCTGAGTTGAGGTTTCCGTACGGTGCACTAGAGACCAGCCGTGGACTCCGGCACACTGACCAGCTCCCACTGCTTTATGAACCACTAACGTCACCCACGGATCAGATAATGAACCATTCAATGCTCTTATCTGACCTTCACCCGCCCACTATTGCCTCAATTTGCTTAGATAGCATCCCCCGCCCCCCTCTGACATAGGAAGGTGTGTTCTTGACTCTGTGAATGTCAGAGTGTGGACCAGACACAGGGGTCCGTGTAGGCTGGTTACCTAGTTCCAAAATGTCACTGGCTCAGGAGGTTACAGTGTAGAGCACCTACTTGGGAACTGGAAGGTTCCTGGTTCGATCCCCTGCTCCCCCTGGCTTTGTGTCGAGGTATCCTTGACCAAGACACTGAACCCTTAACTGCTCCTGATGAGCAGGTTGGCACCTTGCCTCCACTGTCGGTGTGTAAATAGGTGAAACACACATGAAACGCACATTAAAGTGTCTTGGATAAAGTCTCTATAGAAGTGCATAATTTACAATGAAGCATGACATCATGTACACAGGTCATAAGGTTTAGTCAGTCCTTTGTCAGGAATGACTCGCTTGTCTGATTGAGCACATCCTGTGTCAGTGACCTGCGGTAAGTAGACATCTGTATTATTCTGCAACGCCGCTATGTTCACACTGGACTAGGTTTGGAATCGGACTGATTTTAGTCTACTTTAAACAGCAAGAACATAACATGGAAACTGCTCATCAGCTTTGCTCATCAAATGTGGTTTTGCTAATCAATGTGGTTTGAGAGGCGATTCATTCGAATCTGCCTTCTAAAGATGTGACTCAGTCTGGATGTATTTTGATGTAGATTTTGCTCACATATCTTTTACCAAAATAAAATTCAATCAAAATCAAATGGTCTGACACTGAAGCCTGATTTATACTTCGTAGCAGATATATAAGCTCACAACCTGTGAGTATAAGGTAAGCCTTACGCTGTGCGTTCACACTGGCAGCTACAAAGATACAGGCTACCTTCAATGGAAGCCGGCGACATGAAGATACAAAGATACATCCGACATTTGTAGCTGCCACAAAAGCTACAAAAAAGTTGAGCCGGGTTCAACTTCAGCTACAAAGCTACAAAGCTACAAATATGCTGTGTAGCTTCATATCTTTTATCTGCTAGTGTGAACGCAGCATAACTCACACCTACTGTATGTTGTTATCTCGTTACCGCAGCAACCAATGCAGATAGGTCGACGATGTCTAAATACACAAATCTGATTTGATCACTTGCGAATAACAGCTGAGACAGTCAGTCCTAAAAATCTGATTTGAGAAGCAAATTGGGGTTGTCTGCAGTCTTAACAAAACCCCTCGAGGCTTCAGCCTGGTCGCCTGACCTTCAGACACATCAATCAACACAAGGGAAGAGGAAGAGCAGACTGCTGCCGCAAGGAACAGAGAGCCCAGGATTTGATTTAGTGTAACGTGCTTTATCTATTTCAATAACTGATCCTGATCATACAAAATATTTGCCACTGCGTAACTTCTGCGGCCACAGGAATGTTTCAGGAATGTTTCACAAGATCCTTTTTTTTCTCTTCAGATTTAGAATTATGACCACACAGAGCAGAAACAAAATATCAACAAACCCGACTCTAGATAAGGCAACAGGTGCTGCCAGGGACATCCATGAACTTCACACATCGATGGATATCAAAGGAGAACATCTTTTGAAACCGTCTTTGACATGAAAGGCTCATACGTGGCACATTCCAGCTGCAGCTCGCTTGCCTTTCACTAGCATTGGAAGTAGTGTAAGTGCAGGGTTTTACAGCAGTGAAAATGTTCTCAAACATGTCAAGGCCCTCCAAATTGATATGTGTTTGGCTGCGGACCCCCATCTGAAAGATTTTGGGCCAGGGACCCCCATAAGAGAATATTTGTGTTACTATTATTAATTATGAATCAAGTAATTATTCCAAGTGTGCCCACAATTTTTTAAGTTTTTTAAAAAACTGTAAGAAAAAAAAACGCTGATCTACAAGCTCACAACATGTCACGATGTAACACGAATTGTCAGTGAAAATAAATGAGAAAATAGCGTTTTTGGTGGTTCAACTGATTTTGATGCTACATTGTCTAATTTAGCTTGGGACCCTCTGGGGGTCCCCGGACCCCACGTTGAGAACCAGTGTTTTACAGCGAGGTCAGTCCAGCAGCAGCAGCAAACCTCCTGGCTGCAGAGCGCGGTCTGCATATGTGCAGCACGATGCCACGTGTCCACCAGGCTGGCCAGCCACTCTACCATCTGCCTTCAAGACAAGACTGGCACACACTTTCTCTCACTATAAAATGCAGCTGGACGAACCGACAGCTGTTGGAGAATAGGGTCCTGACAAACAACAGGGGGGTGCTCTCCTCCTGTACCCAGAAAAGAGTGATGGTGAAAACGTGCAGCGCATGGGTCCAGAGAGATATATCTGTCATCACTCCAGCATTAGTCTTTCGGCGGGGATTATAAAACACTTGAATCCTAGCGTCCCTATTCTGGGGCAAACATTTTAGATATTCGGTGTAGAGGGGAAACATTAGGATACCTAGTATAAACCCCTGGGGCACACCGGTCAGCTGGTTTAAGTGGTTAAATATAGATATATGTGTGGTT
>NC_137614.1:40547987-40635487 GCF_963280865.1 Gymnoscopelus braueri | reverse complement strand
TGAGTGAAATCTGATATCATATACAGTGACTTGGCATGACAAGATGATTTGTGTACAGTAGCATTGTCAGCTTAACGCAGGGGAGTGTAGTTTACACTGGGGGATCCCATGAGCCGTCTGCTAACCAGTATAAAAACAAAACCTTTAAGCCTAGTTTAGACCAAAGATTTGCGTCGAGACAAAACCGTTTTATTAACAACTTAAACCCTATATACTTAGTCCCTCAGGGCTCCAGGGACGGATTAAGACTCATGGGGCCCCTGGGCCAATTAACTTTCAACCTCTACTCCCGTGCTACCCAGAATGAGGTCGGGTAGGCAAACAAACACACCAATTAGGTTGTAAGGCATTTGTGGGTAAAAGTTAGGTATGGGATCCCTGTTACGGCCAGGGACCATGGTAAAAGGGTCCTATAGGAGGGACAGAGGTCTGTTACAGCCATATAGGAGGGGGCTTGTACTGTACAGGCTGAGTAAATTAGTTTGTACATTATTTAGTAAATTGTCATTGGGCCTCGTGGCCTGATAGTAAAGGGCCCCTGGGCAGTGGGCACTGGGCCCCCCAGGTCTGTAATCTGTCCATGCAAGGCTCTATACTAGGTCCACTCCTTCTTTCCCTCAACACCAAATCTCTTTGGTGCTGAACATAGCAGATCTACAAGCTCACAACGTGACGCATCGTGAGCCTGTAGATCTGCTATTTCCACCTAATGCTCTCCCCATGGGACACTAGGTTTCAAGTGGTTAAACCCAATGCAATGCGAAGTGGTAAACTTGTAGATCTGCTATTTTCGGCACACAACACCATTGCACAATGGAGCATAAATTAAGCATTAGAACATTGCAGAGAAAGATTGCAGTGGTCTGAATTACGCCAGAAAGCCTTAAGACCACAAACACACCCAGAGACAGTCTGGCTTGCTTTGTTGTCTCAGCAATCTTTACACGGTTCGTCATGATCAATATCGAAGGAACCACCTGAATTAATAATTCATAATCATAAAAGCATTTGTTGTCGCTGTAAGGTGGTAATATTGACGCAGAGGGCGGTACAAAACCACTTCAGAGACAACACAAACAGTGTGAGTTCATGGGATCATTTGATGGGTTACTGTTTCCATTGCCAGTATTAATAGTAGGCCTATATGCCCATCCCTCGCTGCATGCCTGTGAGCTGCTGGGACTACAGCATGACAGGTTTTTGCTAGTGGAATATTTATAGCTGTGCATTAAATGTGGAATCAAGGGTTTAAGTGTACCATTGCATCAACACCGTTGTTTCTTTGTCTGGGCCTGTCCAAAAATGCCTTCCCTGGGGCTATTTGCAGTGCTAAGAGTGCACGCAAACGGTCTAAAGTGATATCACACGACACACCCATGTCATATCAAAGATGAAACGTAGAATGACATTTACCTTACAGGCTAATTGTATCTGTGGCATTTTCCACATTCTTTGTGGCAGTGATTAGCCAAGATAAACATGTTGTAGCCAAGCTAGATTATGAAATAACAATGTTGTTTCAGTAACTACCTCATTATTAATTTGTTATCAGTAGTAAAACAGATTTGAGTATCAGTTGTATGAATGTAAGTTTAAAGTAATAATTTGCTGCCTACACTCAGTCACAGAGGTAAAGAAAGCTTTAAGTGCCCTAGGGAAGTGCTAAAAGTATGTAGGAAGTGCATGGAAGTCACCACATATAGCTCGTAACTATCTACATTATACTGCCATCTTCTGGCCTGAGTGAGATACAGCTCTGCATGAGAAAGTTTACTAGAAGCATGTTCATTGCCCTAAGCCTACAGTGCATAACTGCTATTTTAACTTACAAATGTGACGATACAAATTTAAATAACTTGCCATTTTATTAGACCGATTCAAAAGGTGGACATCATCTTCATCTCTTTATCTTAAAAAGCAAACAAAACAATGCAAACAATGATTTTTTTTTAAACTACAGTGTTCCTATAAAATTCAGCACACAAAATAGAACTTTCTGATTCCGTATCTTATGTAAAAGTCCAGATTACTTGAGAAATGTATTCACGGTTCAGTTAACAGATCTATAGCCTTATCCAAAAGCCTAGGTTTAATTATTTACATGTCAATTGCTAAGAAAAGGAAGTAGCTAAGTTCTGTTACAGTGCACCCCATACTGTTCCTATGCATTTTACCAGTCAAATATTTTTTTCGTGAAATATTGCGATATATCATCTATACAGCACAGCCATGTACACTGACCTCTCTCCCTTTTTATGCACAAGACGTCAGACTGTCAAAAAATAACTTCAGAAATGCAAACTCAACATATTATTCAGTTAAAAATATACCAAATTAAAGTAGTCAGCTACATATACTGGGACCATATAACCAAATCCAGGTAACCACACAAACAGGTCAATGTGTTGATTAAATACCGGCTAACTGACTCATTTAAATAGATACAGTATCATACATCATTAGAAATGTGTAAATATTGGTAAACGTTGGTGTGCAGCAAGACATGGGATGTACACGGGCAAAACACAGGTAGTACATCAAACATTTACCTTGTTTCTACCAAACGTCACAGTAGAGTTACGCCTATCTTACAAACAGCCAAGAGTTACTGGTGGGGGGGGGGATTGGGGAAACTAAGTTTTCAAAATCATTACAAAGTTTTTTTTTCCATAGAACAACCACTACGTTCATCCCTGAGAACAAGTTTTGGTTCAGTACTAAGTGCATTTTAAACGTACTGTTGATATCTCAAATTAGCTGAAACGGCAACACGCTTCACCGTGTCACAATCAATTATTGAACACAAAAAAAAAGGTTTTACGATGAAATGTCCGCTGAAAAGCGAAGGCAGGGCTCGACGCAATGTGAACACTCTTGATGCCCACAAAGGCAGTGGGGTAAAGCCGGACTTATTCTTAGTTGCGTGCAGGTGTTAGCCGGTGTCACGCGCTGCAAAATAGAAGATCTACAAGCTCACAGCATGATGCGTTGTGAGCTTGCAGACCTGCTATTTCCGGTGTGCGACACCCACACACAACTACGTATAAATCAGGCTTACGCATGTTACACATCAGATAGAAATGGAGTAAATAAGCTCGGGAACCTGACCTCAAGTGAAACTGTATAAAATAAAAGGTGACAAATGATGCCCTGGCTTATTATTAATATAATTATTATTATTATTATTATCATTAACCCTGATTTTTTTATGTTAAGCATTTCTTGAAATAAAAATAACTAAATAAAAACAACAACTGAGCTTCAATGCATAAAAACGGGTGAAATTGGGAAGAAACTTCAATCTTTGCTATCGTCTTCTTCATCAACTTCGACGTCCTCCTCATCGTCATTGGGGTCTCTGGTCTTGTGGTCCATTGACGACTCATCTAGTTCTTCAACGTACACGTCCTCATCCTTCTCATCTTCCTCATCTTCATCCTCTCTGTCCTCAGAGCCTGAGGAGAAGAAACAAGACGGCGTATAACATTTAAGTAAAGTATTTGTAAAAATATAAACCGTTATGTGAAAATGCATGGAGGTACTAAATTGACCTACTGGCAGTGTGCACTAGAAATTTGGCATTGATTGGTCCAGCAGTTTGTGAGATTACACACACACACACACACACACACACACACACACACGTGTCTATGACCAAGGTTTGGGACCTTGGGATTCTCATATTAACTGCATCATCCTATTGCACACTCCTAATCAGTGTGGAATAGGGTTGGATTTTCCAACTAATAAACTCATTATAAAAACTATTATACCTGTAGTATCGGATGTGCATGCACATAACCTACTTTAATTTAATAATTACTTTCATTTATTGTGTGCTGTCTATCTATGTAGTGCAGTCTGCTCGTCTGCTTAAAGGACACCAGTAGGTGTCCTACTCGACAAACCTGGCATTCAGCCAGACACAAACAGGAAATGAGTAGCGATCGTCTAAAGGTTGTTGTTAAGTAAATAAAGCACTTGGACTCAATGAAGGTATAAGCTCATACTGAGTTCAAATGAGCTGTTGTCAAGTCATCTTTAGAGCGTCCTTTCTCCCCCTACTCTCATAACGTGGATGTGAAATGACTCTCTGACATGCTGTGAGCAGCCTGAGCCTACAGTAGGTGCAGACAGAGACAAGGCGAACAGTCACTTTCACTGCCTCTCATCCGACTAAGTATATATATCACTCTAGACTCCTTGGCGTTCCTGGCTGGCATCATTGTGCAACACTGCACAGCCACTAAACAAACACCCATCCCGCTTGAGAAGCCTCATGTCCTCGTCACCACTTCACCCAGTCACGACTCGCCCCGTTCAGGTTAACACGTATCTAAACATTGTTTTCACAGCAAAAACACACACAAAAAAAACTCCAGCTGTTTAAACTCTCACAGTCCAGTGGGGGTGATTTGACTCTACAGCACCCCCCTGCTGCTGTGTCAGAAGTCAACAACCATCGCCGTTTCAATACAGAACATGAAGAATCTCCAACGGCAACTAGTGAACTTACCGTCAGTCATAATCTGTCCGGCCTCATCCTCCTCTGGGCTTTCATCTGAGGAGGACATATTATCTGTCTATTCAGTTTAGCTGCATTTTACTCAAGACATTTACATGACAAGCCATAGAGCGTGATGCAGACTAAGACACATATTATTAACAGCTGCCACTAAAGCTACAATCCGCACGTTTTATGTTTAAGAGGCCATTTTCAGATTCATTTCCCGATTTAAATGAAAGAGACAAGGAGAATCTATTAAAAAGGTACCGTTGGGATATGAATAAAACATAAATCTAATCTAAGTTAGGAGCATCAACGGTGCTCTCTGCTAACCTGAATCTTGTCCCCTCTCTCCCTCGTCATCTTCCCCGTCCTCTTCCTCCTCCCTGCTGTGGCCCTCGTCAGCCTCATCCTGCTCCTGGTCTTCATCAGAGTCTGAGATCACCACACACTCATCTCTGTTACTGTCGTCAGGCGCTTTGGTCCCGCTGCTGCCGCTGAAGAGACAAACACACACACATAAACCATTAACCACTTGAACCCCAGCGTCCCTATTCTGGTCATGTCATAATAAAATGCCAACATTCATGCAGATCTACAAGCTCACAATATGTCGCAATGCGATCATTTATCCGATTTTTTTGTATTCCACTTCCAAAACATGTTACAATTTCACTTGTCTATACTGTATGAGTTCTCTCTCCTGATTGGATGAAATTGGTATCCTGACCTGAATATGTATTTTCTGTTAACTAACGAGCTGGAGAGACAGGGAGACCTGTTACTGAACAAAGACTACATAGCAATGATTACTATCGAAATATAGAGCTATTTAACACTTATTTTTATGGCCTGGAAATTAGAAAACACCTACAGGTATCCTGTGTATATCCTAATACTGTGGTTGTTTGCAGTTACTGTAGCTCACATGCAACAGTTTCTATAGTTTCAAGTTGAAAGAACCTTACCTGCCGTTCTCCCTGGGTTCCCACAGTGGAGTCAGGTAGTATCTGAGAGGATCTCTCCACAGATCATCCTTCAGGATCTAAACATTGATATGGTAGTCAGTTAATTGGATGAACATGTTTCGGTAGACTGGAGAAGACACTCAATGGCCTGAACTACATGTAACAATAGATGTTGATTTTATCTGCCTTACACAGTACCATGATTGCATACATTTCATTATGGGTGTGAGATATACGTATAAGACCACGTGCAACTGGATGCATTCAGGCTGACCTGTGCTATATCATCTCGGCCCGGATTGCTGTGGTCACTGAACCAGCTGAAGAACGTCTGGTAGACGCCACGCGATGACTTCCTGGGCTCACTGTGGCCTGCCAGGTTCTGACCACGGTGCCACAGGATTGGGTTCGAGAACGACACAGGAGGTCCTGAGAGTGAGACACACAAAACAATTGAGATTATTAACCACCCAATACTTTGAGCGAGTTCCCAAGGGCTCAATAATAGGCCCCCTCCTGTATTAATGGGGATACATTCAGGCAGACGGTAGTTTGGTCTGTAAATAGGACATCAGGTTTTTGTGTCTCACATCGGACTGAACTGAGGACCCAATGTAGATATTAGTGAGGCTTTTATTTAGGCCCACTGGAAAGAACATTCGAAAAGCCTTAATATGATGAAAAATAATTAGTTAAAATAATTTAATGACATAGAATTTGTTGTATAAGATACATTTTAAGATTCATTCACTTTAAATTGGCATGCCTGAGGAAGGTCTACACGACCGAAACATTAAAATAACTTCTCTTGAACGTGCCAAGTGGCATTGACCTCATCTACTGTTTATCGCCTATGCACCTGCTTTTAAACTGATCTCGGTGTGCGTAAGTTCTTTTTCACTAAGATTAATTAACATGAATTTGTATTGATATAGTGATATAGTATATATGATATAGTGTGGGATGAAAACAACAGTGCATAGCCTCCTGGGATTTTTTAAAAAATACTTTGACCCCCACAGACGGACCCTCACCTCCCATGCCGAGGTGAACCTCCTTCATGATGATGTTGTTCTGAAAGTACGGGTTCCGTTTGAAATGGAAACGGATCCTATGTCCCACTTTGTTGCCCTTGAACGACTCAATCTGAGAAAAAAAAAGTCAACATGCATGAGTGGGCATAAAATCCTATCAGCCTAGGGTTTTATGCTCCTTTAAGTGGTTAAATTATTAACCTCAAGGTCGGTCATGTAGCTGAGAGCGTCTTCGTCGGTCTCGTCGATGTGAGCCGAGAGATGTGGGTGGTTCAACAGCTGTTGGATCCGAGTCAAGGGAAATACATGTACACAAACATGATATTTCTGTTTCATTATGACACCCACACTTGAATGAGAGAGCGAGCAAGTGGCAAGAGAAAATAGACAAGAGATATGAGAAAGAGAGTGAAGCCTATATTATACTACATCTGGGATATATATAAAGTTTGAGTAACCAGGAGATTTGATTTAATTAAACATTTAAGGATACTGCTGTGACCCAGAAGCCAGGAATGGACTGTGTGATGGACCTGCGTTGGTCCAGATGTGGACGTTGCTGCCGACTCATCTTCAAATCCAGCCGCTGGTGAAGCCTGGCGCTCTTTTTATCGAGCGCTTCCAGCCTCATCTGTACCTGGGCTAGAAGAGCCACTGACTGCCTTATCTCTGGGGCCATTTTAACAGAGACGATAGCACACTCGTCGCCGTCGTTGTCATCATTATCAGATGGAAAAGAGGAGCTCGGCGTGGACGACGATCCAGGCATAGAATCATCTCCATCGTCTCCATCACCAATGTCTTCGGCAGCCTCTCTTTCAATACTGTGAACTGATGTGGAGCTATCTGCTGCGGCTGCCTGGGTTTTAGAGCTTCCCTTGGAGGATTCGTGGCCGGTACGCCTCACTTTGCCGCCCGGTCTGTCCCGTCCAGCTCTTTCGGACGAGCAAGGAGTCTCTTCACCTTCCTTCACCTTTCCCCCTGTGAGGCTGGCAAGTGCTTCTGCAGCCGCGATGGCTGCTGAGTCAGACTGATGGTCAAGGGAGGTTGAGGGACAATGTTCTCCCTCTGCATCCACTTTTGCAGCATCATCTGAGCCCTGGGCTTTCTCTGCCGTCACCCTACTGCTACTGGGACCCTGGGCTTTCTCAGGCGTCACCCTGCTGGGACCCTGGGCTTTCTCTGGCGTCACCCTGCTGGGACCCTGGGCTTTCTCTGGCGTCACCCTGTTGGGACCCTGGGCTTTTTCTGCTGCCACCCTGCTGGGACCCTGGGCTTTCTCTGCTGTCACCCTGCTGGGACCCTGGGCTTTCTCCGCCGTCACCCTGCTGGGACCCTGGGCTTTCTCTGCTGCCACCCTGTTGGGACCCTGGGCTTTCTCCGCCGTCACCCTGCTGGGACCCTGGGCTTTCTCCGCCGTCACCCTGCTGGGACCCTGGGCTTTCTCTGCTGTCACCCTGCTGGGACCCTGGGCTTTCTCCGCTGCCACCCAGCTGGGACCATCATCAGGAACAGGACCATCTTCAGGACCATCCTGCCTCACTGAACGGTTGGTAGCCGAGGCACCGTTGCTGCTGCTGCTGTCCTCCTTGCCCGTTTTCACATCTCCCGCTTCATCTCCCTCGCGATGCTCCGCAGCCTGCTTCCCTGCGGGTTCCTCTGTTTCTTCGGCTTCGCCGTTCTTGTGGCTCTGTGAGGACGTGGAGGGGGTCTCGTTCCTCGCGCTGCCGACTTTGGTCAACTTGCGGGGGGTGTTGGAGGCGCTCTCATCTTGCTGCTCGGACGACTGGCGTCGTTTCCTGGACGCAGAATCTGCGGACCGCTTGCAGTCCGTCGCTTTACTCATGCTAGTCCCAAAAATAAGCTAACCAGCTAGGTAACCAGTTAGCGCCACTAAAACACTACACGTATTATTTGAGATACCGTCGACCCGACACAACGCGACCCACTAGTTGATTATTGCAACTGTTCCCTCAATAAAAAATTGGACTTACGCCATTTAATTGAGATAGAACAGGAAGTCCTTGTTTTGCGCGGCCTAGCTTAGCCACCTAGCAGGCTGTGGCTTACGTTAGCACAGCTAGCTAACGGCTAAATGTTACTCACTGTGTGTGTTCTTCGATTCAAAGACTAATCTAATTTATCCGTATAAATCCCGGCGAGGAACACTTTGCAAAAAAAATAAGAAATACAGATATGAAGAAACTGCAGTAAGATGCTGTTTACAATCCGCGTTTGTTTATATTTTGCGCTCTCCCTCAGTTTACTATTGGTAGGGTCAGGATCCCATAGCCCGAATAGACGCCCGCGCTCTGATTGGCTAGTTGGTTGTCAGGGATGAATTGACGAATGACAGCGTAGTAAACTTAGAAACACAAATGAAATATGAAATAATAATAATAAATAAATAATAATAATAAACTTTATTTGTATAGCACCTTGTTTCATGACATGAAATGCAGCTCAAAGTGCTTTACAGAGCAAGAATACAATTACAGAAAAAGTACAACTAATTTAACAATAAAGCCAAAAAGAAAAGCATAAAACGACATTAAAATAAGTGATTGTCATTTCAAATTAAAAATGTAGTTAAAGCTCTAACTGCTCAAACCTCTCTGGTAACAAAAACGCCGAAAAAGTGATCAAAAATGTCAACCAAACAACACGCTATTTGTGGAGGATTGATCATCTAGTCAGTAAGAATACTCTGAAGATTCTTGCAGGGGCCCTCATTCAAGGTCATTATGATTATGCATGCACTTCATGGTATCACAACACCTCCAAGGCCTTAAAAACAAGGCTCCAAACATCCCAAAACAAACTTGTAAGGCTACTTCTTGGCCTCAATCACAAAACCCATCTAACCCCTGCTCATTTTGCTAGGATTGGATGGCTTAGGGTTGAGGACAGAGTACAGCAACTTGCTATGGGCCTGGTCTTCAAGATACACCACAACATTGGGATCCCCCTGTATTTGTCAAAATACTTCCAAAATGTTAATGAAGTCCATGATCATAACACCAGAGGCAGCTCCACAAATCATGTTCAACCCAGATTTGGCTCAACTAAGGGAATGAACTCGTTCTCATGCTATTCATCAAAAATGTGGAATGCCCTACCAAAAGGAGTAAAGGAGTGTAAAACCCTACTCACTTTCAAAACTGCCCTAAAGATACACCTTCAGGAGGCTGCAATTTCGAAAATGGCCCCTGTCTAAGTCTTAACCTACCCCCCCCCTACCCCTTCATTTTCCTCTTTTGTATATATATATATATATTTTCTCTCTTCATACCAGTAACCTGAAAGCTGATTGTATGACATAGTAGTGTGTATATCTGTCTGCCTCTTATATATCATCATGATTTGTGTGCATGGGGTTCTCATCTTAAACAAGCTTAGTGCTTAATGAGAGTTCCAGTTTAGTAGACCTTGTATTGTGAATTTGTACTTCCATGTACTGTTATGTACTGTCATGTACTATTCTCATGTCTTACTAAATAAACTACATCAATCAATCAATCAATCAATCAATCTAGGCTATGTTGTGATAGAAATCATTGCTGTGCAGTGTTTGTTCAGTAACAGGGTCTCCCCGTATCTCCAGCTCTTTAGTGAAAAGAAACATTTTCATGTGGGACACCAATTTCATCCAATCAGTAGAGAGAACCCATGCGTAATCTTCAAAGCTTCAAACAAAAACAAAACAATGAAACAATTTCAATTATTATTATCCTGTAGTAGGCTATCTTTCATTGGATAAAAGTTGGTATCCCGACCTGAAAATATATTTTCTGATTACTAAAGAGCTGGAGAGAAGGGGAGACCCCTGTAACTGAACAAACATTGCAATGATTACTATCAGAATATAGAGCAATTTAACACTTATTTAACCAAAAAAAATAATTTAACCGTAATTAAGACCGTGAACCTAGCATCCATTCTGGGGCTTTTCGAACATGTAGAATTATAGTATTTTGTTGTTGCCTGTGGTGCTTGTTTTTTATTGGTTTTGTATTTTTATTATATTGCATTTATTTGCAATTCTTTGACTTTGATGTCTAATTTTAACATGTTTGAAATAAAGCTATTCATTCAAAAGATATTTTGGTTCAATGGGCACGTCACGCACATGGCACCATCTTGTGATGTTTTCAGCTATTACTTTCAATGGTGTTATGTCACGTTCTCTTTCTATATAGGGTTTAAGTGGTTAAATTGATGCATGAAAAAAACTGAATATTTGTTAATCATACTGTATCCCAAGTTGCAAGTTGCTCTGTTTTTGATGATGTTGTTGTTGGGCTCTCCGAACCACAGACTATCTCACATTGTGAACCTGTTCAAAGATAATGGTGGGCAGTGGCGTAAAGTGCATTTACTTAAGTACTGTATCCTACTTAAGTATAATGTTTAGGTATTTTTTACTTTACTGGAATATTTCCAATTTTCTGTACTTTTACTCTACTCCACTAGGCTACATCTCAGAGACAAATATTATACTTTTACTCCACTACAATTATTTGAAAACTTTTGTCACTAGTTATTGATTTTTATTACAAAACATATACCCACTTCAGCCCTATATACATTTTGGCCATTTAAAAATAGCAGATCAAGCTCACAATGCCTATTTTCAAAAGTTTCTGATTTGAAAACTTGTGAAATGGTACATTGACATTCTGCATAATGAGTACTTTCTACTTTTGGTACTTTAAGTACATTTTGATAAATACATTTTGAATTCCGTACTTTTACTTGTAGCAGAGTATTTCTACATTGCAGTATTGATACTTTTTCCACCAGTGCTCCAGAACGTAGATGACACAGATAAAAAAGCAGTTGCCTGGTAACCAACCATCGAATCACAACGCCACTAACTGTCCCTCTGGGCTATGGAATCTAGACTGCTGCAGCGATGACCGACAAAATATTTCTCCGCGATTGGTTAAAGCAGACCGCGCAAACTCTCTCCACCAATCATTAATTAGGGATATTATTTTTCTCGGCATTTCTGTTTCATTTCTCGTACTGACTGTGTGTGAGAGACACAGCAACACTTGTATTCACAATCACAACTAAATGTCAACATAACACCACCAGCAACTCAACCTCCGCGGGGAAATGGGAGAGACATGCCTGTCATGTCATGGTAACACATAACATAATTACATACAAAAAACAACACATGAATGACCCACTATAATACCCATCTGGCTTTTGTTTAGTGGGTATGGTTAATCGGCATTAATTCCTATAGGACAGATGACTGCAGTAGGCAGGCATGGACCAGGGTAGGTAAGGCTATTATAGGTATTTATTGGCTCCAACATGATGAAATTTGAAAACATGACATTACTGTATAGAGTCTGTTGGTTGTAGTGGACTAGTCTAGAACTGCACCTCATATTGTGTTTTCATTTTACTAGAGTAGGCTTAGGCTAGCTTCTTTACCATAGTCGTATGAATAGGCCTATAGCCTAATTTTCTTCATCAGAGGTGATGTAAGCACGTGCGCAAAATGACAGTATACACACACACACACACACACACACACACACACACACACACACACACACACACAGGCACGCACAGATGTATGGCTGCAGTTGAACTTAATTTGGGAAAATGACAGTATATTCAGTGGGTGTGTGTGTGTGTGTGTGTGTGTGTGTGTGTGTGTGTGTGTGTGTGTGTGTGTGTGTGTGTGTATATATATATATATACATATATATATATATATATATATATATATATATATATATATATATATATATATATATATATATATATACACACACACATACACACTGTATAGGCTGCAGTTGAACTTAAGTTGGGCCCCTCCTTTTCCAATATATCATTAGACCTTTTTCAGAGCAACCATATTGACATAAATAGTTGTGTTACAGTTACTTCCTTAACAGGTGTTACCTATAATAGTCTACAAATTAATTAAGGCTCTAGTCTGTTCCAGTTGAGCCTTAATTAGTAGGCTGTCACTGCAGACCTAACACCTGTGATTGTGAAGGAAGTAATAACATTAGCTACTGTACATAATTTGTGTCACTCACTATGACTGCCGTGAAAAGAGTCTAATAATGCTAAAATAATGTGCATTGTTGCATTCAATGTAAATTATTTATAAGAAATAAATGCCAACATTATTCTCTGAGACTCTCATGGTGTGTGTCTGGGAGTCTGATGATGCAACGCGCGTAGCGCAATAATATGACGCACAGACATTTCCGTCTCCTGTAAAAGTAACAGCAATGTGATATTCACCTGTTTTCTAGGCTGTGTGTTTTCCACTCCAATGAAATTCAATGAAACTGGTCAGATGACCAATGATATCCAATGAAATCGACAGGAAGTGGAAAACACACAGCCTAGGAAACAGGTGAATAACATCCGTATAATAAAATAGTTGAGCAGTGGGCGTGTAGCCTTCTGCCCGAACCAAACGACACTACACATGGGGGGGGGGGGGGTAAGGGTTATACCAACTTTAAACGACACGTTTGGGCCACCGAGTGCCGTGCGGGTCAGTGCTAAAATTAAACCGCGGCGCGTAACGTGCGTAACGTGCATACTAAGGTCATGCAGACCAGAGGGACTGACAGATGAGACTGAGAGATGATCACAAGGGCTGGCAGTCAAGGTAGCTCCTGCATGGGTGACACGCAACGCCGCACGTCCTCCTAAACTCGGTGCACTGCTGTGTGTACTCTATGTACTCTGCTGATCAAACACGCACGACACATTGCCACAGCTTCACCGAGAAAGAACCGCCGCGCAAACATGTCTTTCCTAGCCATCCCATGCCAAGAGGGTCTAGTGTTGAAGACGATGAGAGGCGGCAGGGCGGCAGAGGAAGGAAACTCGGATGAAGATGATGACGCCGAGGAGGTGTTTGAGGAGGGGGACGTGCGTCTGATCCCGAGATCATCCCCGGTGCCGAGGAAGCGCGGCGCGTCCATCTACGACGAGACCATCGAGTACATGCGGATCCACCAGGCCGGGCTGATCAAGAGGAGCGTGGCGTTCGCCGACACGGCAGGCGGAGATCTGGTCGAGGTCAAGGAGTTCTATCAGTTCGATTCGGACGACGAGGACGCCGACGCGAAGTGGGAGAAGGAGGAAGCTCGGTACCGAAAACTGCAAAAAGAGCCGATTTATAACGTGCAGCCGGAGTTCGTCGCCAAGTCCGGCGCCGACCTGGAGGAGGCGGTGATGAAGAACAAGGTGGAAGTTGAGCTGCTGTCTCCGGCTGAAGACGAGCCGCTCGCCTTCACCGGGATCGTCCGAGTCCTTAACGTCTCTTTCAACAAAGCCGTTTACATCAGATCGACCATGGATAACTGGGCTTCTTATTTTGACTACCCGGCCGATTATGTCCAGGGTTCTCACGAAGCCAACACTGATAAGTTTTCTTTCAAAATGTCTTTTGCGCCACCGTATAACACGCACGGCTCCCGCATCGAGTTCGTGGTTCGCTATGAAACCTCTGATGGTGATTACTGGGCGAATAACTCGCAGTGCAATTATGTGGTGACTCTTCTCCTGTCTTATGAGGACGATTCGGCTCAAGATAAGTCTGACCTGCGAGAAATCAGAGGCATTATGAGGCCACCAAAAGACTACAGGTAAATATGCTGTCCTGTCCTGCTACAACTCAACGCAACTTTATTTACAGGTGTAAAGTAAACTAAAGTGGGTGAAATTCTCCCACACCACATCACATCATTGCAGTTTCAAGAAAGGTGGATAGAAATAGAGAAAGACAGAAATAGGGGGGTGGGGCAGTAAAAATAGCAGCAGATGTAATATAACATAGATAAGGTGCATTGTTGAAGGATAATTTCAATAAAATGAGGCCATTAAAAAGCAGAAGTTATAATAACAGTGCATACATCCCAGTGTTAAGAGCAGAAGGTGAGAGATGAATGGCATTTTACAGGCAGGTCACCAAATATCTATCCTTTTCATCAATGGGAAAATATCAGATGGGAAGGTATCTTTCTGTTGTAAGCATGCTTGCCCCCATGAGAACCTGTCCTGCATGAATCTCAATCACAAGCAGAGATAACAGCTAGGCCACATCTGCAGTTTACTGGACAGAGTTCTATTCAGGGCTTGTTCTGCTTTTCTAGTTAAAGGGATATTTCACTTTCAAAAAAACTTTTGGTGATTTTATCATCTACTCAAGCCTTTGTGAGCCCCCAGACAGTTTTTAAGTTGCTCGATTCAGTATTTAGATATTTGATATTCATTTTATCAGACACGCCCCCTTCCTATACAAACCCATTGTAACTTCAAACTCCATTTTAACCATGTTAGATTCATCAAAAACACCAGTCCTTGGTCCTGGTGACTCACCCTGCCTTCCTAATGCGTGAGGGGGGCGTGTTTTTCCGAGAATTCTTTTAATTTTATTTTTTTATTGTATAATTTTTTTTTCATTTTCCCAAAAAAAAATTAAAAATAAATGAAAAAAGTAATTGAAAAAACACGGCCCCTCGCATATTAGGGGGGCGGTATGAGTCACCAGAACCAAGGACGGGTGTTTTTGATGAATCTAACATGTTAAAAATGGAGTTTGAAGTTTGTATAGGAAGGGGGCGTGTCTGATAAAATGAATATCTAATATCTAAATATTGAATCAAGCTACTTAAAAACTGTCTGCGGGGCTCACAAAAGCCTGAGTAGACGATAAAATCACCAAAAGTTTTTTTGAAAGTGAAATATTCCTTTAAGTATTCTTTTGATCTCTAAGCCTAGACTCAAGGTCCCAAACATTAAAGCTATACTGTAAGATACAGCTGCCTTAGCTAACAGGAATGGAATATAGAAGACAACAGTGTTTTGCTGGGGGCTATAATAAGCCACAGTGACAGACTGGGTGTCCAGCTTCATTCTGTGGGTCTGATTTATGGAATAAGAGGTCAATTTTAAAATGTCAAAGAGCAGACTGTTGTGACTACATACGATATGTGTGTAAGCTCCTAAATAAAATAAAACGTTTATTCAGGCAAACTTGCTGTGGATTTAGTGATGCAGTCAGATAGCTCAGTCACAGTCTTCATATTTTGCAAGGGTAGGACACACCCCTCCCAGGTGTGTGTGTGTGTGTGTGTGTGTGTGTGTGTGTGTGTGTGTGTGTGTGTGTGTGTGTGTGTGTGTGTGTGTGTGTGTGTGTGTGTGTGTGTGTGTGTGTGTGTGTGTGTGTGTGTGTGTGTGTGTGTGTGTGTGTGTGTGTGGTGGATCAGAAATAGGAAAAGGTCAGGTGTCATTTTCATGCACCAAGACTTATTCTACCCTTGACCTTTTCCATCCCTGGACAAGGAGAAACTAAAGCTGACATCAGACCAGTCCAATTTCAATGGAATAGATTGGCAAAGCAAAAGTTTTTTTGCGTAGTGTAACTCTGGCAAACACACCCTTTGCTCATGCCCATAGGGGACATTATCCACATGAACCCTAGTGTCCCTATTCTGGGGCGAACATTCAGGGTAAAAAGGTCTCCATTCAGGGGACCTAGTATAAGACTTCTGGGGGACTCTGGTCAACTAAGCACGCACTGTAGAGTTTAAGTGTTTAACTGAGAGGAAGATTTTAAAAGCATAATTTACTGTTTGGGGGTGTCAACTCACATGATGAATCTAGAGGGTTCAAACCAAGCCCCCGAGCTTGAAGACCTATAAAAGGACTGGATCTTTGAGCATCCAGGATATAAACTGATTTAGTTGTCACCTGGGTCTTCTTAGCACCATGTGTCTTTATAAACAAGAGAGGAGCTAGATGGGTTGCTAAGGTTGGGTGAGCCGTTGGTTGAAGTATGGGGGATGGGGGAGCAGAGGCCCCATCTATAAACACACTGCTACCACTACCACAACACTGACATGAACTCTTCAACTATTCCACATTTATTCATTTTTGGTGATCTCAACTAGGACTAATACTTGTTTACAGGGTTATTTATGCGGTCACGGTGAAAAGAAAATCTAAAATGGGTCTAAAATATATTGATACATTCTGCAGGGCAAGAACTCAACTTAACTGAACTTCATCTGATTACAGGTTTACAGGTGTAAAAAGTGGGTGAAATTCTTTGCCGTAGAAGCTCCACGATTGCTGTTTGAAGAAACGTGGAAAGAGAAAGAAAGAAACAGAAAAATAGATCAGATATCAACATGGCCGTGTGAAATATATACATAACATGCATGATACATACATATTACATACTGTAAGGTGTGTGGTAAAGATAGCAGTGGGATGACACTGTAAAAATAGCAGCTGATGTAATTACATAATATGTACGGTCGATGGGTTAAGGAAAAATCAATAAAAAGAGGCAATTAAAAGTACAAGATTATAACAACCGTGGGAGAGTGTATAAATAGTGATAGGCATATAGTCATATACACAGAAGAAAATCCTCTGTCTCGTCAGGACAGTATCGGTTTCAAATATTAGCCTAAATTGCGTTCATTTAGCCAATGTCTTGTCAGTATACAGTAGATATGTACCCATTTCTGGTCAACACAACATAACCGTTTCACCTGCGTCACAAGGTGTAGCAACACAACCACTACAACTTCTCCCTAGTGTTAGCATACCTCCATCACATTTAAACACACGTGTACCCAACTTACTCAAAACCAGGTGTCTAGCCGCCTATAAGAGGGTCTGTCTGTCTGTCTGTCTGTCTGTCTGTTTGTCTCGAGCTAACCTGGCAAACCAGCGACAAAGTGCACCATTTATAGAGCACACTGCCTGTAGGCTACTGAAGTACCTTCACAAATACTGTATGTACTTTTTTTTTAATATTCAACTTTAATCTAATTGTTAATCTAATCATGGAAATAAGGAGGGCTCTGATCGGGCTGTGCCAATATTTTGAGTCATAAGTCATATGTCATCTATGACTGATCTCATAGATGTCAGTAGATGACTGAAGTCACAGGCTGGCCATTAAGTCCGAGATCCACATTGGAGCCACGCCATTCCCACGTTGATCATTGATCCACATTTATTATTATTATTATTAGTAGTAGTAGTAGTAGTAGTAGTAGTAGTATTATTATCATTTTATTTATCCAGGTTAGGTTTGCTGAGCATTAATGCTCTTTTTCAGCAACGCTTTGCTACACACTGTTAGTGACTCATTCACACCTCGGAGCTTCCCAGTTCAACCACAGTTGTTTGCCACTGAGCAGCTCTACTGGAGCTGTTGGGGGTTGAGTGCCACAAGCGAGATCGTCTAACCTTTAGAGCATACGGTTAGATCCTCTAACCTTTAGGTTCCCCGTGCAATACGCACGGGGAACCTCAGGACCATGGTGGCTGGCCATTCAGAGATCTATTTACGTATCTCTTGTCACATGCTGATCATCGTCTTGGTCTTGAGTTCATTTGACAACCTTTGGAGTATAACTGCCAAGTATGTGTGAAAGACATTTCTAGACCAGTCCTGTGTCTTCTTTCTGATTATAAACATAAAATTATGTTCTCGGCTCGCATTATTTATTAAGTCTTCATGCTATAAACTAAATGCTCATTTAATATCGAAGATCAACATGCACACTTAAAAAAAAACAGGTGCTAAGGTGCATAACTTTAGTGAATAAAACGTTATTTTGCTCAATCTGTATGATAGAGTATGTTAATACAAGAAAATGTATATCTGGTGGTTGTAGTTGGTCTACCTACACTTCTATCGGAAAATATTGGGAGAGGAGGTGAGGGGAGTGGGTCTGGGGGGATTCTGGGGAAGATAATAATAATAATTATTATTATTATGATACACTTTATTTTATAGCACCATACAAAACAATGCCACAAAGTGCTTCGCAGAAGAGTTCATTTCACATAAAATATACCAATACAACATACTGTAGCAATAACAAATGCAACAAGATAACATTAATTAATTAAAACGGTTGGGGATTAAAAGCAGCTTTGTTTTCAGGAGGTATTTAAAACAAGGCACAAACTCAGCAAGCCAGATAGTGTGAACCTCTGTCTGCATACATTATGTCCTCCTGGTAAATATCCCTGCTGTCAGTTGACCATAACATTCTCCTCCTCCATGTGTATCAGAGGAACATGTGGTTGTCACTGCCCTCTACAGGACAACAGAGGGAGGGTTGGCAGCGACAGGGAGTGCAGAACACATGGCGGAACTGGCAATGACTGAATTGTGGAGAAAATGAAAACAAACAATTATTCAAAAAGAATGCAAGCTTACTCCCAGACACTTAGTCATTAATAGACTTTAATTTGTTGATATTTTTGGTCCTCTGACCTTTGCCAAGATATTGAATTTAATCATATAGTTTATTTGTATACTTTTAAATATTGTTTGGGGAAAAACTGGAAACCTAGGGCAGAGATGGATTCAAACTCGGGTCCACGTGACTCAGCCACAAGGAGCATATGGTCAGTGTAACTGGCTGAACCACCCGGCACTCCTATTTATGAATGTTTATCACCTGTGGGAATTATATTCACTCTACTGTACCACAGTGTTATTACTGTGCTATTAGGCTACTTAAATGCCAGCTGTTTGTGAGATTTTATGCTCGACGAAAGAACAGATTGTATGTTCTTTTGGGTGTTTTTTTGTCTGTTTAAATGCAAAATATTCGAATCAAAATATGATTTCTTTTTCAGCGCTGTCGATTTCAATTTTGAGATAAACAACCGCAATGGGGATGATGAAGGTACAAAATGACTTCTAATATAACATTAAAGTGTAATTAAATATGACGGTGTTGCATGATGTTTTCTTTCATACAAGCAAATGTTTTTATTTATATTTGTAAATGGAAATATATAACAAATGTAGTTCTGTGAAACACAATCACAGCACAAACCAACCGTCAAAGTATTTTGTATTGTTAAATTTACAGAGCACCCAGGGCCCTCCAGGTCAGATGATTTCAGGAGTAATCCCATCTGCCCAATCATGCCACCACCCGAGATTGACATAGAGGTAAGGCAAGGGTAAAATATGATGGACCAATACAGATGTGCTTTTCATGTTGGCTATAGAGTGCTACAGGGAGCAAGTTTTTTCTTTTCTTAGGATGGCAGGGGAAAACATTAATAGTGAATGAGCCAAAAAGTGTCTTCGTGTTCGGAGTCATCAATCACGTTCCAAAAAAGGCAGATGCACTGATAGAAGCAGGCGTGAGCCCCGTGAGGTGCACCTGAGTGAGGCATAAAAGCTATAGCATACTCCAACTGTACACAAACTTTGTATGTCAAGGGTAGGTCAAAAGAACAAAATGACGTCATAACAACTTAGGCAGTGTGTTTCAGAACTTTGATTGGTAGTTCTTGCACCTCCAACAATTTCTAACTAGCCGAACAAACAGACACACGATGCGCTCCGGATTTATATCGTTTTATTATTTCTGCAATCTGTCATTAATGTACGATGGACTGTTTTGATGAGGAACAACAAATGTAATGTTTTATTGCTTCCCTTTTTGTACAGAGTCTCCGGTACAGCGTCTGTATTG
This sequence comes from Gymnoscopelus braueri, assembly GCF_963280865.1. Taxonomy (NCBI): domain Eukaryota; kingdom Metazoa; phylum Chordata; class Actinopteri; order Myctophiformes; family Myctophidae; genus Gymnoscopelus; species Gymnoscopelus braueri. The sequence continues at coordinate 40,615,452 of NC_137614.1, read as the reverse complement.
TCCTGTTCCTCATTGCTCCTTGTAGATGTCTCCCGCACCAGACAGAAAATAAAATCTACTATAGCATTATACATAATAATATGTGTAATGACACATATATGATATACACAACCAAGATGGCATTTAATTAATGGGAGAGAGATAGCACACAGTTTGTTTACTGTGTCTGTCGCCAGAAATGGCAAAATCACTGAGACACGTTGAGACAACGTATCCGGGGTTTTCAGAAATGTAAAATGCCAAAATGGTCGACTGCCATTAAAACCTAAATGAAAAGGAACATCATTGGATGACCCTGAATATGAGGACATTTGTCTCATTAATTATTCATAAGTCATCCTGTCATCTTAGGGGAAAAAAGGCCTACAGGGATGATGTCATTTTGTAGTCCAACCCGGAAGTTACCTTCAGCATAGGTTATGACGGCAGAGTTTGAATGGAATTATTGCATTGAGGTTTTCTTTCACGAGTTTTAGGACTACAAACTGTATCATTCTATTCAAGAAATGAATGGCTTACCTGCCAGCAGAAGAACTACATTTAGTAAATTGTTAGCTGTATGATTTCCAAGTAATTTTAATTTGCATGCGGTACAATCCCATTTAACCGTCAAACATGCTGAGTGCAATATCCCTTCATGAAAATTACATGTCTAATAAACGCATAATTATGCAGCATAATAATAAGTCATTTTGTAACGGGGAAAAATAATCTAATCGTCCATTTGATTACCTTGGCTTGATTGATTATATTGTTCACAGCTCATTGAAGCTTCAGCAACAACTTAGGTAATGTCTGGCTGCACCGCTGACTGCATGACTTTCATATTATTCATATAATTACAGTGGCATGCACAGTATTCTTGTCACTTTCACCATTTACTTAACCACTTAAACCGTATATACTTAGTTGACCGGAGTCCCCCAGGGCTCTATACTAGGCCCCCTCCTGTTTTCGCTATGCACTGAATATTTTTGTCGAAAATATCCGATCTGGCACGGATTGCATGGCCTAGCGGGCTCCAATGTAGCCTGACAGCGTGTCGCGGGTTCGAGGCCTTTGCTGCGTGTCACTCCCCATCTCTCTCTACCCGTTTCCTGTCTAACTTCACTTCACTATCAATAAAGGCATAAAAAGGCCCCAAAAAAATACGATCGACAAGCTCACAACACATTGCAACGTGATGTGTAGTGAGCTTGGAGATGTGCTATCTTCCCCGAATGTTCGCCCCCAGGATAGACACTATGGTTCAAGTGGTTAATTACTCATAGTTGTGGTCCTATTTAATTTGATTTCATGATGTTATGATATTCAAGTGACACATGCCTCATTTATTCTTGGAGGATAAATTGTCGCTTGCCGTCAAGAACTGATTTCCAAGCTAACAGCGCGTTCATTCTAATGTTATGTTTGTTTCATTGTTGTTTGTTGTAGAGGAGTCAATCCCACTCCCTAATATAACCTAATCAAATCGGAGGGAGTTACTTTTATTATAGTTGGTGGTTTTGGTGCAAAGGTTTGTTTTGTTTATATTTTATGTGTTTCACTTAAATCATGTCTCTTTCATCGACTCAAGACTCAAACAAAATGTCGGCATGGTTAAAGCTACAATCCAGGACTTATTTAAATGAATAAAATTTTATTTTACCCAATCTTTATGGTGGAGTATGTTAAACAATATAATTAGTACATCTGCAGTAGTACATCTAGTGGTTGATAATGTCAATAAAGTTATTTGAAGCTGATGGTGCACCGGTTTGAACACTAGATGCGCCACCACCTTTACTGTAGTTCAAAGATCATCTGCCGGGAAAGGGAGGCAAAACTTGGATTTGGATTGTAGCTTTAATAATATATGATCCATTGTTATCCATCTGTAATTGCTTTTTATGATTTGAGTGGCAAATCAGTTTTTGGTGAAACATTTACTTCATCACGAATATGAACTATAATGAGGGAGAGAGCAGTTGCACAGCTTGTGCAGAAACTGGGATCATTGTAGGACAGGCGCCATCATTTTGGCAAAAAAGGTTTTGAATCAGTGCCACATAAGTCACATCAAATTGGAAATCAGAAATTCAATAAAAAGGTGAAAGTTTCAATAATTTTGCATAAAGTTGATTTATCAGTAGTCCCATATAGCCTATAGTTAAGCATTAACATGATCAGATAAACCACTGTCACATATTGTCACTGTATGCTGAATTTCTGATTAAAAAAACGAAGGACTCCACCATTTCTCTAGTGGTTTGTATCTCTTCATAATTACATTGTTGGCATGAAATGCACCTCACAGAAAAGCATTAAGATGCACTACAATGCTTTTCCTCTGTCTGCATGTACCTTTGGTGTAATAACCTTTCCTCTTTGTGTTGATACTCTCATGGCTCTCACCTTATTCTTTTTACAGACACACACCTCATCTAGTCCCCGACTCCCACACCACCCAGAGCCTCCATCTGTTGATGGTACACCGTCCATTACCACTGTCTCCTCAGGTGAACAAAAATCCCCTTGTGTGTCTTCTGAAACCACGTCACATCCTTATGATGACGAGTTGTCCATCATATACCAAGCCAGCGAACCCATTCAGCCAACTGAGTCAGGACATTTGCACAAAACCCAAAGTGAATTTGTTAACGAAACCTCAGAGCAACTCAAAGACACTCATCTCTGCACATCGCTCCCTGCTTCAACCTCTGACCCAGCACACCCACATGAATGTAGCACCCATTCAGCCACAGAGGAGCAGATAGGGCTCTCCACACTCAGTAACCCTCAACCAGAAATTGTTACCAACCCGTCTGTCACTGAGATCCCAGCCCACACACGTTTAGATCAAAACACGGCCGAATGGAGCTTGTTTCCTTCAGCCTCCGAGGATGTAAAGGTGGAAGCAGAACCAATCGTTTCCATGGAAACGATTGAAAGTCTCAAGCAAGTGGTTAAAGATCCTGTCACAGAAGACGGACCTCAGTTATCTATTATAACTCATGGGCCTCCGGATTCTACATTACATTCTTCAGAGGATCATTCAGAATCAGACCTCGGTGAGTGCAAGACTGAAGATAGCCTTCAAACAGACATGTTCCAACCTCCTCAGGAGCAGATGTTAGATGTGGATGTTGAGTCTGATGCTCAGTTCTTAAGTACTGAAGACAGTGGCCCACAGACAGAGTCAATGGAAGCACTCGACATCTCCTTAGCTTTGGGAGACACTCTCTTACCATCAGCTGCTGACACACTGCCCACTGCCACTGTGACGCTGGATGAACGGTCACCCTGTGCGTCATCCACAACAACACTGCCAACCACGGATGAAGAGCCATCCACTGTGACCCAAAGCAGAAAACCTACGGAAACACCCGAGCCATCTCTGACCTCAGAGGTCAGTAAGGTCCTGGAGTCGGATGAACAATATGAGGGTTTGCAGCCAGAGGATGTGACGAACCTGGAGAGTGATGAGGAACAATACTTATCCCCTGTTCAATTAAAAAAGCCACCAACTGTCCCAGGGTGTATTTCGGACGTTCCTCCGTTCCCCCATGAGGTTTCTGTGGGGATGGACGAGGCAGCCCTGCGACACAGGGCTGCATGGCATGAAGAAAAGACTCCGTCCGCCATCTTCTCTCCTGCTGTGGAGAGTCAAGTACCACTAGCAAGTGAAGCTGAGAGAGAGAAGGAAGACTCTCTCCCGGATTCCCCAGAAATTTTACCAGAGAATCTACCAATCACCATGTCAGAAGCTGCCAAGCCATCCAGGAATTGGATACCACCAATTGTATTCCTGGGCTCTGCCGGCTTACTCGCTGTACTGTTTTTTACAGTTTTCCTACATTGACCTAAACTCTGTTCTTCCACTGAAGTGCCTTTTCATGATTCCAAAATGAGCCAATACGTTTTTCTGTGTGCTTGTGTGAGTGTGTAAATGTATGTACGTGTTCATGGATAGAAAATTATATTGGACATATGGTGAATATTTGCATCATTCGGCGATCTACCGGGGTGAAAATACAACTCAAGTGCACTTGAGTTTCTCCTTAAAGGAGCTACACCATGAATTTAAAAAAAATATTTGATATTTAATATCATATGGTGTATGTCCCTCAAACCTTTTTCAAAAGGTTTGAGCCTAAATCATCACTCAGATATACTCATCCCAAGTCAATTGTCTCTGGCTTATACAGCGCTTTCAGCTGCAATACCAAAACGTCCTCTTGGGCAGGGGGGGGCTACTGAGCAATTCTGTCTGTTAATACAAAAAAATATTTAAATAAATTATTAAAAAAAGGGGAAAAGATGGAAAAATTCTGCATAAAAAGAAGCATCTAAGAAAAATACAAAATCGAAAAAAAAACACTTTGAACATTTTTGAACAATTCCACCAAGTGTTTGAGGTGCCTGTTTCACCCACTTCCGGGGGGCGGAGCCAAAATCCGAGCCCGAAGTATTTGTTCGTAAACCCCCACTTAGGGGGGGTAGAAAAAGTTTCGGAGCGATTCGGGCACTTTTCATCTAACATTGGGTTTGCCATCAATAATGTTTGTGACATCATAAACATTTCCATTCTGAGATCGCCTGTTCAGACACGCCCATTCTGGAAATCCATGAAATGAGAAGGAATGACTGAATTAAAAAAAAAAACATTTTTTGGGGTACAAGAGACACTGGGGACCCCAAAAAATACAAAAAACCAAGAAAAAAGTGATTTTCATGGTGTAGACCCTTTAACTCCTACTGCAGAAGGAGATTTACTATTAAAAAAAGTTTTTGTTTACATACATACACACACACACACACACACACACACACACTGCACAGTAACCTCTAATAGCTGAAATATTAGTTTAGTTCACTAGTCAGAGAACCACACCATCAAGAAGGATGAAGCGTTGTTTACTGAATGCAGTGAGGGGTGGATCGCTGGATGTTCTGGGAGGGTTGCTGACCCTGCAGTCTGGCGTTGGAGGTCATCACATCATCAATGAGATGGTGGATGGAGACAGAGAGAGAGAGGGATAGAGAGGAAGAGAGCAGAGGACTAGGTGTAAAATGAATAGAGGTGAAAGGGTGGTGGAGGGGTTCTAAAAGCGCAAAGGCTTCTGGGATGTTTGGGTTGGGTTTAAGTTGCGCCTGTGATTGGTGTGCAGAGAGGAGTCATCTTGAACAGGTGTGGTTCTCTGCCTCCCGAACATCAGTTGTCCCAACACTGTGAACGTGTCCTGCAGGAGAATTAGTACAGTAATTGGAAGAAAGAAAAGAAACAAAAATGTTTCATACATACTAGATGTTTCACCAATGTACAGCAGATCCATCCTGCAGCTTGTGTAGCAACCTCACACATTGATTGACGTGGGAAGTGATGTATGTATAGGTTTTTGCAGTGCATTGCCATAAAATACAAAGTCTAATATTCCGCAGATCTACTTGTCTTTATTTTGCTGTCTTCCTCTTCCTTTAACCACACGCTTTCAGAAATGTGCTTCGCAACCACTGCATGCCCAATGATGATTATGCAAGGGAAGTGAGGAAATTTAAGAAAGATATTGTGCAAACATGGCAAAAATTAAAAATTAAAACTCCTGACTTTGAAAAATGCCATCCCTGTTAGGTTAAGATTTTCCAAAATCGATCTACAAGCTCACAACACGTCACAATATCACTTTTTTTAAGTATAAAATAGGGCTTAAAGGGGCATGAAACCCTATAGGCTGAATTAGTTTCTTTCCCAGTTGAGGTTAAAAACTACAGCAGGTTAAAAACAAACAAAAAAAGGCTAAGAAAATCATCTGCAGCAAATCAAATTAATAAACACAGATTTAGGTGTGCCCAATGCCATAGGTAATTATGCCAATGTGAAGCAAACACAATAGACAACAATATTGTCAATGCACATTGACACACCTAAACTTATTAATTTGATTAGCTGCAGCTGTGTTGCTTACATCGTGGTGTACTATCAAGGTACTTAAAAAGAAGGTACGGTCATCTATGTCATTTTCGCTACCCAGCACTTCCAGCCGGCAGATTCGTCGGACTGGGAGGCAAACTGCAGCCGTGGAATACATTGGAGTCAATGAGGGCCAGGTGGACCAGCTTAGAACAAACACTATTTCTGAGTGACTGTGACCTTTGTGAAATACTCTGCCCAGGAAAATAAAATAAGACATACAGGTATCACACATTGTTTTCTACTGTGTGTTTTTCCATATGTACACTGTATAATTTTATTGAGGATATCTAAAGAGCACAAAGTAAGCTTCTGAACGTGCCAACGTATCGCAAGACTGTCCATCATTGACAGCCTGACAACCAAATCTCACGATACTGCCAAGTCAGAAACGGTACAAGCCGCTGTTTAGATGCCTCAATAAAAATTATACAGTGTGCGCATGAAAAACCAAGTGATTGGAAAACAACCTGTGATATGTCTTCTTTTATATTCCTGAACCGATTAACTGACAAAGGTCCCAATGGTTCAGAAATAGTGTTTGTTCACAAGCTGGTCCAGCCGGCTCTCATTGACTCCAATGTATTTCACCGAACTTCCGGATCAAGTTTTGCCTCCCATGCCTGTCAATGGCACCTGACTGGCCCGTGGAACATCTACCTTCTTCAATTACCTACTATACTATAAAGTAAGGTCAACCTTATGCAGCCTGCCATGGTTTTACCCTGCTGTATTTTTTTTTTTACAACTTTATTTAGCTGTTTTTATGTTATAAACATGTACATAGCATACAAAAACCTGGAAACCAAACTACAAAATCATCCTTGTCCCCATTTAAGTGGTTTTAAATCCCTCTGTCTGTGTGGAGGCTGTAGTTTGTCCAACGGCAGCAGCGTATGTCAGGTTTAAATTAAAGTGGAAATACACAGAGCAACATGAGCCTCAGACAGCTGTTAAAGGTCAGACATTGCAGTGAAGTCAATAGTGTCGTGCTACAGGGGGCAAAGCTGCCATTGTAAACAGACCAGCGCTCAGGGGCTGACAATTCCCAGGGAAGCCCCCTTAAGCCGTTCAGTTGACTGATAACATATCACATTGATAACATAGCACAGGCTATTTCTGATTATACACTGTAGTACTCATTACTGTACGGATGGCCTACTTCTGGTCATGTCATTACACGCGAACATTCAGCGAAAATAGCCAATCTACTCAGTAGATTGGCTCACAATGCTTGAGCTTGTACAGTAGATTCTACTGTACAAGCTCAAGGATTGTGAGCTGCATGTACAGTAACCCTAACCCTGTAGATCGGCTATTTTTGGTGAAGAGGGGGAAAAGGAGGGGACTAACTAGCGTATAGACCCCTAGGGGACCCCAAAGGTAGGGTTTAAGTAGTTAATGAATGACCCACTTTTAGCCCATCCATTAAACAGTGGGGGAAGAAGGACACAGATTTTTTCAGTAAAGCTTGTTTTTTTTCAATAGCAGGTCTTTCTGTCTCTCCAGCTCTTTAATAAACAGAAAATAAATGTTCTGTTGGGTTGACAATTTCATCCAAGTCATCTGAATACTGCATTAGACATTTGCAGGGGCAAATTGGAAATAGAGTGCATATTGGGATGACAAAAGCTGCATTTGAGATTTGACCTCAATGTCTGCAATGTCATAGCTCTGAAATCAAAGTTAATTATAGGCTGTTGGAATTTAATTCCACCTCATGACCCACACAAAGTACAGATACTTGTAGCACGGAGACAATAAGGAAAAAACCAAACTCAGACAGGCAGCCATTGGGTATAAAGAAACATGTTTAGTATTCAGATCAGAGAGACAATAGAAGGTTACAGTATATCACAGGTGTCCGCAACATCGGCCGTCCGTCTCTCCGCAGTGTAACAGAGCAAGCACGAGCTTTTAACATTGTCCAGTAACATAAACATATGACATCATAGGATGTGACATCAATCGTCCAGCCGTCGGAGGTGTAATCCTGCCATTGGTGGAGAGCGATGAGGTTCCGTCGTCTGATGATGATGGTAGATGATGGTAGATTATGATTGTGTGACAGTTTATCTCTGGACAACAGCGTCCCCATGTCTGGGTCAAACACGTTTGACATCTCTGACCTGTCACTGGTCAGTGATGATTTGGTGACACTAAGGGAGACAGCTGTAGAAGAGAAGAGAACACCCAGATACCGTGTTCCCAAAACAAGATTGCCACAGAAAAGGCCTGCTTGGATTTGACCTTGGTTGGCAGACAGAGAGACTGAGAGTACAGAGTACTTTTACCATGACAAAGTACAGGCCCATATGAGACCATAATTAATAGGACATTTTAAGGTTAAGGACCCTAGACACATTATGATAATTAAGATAAGAGATCAAATGAAATGACTCTATCAAGCCTACATCTTATCATGATTTGGATAGGGTCAAAGGTCAAGCTGATCAGGTCTTACCTTGTGACATAATTCAAAATCAAATCAGACAGGCAAAGATTTAAATGACTTAAGGCCAAAAATAAATGCTTAGTTAGATAACATACACATTTATACTTCTTCAAAAGGACTGTATAATTTATTTATTCAAATAGGAAAGGACTGTATAATTTATTAATTTATTCAAATAAGAAGCAAAACAGGGTTTATAGTTCATGAATTTCCAAGACACTCCACACGTTTCCACAAGTTTTCCCTTTGCAACTTTGCAAATAACTTTATTATAATTCAAAAAAATCTCAGCTAATGTCACCGTCCCAAGCAAATCTTTTCTAAGACAGACAATTTTAGCACAGTTTAATGGCATGGCAGCAGAGAGATTGTAGGGAGGGACAACTCACCAGTCTGTAAGTTTTCATATTGAAATCTGACAAGAGACCTACGTCTCGGGTCATTGATTGTTTCTGTACACGTTCAGAAATAGAAAAGTTACCTTCCTCCTTGTGGAGCTGCAGTCCTTGTGCTTTATCAAGATACAAGTATTTAAAATGGAACGGGACACTTCTGTACTATGTAAATTTGTACATCACTTTACACTTTATTTTGGGAAAAAAACTTACGTGATATCATCTTAAAACTCAAGAAATACTTCCTGATTGCATGTAGGCATGGGGCATCAACATCTGTCTATCCAAGACATAAGTTGAAATCTGTAAGACAGAATGGAAATCAAATTTACTGTTCGGCATGGCAGTAGCCTACAGTTGACTGTATATGAAACACAGTTTAAAACAGGTTTAGAACCAGATATAAATTTAAAGTTTAGCCCTGTATGTACAATTGTATGTACAATTAGCAGGTAATGTGACCTTATAGTTGTCCAGGAATTGGATTAATGGGGTAATGGGGTGGCTTACATTCTCGTTCTAAAATGAAACACAAACTGAAAAAGAAACACAAAACACAGCAATTAAACATTTAAATCAAATATTTAAATCAGATATTCATCAAACTCCCCTCTATTTGACACCCATATATCTATAATATAATGTGTGTCAGATGATTTGTTGATGAGAAAGGGGATGAAAAAAAAATAATAATAAATTAATTTAAAATTAAAATTAAAAAAAAATTAAAAATTAAAAAGTTATAATTAAAACTTTTTTTAAAATAAAATATAACAATGAAAAATAAGGAATAAACATCTTTGTTCTGAAGAGTATATTGAAATGAGATCAGTACAGAAAAATAGCAAATCTGAAAATTAGCAAATCTACAAGCTCTTAAAAAATCTTAAGTTAAAATGATAAAATATTTTCAAAACTTTTTAAAATAAATCAAAAATGACTTTATAATAAACTTAATATTATAGTTAATGTTTCCCAATATTGATATAGAACAAATTGAATCTTATTAGGGTAAATTTAACGGATCTATGTTTTGAATGGAATTCAATAGAGACTGTAACCGGTAGGATCACGTTGTCATGGAAACGTGTCTATCGTACCACAAAGCTAACACTTCCTGCTGAAGGAATTATGGGAAATGGAGTCTCAGACCAGAAGGAATTATGGGAAATGGAGTTTTAGACCAGAGTGACTTTGTTCTAACTGACTGGAGAATGACTAAAATTTTGACTAAAATGGTTAGAACTAGCGAGACAGACACACGCATTCAAACATTCACGCATGCCTGCATATCACTCATACATAGATAGCAGAGGGAGACAAAGATAAACAGATAGACTTTCACTCCTTAGCTCTCTCGCTCGCTCGGACACTCACACACCGTAGACGACAGCTGGCGGACCCATAGAGAGAGAGAGAGATAGAGAGAGAAATCGTTCATTACTACACACAGACATACAAACATACCGAACATAGATATCTTCCAGCAACAAACTAATTTTGGAATGAAAAAGATTTTAACCTGATTGGTTTACTTATTATTTTAATTATATTCAAAATATTTTAAATAAATTAAAATGTATTTATTTTTTAAGGCAAGAATATATTGTACTGATGGTTCAATGAATTTAGAACAGTGTTAAAATATATATATATTTTAAACTTTTAAAACAAGCCTTCATAGTTATAGTGTGATTATTATTCTTGTCTGTAACTTAGCCTACTTTGTTATTAGAGGAGCTCTGAACAAGAGAATGTAAACAGATAAGACACGGGAGAAGTTAGAGGCTGTATTGGATCAGGGATTTAAAAGTTATTGTTAAAGCTTAATATATTAAATGGATGGATGATTTAACTACAGTGGTCAAAATAAAACAAACATATAAGACAACAGGCCCCCACCCGTCAAACAAAGCCCTCTCAGTGGAGTATCGGACGAATTGGTAGAACACGTGCAGGCCCCTACCCGTCCCTCTTAGTGGAGTATCGGACAAATTGGTAGAACAGGCCCCTACCCGTCCCTCAATGGAGTAATTTGGGTTGAATAATTGGTGGATGGAGGGGTTGTATTAATAGAGTTGATAAAGGGTCGTAAATCCTGCTCTATGTTAATTAAAACAGTATAGAAGGAAAATTAGTACATTATGACAATTGTAAGGATATATTCATGCAGGCACACAGACAAACCCCCCACCTAGTGTAAAACTAATATTAGATAAATTCACCCGCACCGAAAACCAAAGCGTGAAAAAGTGGTATTTCGAGGTACAAAAAAATAAATCCATATATTTATATATATAGCCATGCATTGCTCGAACACCCAAGTTGAATTGTGGGTTATTCTAGACGCCTTGACATGAATATATATATAAATAAAAGACAAATAACTGTAAGGAACAGCTGATAGTCAAACATCTGTGTAAAAAAACGTCGGGGTATCTCCGGTGGTCTCATAAACATATACAGAGACAAAGACAAACTATATAATGACCCAGGTAGATAAGAGAATTTATGAGACATTCAGGAATGTCCTCCCAGGAATATAAGGTGATAAAACATTTTTACTTGACTCACTCCCTAGCGGAGTTATGTTAAACAGTAATTTACAAACAGGCTGATAATTATGAGACACAGGGTTCGGTAAAGACAATACATACAATAAAGAAAAAGGTATACTCATCAGAAGGTTCACAGGGAGAAGTTGTAGGTCCCAATCACTGGACCATGGTACAATAAAAATAAAAATATATACTCATCAAATCTGATGTTGGTTCAGGGATCCCGACCCCGATGGCTGGACCATGTGGAATTTGAGACATGTCGAGGGTCCAGTCCAAAGGTCCAGCGATCGCGTCCAGGTCCCAAACAAAATAAATTGTGATACTGTTCAAAGTTAACCTTCATCTGAATAGAAGTGATAAGTCGTTACACCCAAGGCTGGTTCGTTTGATACGTATTAAAATATGGTCTGCCGGGGAAAGAGAGTCTGATAATAGCTCAGTTCCCCCCCCCGTACACCATATTTCAAACATATCCTGGCTCGATGGACCAATTGTTGGAATTTAATTTCACCTCATGACCCACACAAAGTACAGATACTTGTAGCACGGAGACAATAAGGAAAAAACCAAACTCAGACAGGCAGCCATTGGGTATAAAGAAACATGTTTAGTATTCAGATCAGAGAGACAATAGAAGGTTACAGTATATCACAGGTGTCCGCAACATCGGCCGTCCGTCTCTCCCCAGTGTAACAGAGCAAGCACGAGCTTTTAACATTGTCCAGTAACATAAACATATGACATCATAGGATGTGACATCAATCGTCCAGCCGTCGGAGGTGTAATCCTGCCATTGGTGGAGAGCGATGAGGTTCCGTCGTCTGATGATGATGGTAGATGATGGTAGATTATGATTGTGTGACAGTTTATCTCTGGACAACAGCGTCCCCATGTCTGGGTCAAACACGTTTGACATCTCTGACCTGTCACTGGTCAGTGATGATTTGGTGACACTAAGGGAGACAGCTGTAGAAGAGAAGAGAACACCCAGATACCGTGTTCCCAAAACAAGATTGCCACAGAAAAGGCCTGCTTGGATTTGACCTTGGTTGGCAGACAGAGAGACTGAGAGTACAGAGTACTTTTACCATGACAAAGTACAGGCCCATATGAGACCATAATTAATAGGACATTTTAAGGTTAAGGACCCTAGACACATTATGATAATTAAGATAAGAGATCAAATGAAATGACTCTATCATAGGCTATAGTCAAGTCATTCCATCAAGCAAGGAGCAGTCATCTAGAAACGATTCAAGACTGAACTCTGGGTGTGCATTTTGCAATAATCAGGGCTAATATAGTATAGCCTAGCCTATAGGCCTATTTCATAATTCTAAGTTTGTCTCATAAACAGTGTAAATGCATCAACTTTGTGTCATGTATGATGGTGTCTCTCAGTTGCGAGGGTAGTGGTTCTCAACCAGTGGTCCAGGGACCACCAGTGGTCCTTGAGGGGGTTCCAGGTGGTCCCCAGCTAAATGATGGAGAGTTGGTAACCAAATGGACCCTTATTGGATCTTTAACTCTTGAGAATGTAAAATGAAACCAAATGGACCCTTATTAGGTCTTTAACTTTTGAGAGTGTAAAATGAAAGCAAATGGACCCGAAAGGGTCCATTTGCTTCATTTTACACTCTCAAGAGTTAAATTATTGTTAAACATCTGCATTACTTATTTACAAGAAGTCTACACAATTAGAGAATGTAGAAGGATTGTTATTTTGATCAACGTCTGCCTGTTAATCTCTTCTATTGGTACATCAATACAGCATGGAATTGTGGACAAAATCTTGTCCAACGATAACTAAATATTCTAGGTGGAATCTCGTCAAATGGTGGTCCTGGTTCGTGGCTCAAATGCCGAATAAATAATGGACCTTTGATATGAAAAGGGTTGAAAACCACTGGTTTAGAACAAAGCATCACTTTTATGTTATTATGGCTGACCCCCCCCTCTCCCCCTCTCCCTCCCCCCCCCCCCTCTCTCTCTCTCTCTCTCTCTCTCTCTCCCGGTTCCCGAACAGAACCGACGGAATCCGTGAATATGCGAACTGCCTCCTCGCAAGCAGCCATAATTGGGATTATTCCGAAATAATTCGCTCAATCCAGCCATATACTAAATCATGTTTCGTCGTGGTTTTTGAGACGTGTGCGATGTGAATTGCGATCAGTGGCAATACTGGATGTGTTTGGAAATGTATTTGTTCATGGTGACGGTGGCTTTTATTATGGGCAATTGAGTCTACCTCCGCTGGACAGCAAAACAAAGACTGCACATTATAGCCTTCTGTTCGGGGTAAATAATATTTATAATACCTTTAGATCGACTCCAACATGGAAAAAAGAAATGCATCGGGGCTTTTGTCTCCGTGGATTAATTGTTCTCGGGCCATTTGTCTCTGATCTACATGCCAAGACTGTGTTCATTGATGGGATGCGCGATGGGGTTTTTTTTCCTCCCCAAAACGTTTGTGGGTGGGTTATTATAAGCATTGAAAATCTGACATCATTTGGATATACGAACAGATTGAAGATGGGTTTCCTTTTTGATCGTCTTATCTAGTCTTTTTGGAGATACATCTTCGACGTAATGCACCATAAAATCCATGTTCTCGGGTGATATTATTACATGGATGGAGACAAATTCAACACATCATTCGGTCTCTGAAACTGTAAAAAGGGTGGGAGTGAATGTTCGTCTATCTTAACAGTGGATCAAGCCTAGCATCCCCCATCCTGGATTTTTTTCTTCTTTTTTTGGTCAGCTGTTGATTATTTGATGGCCCGTAAAATGTATTATATTTGTTATTTGTAACTCAATTTGATTTCCTTGCGAGGGATTTCTGCATAACAGGTGTTGTTTGACAGCACAGCAACGAGCATGAGGCTCCATCCATGATGTTTTTCATCTTAATCTAACAAACAGTCAAACAAAGCGACTGGCATCATTCGTGGCAACATAAGAAGAATACATCCAGAGATGAAAGGTAGGTTGTCACACAGATATATCATACACACAGAGTACAGCTTATTGTGACACCTGTTCCATTTGTTTGTCACTTGAGGCTACATGGCTCAGGCCTATAGCAGTCATACAGGCCAGACATAAAAAATAAAAAAAACATTTGAAATGCTGTTTTTGTCAGTGTGATTAAAGTCTGCTGCTCAGGCAAAACACAAAAGGCATTCATCAAATTAAAATGTGTTACATGGCCTAGCAGCACCCCGACAATAGACTTCATTTTATGTCATGAATTTTGAATACCTCATATGATGTCTATCAAGTAATTTTTATAACGTTTGTATTCACTGCATATTACTGAAATGTAAGCCATTCTTGTGAAATCTCTCTTTAAACAAGGGTGACTTGAGATTCCTTGCTAGTAGGAATCAGGCTATGCTAATGTTAATCACTAAAATAATTTTCACCCCTTGCTGATTGAAGTGTCTGGCACTTAATATGCAAAGTTAAACCAAACCGGCCACCTGCCTGGCACTGAATCATGACAGAAATGAATGTATTCCTATGCCGTGTTAACCCTACAGATTACTGACTCTCACTCATTCACACAGAGCAGCACACAGAGAAATCATGACAGGTGTTTTGCTCATTTACATCAGTGTTTATTGGAGCTCTCTGTGTCTAGCGTTGGTTGTGTTCTGTCTGCTCCGTCCCTCTGAACACCCCCATGTATTCACTCAAACACCCACACTTGCACAAAGTATGTGAGCTGGTGTATCTTAGCAACGGGCAAGGTAATTACTGAGAGAGCCAAGGAGCTGGCATGAGCTGCTGATCTGAGCCCAGCCGTAGAGAAACGCATAACACTCCACTTTGACAGCCACGCTTTTTTTGTTTCTTTACAGGGAACGCACATCAGGACACCTTTTGTTTTGTGATGGCGACGATTAAGACTCATTTATACTTTTGTCGTACTCGTACTCGTACGACAAAATCATTAGATCTATAACCTCACAAAGCGTTGAGGATGCGACACATTGTGAGCTTATAGAGCTGCTATTTTCGGTGTGCAACACAGTTAGCAAAGATGGAGCATAAATTGGGCATTAGCCTTCATCCTTTGTGTGTGTTTACATTCACAGGTGGTGACATTCTGGACAAAGAGAAAAGATGAGTCTGTCGTGTAGAATAGGTCCTCACAGCCCCTCCGTGTAAGAAGAGAGAGCCGTGGTGGATCCGAGGTGCTGATAAAGGTCCCCTAAACGCAGCGCTGGTGGAAGTGGCAGGATGGCTAACCAGACCTTTGCCATCGATGGCCCTGGTAGCCTGCTGGCTGTGCTCGCCTCACAGAGTGGACTGGCAAGAGGTGGCAGTACTGGCAGCAGCAGCAGTAACAACAATAATGGAGGAATCTCTGCCATGGACGTGTCTGCCTACTTTAAGCTGGCCTTCCTGGGTTTGATCATCTGTGTCAGCCTGGCAGGCAACCTCCTGGTCTCCCTGCTCGTCCTACGAGACCGGGCGCTCCACAAAGCCCCCTACTTCTTCCTTCTGGACCTGTGCCTGGCCGACGCGGTCCGCTCCGCCGCCTGTTTCCCCTTCGTCATGGTGTCCGTCCACAATAGCTCGGCCTGGACGTACAGCGCACTGAGCTGCAAGGTGGTGGCTTTCATGGCCGTGTTGTTTTGTTTTCACGCTGCCTTCATGTTGTTCTGTGTGGCCGTTACCCGATACCTGGCCATCGCCCACCACCGGTTCTACGCCAAGCGCATGACCATCTGGACCTGTGCTGCCATCATTTGCATGGTATGGACTCTGGCCGTCGCAATGGCTTTCCCGCCCGTCTTCAACGTGGGGACGTACAAGTTTATCCGTGACGAGGACCAGTGCATTTTTGAACACCGCTACCTGAAGACCAACGACACCCTGGGGTTCATGCTCATGCTGGCCGTGGTGGTGCTGGCCACGCACGGCTTCTACGCCAAGCTACTGTTGTTTGAATACAGGCACCGCAAGATGAAACCTGTGCAGCTCGTGCCAGCTATCAGCCAGAACTGGACCTTCCACGGTCCCGGAGCCACAGGTCAGGCCGCGGCTAACTGGATCGCAGGGTTCGGCCGTGGTCCCATGCCACCAACTCTGTTGGGCATCAGGCAAAATTTACACAACCAACACCGGCGGCTGCTGGGCATGGAGGAGGTGAGGTCAGAGAGGAGGCTGGGCAGGATGTTCTACACCATCACCCTGCTCTTCCTGGTGCTCTGGGCTCCATACATAGTGGCTTGCTTCTGGAGGGTGTTTGTCAAGAGCTGCAACATCCCTCACAGGTACCTGTCCATCACAGTGTGGATGAGCTTCGCCCAGGCTGGAGTCAACCCCATCTTCTGTCTCCTGCTCAACGAGGAGCTGAGGAAAGTGCTGAGAGCCCATCTGCCCTCGTACTGGAGGACTAAACAACACCTACCCCAGGATGAGGCCTACTGCATCATGTGAGAAGATACAGGATGATTATTGATGCTTTTAATGATAGCGAAGGGTTTCATGCTTAGAAGGGAGATTTAGAGAGTAGAGGTAATTTAATGCACCTTGATTAAGTCTCAATGTCTGTTTTGTTGTTTTGTACAACATGTCATGAAAGGTTGCCAACAAATGCAGGCACAGTGCCATTTGATTCAGAATGTTAATATTTTAATGAAACGAGTGACCCTTTCTGGTCTATGGTGAGTCCAAAAAGGTTTAAGTTGGACCCTTGTAACATGTTAAGAAGACATTAAGGTTTTTTTTTTTTTTTCATGTACTGTATGAATAATATGTATGAAAGATCACAACGAGATCACGACGAGATCACAACAATCACCGACCGCACCAATTCAATATGACTGATGCCATTTTAAAATAATGTTGCCTTATTTCAGTGGCCCCCTGCAGCCCCCTGCAGCTCTTAACAGAGAATGACAAAGCAGATCCACAAAGGGTTGAGATGATGGACAATTGGTGGAGAATGTGGTTCAGAGTGTTACAAACTTTGAAAGAAGAGTCTTAGGGGAGATTCAGACCGCTGCGGTTTTTCTCCGCAACGTTCTAATGCTTATAACTTATGCTCCATAGTACGGCGGCGTCTCGTGGCGAAAATAGCCGATCGACAGTCAGCTATTTTGGTCATGCGACAGCGCTGTTACAACAAAGTATAAATCTGGCTTACAACGGTTTTGTCTTGTCATGAATCTTTGGTCTGAACTAGGCTTTACAGTATGCTGGACGCCTTGTTCAAGCGATTCAAAGTAGCCTGAACAACAACAAAAAAGAAAATCAAATGGACACTATATTCTTGGAGACATTTAAATTGCTGTGATGAACCCAAACCCCCTAACATGCTTGATTTTTGGGACTTCATTTGGGGTGTGTCAGGTTTATTTGTATCATAAATATTGCCTGTTTTCCTTTATTTGTAAACAATACATGTTAAGCAGATGACACTATTTTGAAATATGACTTGATTTCATATTGTACAGACTGTACAGGATAATATATTCCTGCTCATGTTTTTATAGAGCATTTACTTTGTGTGTGTGTGTGTGTGTGTGTGTGTGTGTGTGTGTGTGTGTGTGGCGGGAGGGAGGGGGTTATGATATAATAAAAACAGGTTTAAGTAACATTTAGACAGTACAAATCGAACCTCATTTTCTTGTCTTAAAATCATGACATACTGAGAAGGCAGTTTATGGAAATTAATTTTTTGAAGAGATTGCTGCAACTGATAATGTGTGTTGATTTTGATGCCAATGCACGTTCCTTTGAAATACAGATGGATAATGAGTTAGACAACAAAATAATTAGAACTGCAACTCTGCCGAGGGAGTTTAGTCTGACCTGAATGGTGATGTACTACTGTATGTGATATAATAATCATAATAATAAAAAAAGAAAACACTAATAAACACAATGAAGTTCTAGGGAATACTTCTAAAGTATGGTTAAGATTTCCTCAGATTAACCACTTAAACCCTATATAATTAGTCCCCCGGGGTCCCCCAGGGCTCTGTACTAGGCCTGCTAGTATTTCCCTCTACACCAAATCTCCTTGACGAAAATAGCCGATCTACAAGCTCAAAACGTGCGAGCTCGCAGATGTGCTATTTCTGCTGAATGTTTGCCCCAGAAATGGAACACATATAGGGTTCAAGTGGTTAACAACTTTTAACAAATGGAAGTGGCTCGTACAGCATAATGAAGGAAACATGAATGTCATTGGGCACGCTGCCATGAGCTTAGATGCCACTATCTGTGTGTTTGGGTTTACTGTGCATACAAAATAAATATCTGAGCTGGACTTTTGGCTTGGGAGATTTTTGGTGTATGGGGAATAGGCTCAGACAACAATAAGTCCGCCCTCCAAATTAAGATTTATGTAAACGAACATGTCTGACCTGTGTGTCAGGCATATATGCATATTTGTGCAATTTTCTAAATGTGGACACTTGCACTGCATACTGTATTAGCATGCATTCCACTGTATTTCATAGATCCAAGACTTGGGGATTTAAAAACATGTATAGATGTTGATATGGAACGATTTCCTGAAAAAGTGACGTGACACGAGGTCCATGATTTCTGCGTCTGGCATTCCTTTGCAAGATGATTTCCTGTATGTGTACAGTTCAACCCAGGTGGTGCTTTTATCCACTCATCAATAAAGACTCTACTTTTGATGCATTTGCAGTGTCGTCGTGGTTGGTCTACCACAGTGGTTCTCAACCAGGGATCACAACTGGTCCACAAGAGGTGCATCATGGGAAAACGTTTTTTTTTATATTAAAAAAAGATATTGTACCTTTGTTAAATATATCAACAATATGTTAAATAATATTTCATAAGTCTATCAAATTGAAGAAAACGCTAATAGGCTGAGTGTGGGGGGGAAAAAGCTTTAAAGGAAATGCTGACTGTTAAAGCAGCACAATGTAACTTTCCTCTTCTACCTTGGATTTGAACCCTGTTTCCTGCGCAAGTGCTGACATTTTTACCATTGAGCTAATGGAGCCTGCCTCCTTGCTCAGGTGATAAATTGAATCTTGACCATCAGGTCAAAACACCAAAAACAGCAGATCTACACAGGCAGATCAACACTGTGGCGTGTTGTGAGCTTGATTTTTGGAAGTCGACATCGGCACGCAACTAAGGATAACCCGGTATAATCTGATCTTAAATCCGGTAATATCCAGTTTTAAGATCATTAATGGTAAATATTAATAAAGAACTTGTGGGGGTGGTGTTTGAGGATTGTTCGAAATAATGTTGTGGTCCAAGGAAAAAAAAAAAAGTTTGAGAACCACTCATGAAGTGCTTTCTGTTAGAAACGGAGTGAATACTGTATGTTTAACCAGCTGGATTAAAATCCAGGTCTCCTGTGTGGGAAATCTAATATCTAGTGCAACAAATGTCACTTGTTTGTTGGAGAAACATGACCCTCTTGTCACTGCAAGAGGGTCTGGGGATCTAAGTATAATTTGATTTTCAATTGGAATTGAAAATGTTAAGACCTTGTTACCTTTTTCCTTTATCAGTCCCAAATTGGAAAAAAAATGCAATTTGTTCATTTTTGTTCTGGGACGAAAATGCTGTTGTAAATGTCAAATCCAATTGAAAATCAAATGATACTAAGATCTCCAGACCAAGAGGCTAGATGTCAATGACAGGATCTGTTGGGGTGGAAGCTTGGGAATCGAAAGGTATATGATGACGTCATCGATACAGTTAACTTATAACTGTTTGACTGTTTGACTTTTGACTGTCTACCATAACTAGCTGGCCAGCCAAGTCGTCTAAAAGAGGAAGTGAATGGCAGTCGAACCAAGCTGAAACCTTGTCCACATATGGAGTCTCAGTCATACGTCATAGATATGTCATAGACGACGGCCCTCATAAACTGGCCACATGGAGTCCGAGAGCTACATGCAGCCACACTGTTACTAGTGATGACATTGGCATGGTAGGTTGTTAATATATTTTGATCACAACGGGTGAAGTCCAGAAACATTCAAAGCTCTTCCTGTCTCCTGATATCTATTAATCTTGTACACCACTCCATATCGGTATATTTCTAGAAAGCCAAAACAAGATGGAGTACTCAAACTGGCTTAATTCTTTCTTGAGTTCAGAGATTGGGGCTTCACCTCAAACTTCAATTGAGGTCAGTGATTGTGGCTTCACAGAGAAAACGTCTTCCACGTTTTCTCTTTCAGAAGAGGATGTTTCCTGTCCTGTGTGTCATGACATCTTTAAAGATCCTGTTGTCCTGTCATGTAGCCACAGCTTCTGTAAAGCATGTTTGCAGAAATGGTGGCAAGTGAAGAGAATAAGGGAATGTCCACTTTGTAAGACAATACATTCATTGGATCATCCACTCTGTAACCTGGTTCTGAGGAACCTGTGTGAGGCCATACAGGAGAGACATGCGAGGGTTTCAACAGGGTCTGGGGTTCTCTGCAGTCTCCATGCTGAGAAACTCAAACTCTTCTGTCTGGAAGATCAACATCCAGTGTGCGTTGTGTGTCTTCATTCAGAAAAACACACAAACCACACATTCAAACCCATTGATGAAATTTCACTGGAACACAAGAAAAAAGTCCAGCAGTCACTGAAGCCTTTAGAGGAGAAACTGAAGGTCTTTAATGAAGTTAAAACAATCTGTGACCACACAGCAGAACACATTAAGGTCCAGACCCGGCACACAGAGAGGGAGATTAAGAAACAGTTCAAGAAGCTTCACCTGTTTCTACAAGATGAAGAGTGGGCTTGCATCAATGAACTGAGGGAGGAAGAGAGGAAGAAGAGTTGGTTGATGAAGGAGAATATTGAGAGTCTGGAAACAGAGATAGCAATCCTTTCGCGCACAATCAGAGCCACAGAGGAGGAGATGAGAGCAGAACACGTCTCATTCCTGCTCAACTACAAGACCACTATGAAAAGAGTCGAGCTCACACTACAGGACCCACGGCTGGTCTCAGGAGCACTGATAGACGAGGCCAAACACCTGGGCAACCTGACCTTCAGAGTCTGGTACAAGATGAAGGACATTGTCTCCTACACTCCTGTCATTCTGGACCCCAACACCGCCCATCCAAAACTCATCCTGTCTGATGATCCGACCCACACTGGTCATAGACATGGAGAGAGACAGAAGCTTCCTGACAACCCAGAGAGATTTGACCTCATGCAATGTGTCCTAGGTTCTGAGGGCTTTAACTCAGGGACTCACAGCTGGGATGTTGAGGTCGGAGACAATACACGCTGGAGTATAGGTGTGTTAGCCGAGTCCTTTCAGAGGAAGGGAAAAGAAAAAATTGGGGGTCAATTCTGTAAAATAGGGTTACATGATGGTGAATACACGGCAGTCTCACCAGAGACATGCACTGTTCTCTCAGTGAAGCAGAAACCCTGGAGCATCCGAGTCCAACTGGACTGGGACAGAGGAACGCTGTCCTTCTCTGATCCTGATACCAACACACACATACACACCTACACACACACTTTCACTGACACACTCTTTCCATTCATTAACACTCCTGATATTCACCCTCTGAAGGTGTTACCAAGGAAGGTCAGTGTAACTGACCCTTCATATTTAACGTAATTAAACATGAGTAATAATAACAATAAAATAATAATAATTATGTTGTTGTGTCCCGTTAAGTTGTTGTAGGGGGTTTTCTTTTGTCAAGTACATTTTCCAGTTCATTGCTGGACGCTGAAACCTGCGCTACAGAATTCCCTGGATGGGTGCAACACCAGAATGCTGCACGCAGTACTAAACATCAGTAAAGTGTATGTGAGAAGATAGCAGCCAGGAGAAGGAGGCAGGCCAGTCACTGCCTCACACACCAGGAGCTCCCAGCCAGCAAACTTGTGTTATGGGACCCAACACACTGGGATTGATCACGAGGGTGGACGCACTAAAGACAGATGTGGAGGCGGAAAGTACTGGCGAGATGTATGAATTATCCAGATGACTGGATACGCCGCTGGAGGGCTCGTCCTAGGACGACCCAGAGAGAGAGATTTTGGCAAAACATTGAATCTTTAAAGGGGCATATTACTAAAAAGATCTTTATTTCCATCTAACAAAAGAGACAGAATGAGTCGGGAGACTTTTTAGGTCATTTTTAGGGAGAGATTAGTACTTTGGTGAAACTACAGTGGGTGGATGTATGACAGTAGCACCCAATGATCATTATCTAGTAGGAAATAGGCCAGTCTCGGTCCAAGTAGAACAAATTGACAAATTGATGTTGGGGGGCAATTGCAAAGAAGAGGAACATGAATAGATATAGGTTAAAAACAATCGAGGATAAAACACAGATAAAACTTATTTAAAAAGACTTATTTCCATTATGATCCTCTCACAAACAAACACAAACGTGACAACCCACGCATGTGGCAGTCATGGTATAAATAAAACCAGTTTACATAACACATTACACAATGAAATGTATAAAAATGTATAAAAAATTAAAACAGCTTATCTCACACATGGGCCTTATCCAACAGCCATGTCGGATAAAGCTCAGACCTGAGACTATATGAGAAAACTGATGTAACTTTAACTTAGCATTGGTAAATACTGCAAAGCTTTTGGAAATTTTGCATGGACTCTTCCTTATATATTTTGTAAGTGTGGCATTTCAAAGGTCAAGTTGTAATTGTAACCAAAAGAACATAATGCACTACTCTCTTATCCACTATTGTAAGGTATTTACAGTAGCCTGTAGGGTTTTAAATTTCATTTACCAGAGTATTCCTGAAAGTCCCACATTAAAAACCTATTCTTAACATTTTGTTTGCAGTTTTTTGAACTAATCCCTATGTAACCAACAGTCATATCTGTTTTCATGTTATCTGAAAGCAAAGTTTGAGATTGACTGGAAGGTTAGCTGGTTGTACAGATGGGAATGTTTTGAAAGTGTGTGCAGTTTTGAGAAAATGGTGAATAGTTTCACAGTGTAATAATCAATAATTACATTGACCTGCACAGTAGCAAATTACACCAGTGAACGTTATATTTTCCGCCATACCCCGATAATATTAACCCTGTCCAAATAGGGCTTTATGATACAATGAAATTAGAGTGAAATTATGGATAAATCCATAGACCTATAAAATAAAGAACCCAGTAATTTATTAACATACATTTTATTAGAAATTTTGAATGCACATATTGGGACAAAGGAGAGTTTTAACATCAACTCAGACTGGATAAGGTTTAGTGTGTAGTACTGTAATTCAATGGCTTGGAGCACCATAGCGAGTGATTACATCCTGTTGCTGCCTCTCTCAATTGGGGATTAGTTCCTCAGGCGAGATGAGGCTTCACTGGGCCTCTTCACATTTGAGTTATTTCCTGTATTTTAAGATGTATCTTTGGGTGAAAGTTTCACAATACCAGAGACAGCCTTGGGGGATGGTAAACAAAAAACTTTAATCATTGGGTAAAACCTGTAAGTGACACATCTTTGTAGAGGTAAGTTCACTCTTAACACTGGACAGGTTCTTTTAATCAAGGGTGAGACATGGAAACAGACTAATTCAATTAAAAAGGTTCATTTTATTTTCCACTGCTTTTCTTTTGAGAGCTCATCACACCAGATCCAAGGCAGGACACCACCATCTCTTTCAATGAATTCACTATTCCGTAATTAAACATCCAATATATCACGTTATTCAATAAATACACTGCATCCTGCAATTACATTTCATTACGTACACAATGGCCTAGATCCAGCAGATAATCTTTAAAAACAACCATCACATACACAGTAAATTGTGTTAATTTATCCATTTCAAACTTGGTGTATACAAATTTAACCAAATGAACCCTTAAGAGGTCCATTTGGTTACATTTGTACGCTCTCAGTTTATCTCAGAGTACAATTAACAATGAGGATTTTACCGTGTACGCTAGGATGGAATAGCAGAGAAGCATGGCCTTTTAACCACTTAAACCCTACATACACTTTATGACCGGGGGTCCCCTTCTTGTGTCCCTCTACACACCAAATCTCAGCAAAAACCTACAAGCTCACAATGCACCGTGATGCGTTATGAGCTTGTAGATCGGCTATTTCCTCTGAATGGTTGCCTATTATGACATGCCTAGAATAGGGGACGTTTAGGGTTCATTTGGTTAAACTCTGTGCCAACACCCGGTTCATCTGAGCACTAGTAATTGGTCCACCTGGTTACGTCTCTCTCATTTCTAAATGTTTCCTTATACATTTTTTGCGAGCCTTAAAAACAAAGCACACGGCATAAACAGCAATCAACGGTGAAGGAAAGAAAACATTGTAGCACAGCAATTAACACAACACACACAGCCTGGGGGCTCTCATTGGTTCCGGTTACCATAGGGGTCATCACCGCTAGGAATATTCTGGACAGCATTCAAAGAAAAACTAAAACTGCATACACAATCACATCCAAACACTGCATCCAGCTGGCTAATCATCCACCTAAAACTTCTTAGAAAGATTCTCAAACTTCTTAATTTCATGGACCCTAGGATGAACTTCATGGAAGTTTGGTATGACTCCCATGTCTCTGAAAGTGTACAGATGGAACTAAATGGACCCACAAGGGTCCATTTAGCACTTAGGCTCCAATGAGGTTCGAAATCCCGATCACAACGACCTTTGCTGCATGTCACCCCGTCTCTCTCTCCCCATTTCCTGTCTATAAACTGTATACTATCAATAAAAGGCAGAAAAGACGGGGGGAGGAAAGAAAAAGATAATTTATAGTTGCCAATATCACAAGTTTAGTTGGGGACACCTGAGAACCACTGGTTTAGGGCACAGTCACACAATCTGAAGGGGCCACAACGCATGCAGAGGCGGCAAACGCTTGTCACGTGGATTGTGGGTAGTGCCGGTGTTTAGTTTGTTCGTTTGGTTGGCTCACTGAAAGAAAACTATAAGTCAAATACCTGTCAAATGGGGTCAACCACAGCGTTTTTTTCCTATTGGTTGATGCCCGGTCAAAGTTCACCAATGTTGAACTCCACACCTTGAACGTGTCGTATCAACGCACCGGCAAACCGCAACGGGGATCTCCACTCCTTCTCTCCCATAGAATGTAAGTGAACGGGACGCTGACGCTTCTGTTGCGTTATGTGTGACCATGCCCTGAAGGAGGGCAAAGCGGCAGCAGGGGAAATCCTTAACCATTTTTGCCCTATTTTATATACTTTAGCCATTTGAAAATAGTTCACAGCTCAGTCGGCTATTTTCGAAAAATGTTTGAAAACTTCTGAACATTTCTTTAAGATGTCGCCAGACTGAAAGCGGTTATGATCTCTCAGTCCCATCTGCTCAACTCAGCTAGCTAGTCAGTACCTTAGAAGAAAAACACACCATGCACAGATTAAAGACCCCCCCCCCCCCCCTCCCCAACCACCCAAAATCATGTTTTTTGTTTGGTTAATGTGTTTTTGAAGCTTACCCATTAAAACTCTGGTAGTTTTACTAAATTAGGGCAAAGATAGGACAAATAAAAAAGGTACTTTATAGCTCCTTAAGGGACGTTTTTTGGGGGACAAAAATAATTGACATGTACATTTATTGAACAGAGATGATTATTCTGAGGATTTAACCCTCAGAGGACGTGTGGAATGGGGTCTCAAAGCAAATGAATGCAAACAGATCCCAAAAAGCATCACTGGCAATATTAAGCCCACTTTACAAAATGCCCCATACTGTAATGTGACGTGATCCCCAGTAGAAAAACGTGTTTCTTCCTTTACCCCAAATCACAACTTGTCAAGTCAGGAATCACAACACAACACACAGTCTCTCTCTCTCCTCAAAGAGTGATCTTTGTGTTCCGGAAGCTGGAATGATCCTTCAGACTGTCGTTGTGCGTCTTGTATTCCATGATGGTGTTCGGGGGGAGGTTGAGGACTCGTCTCAAAGTGTCTCTGATTCTGGACGTGGTCATCTGGTCACTGGCCGTCTTGTTCCAGATCGACAGAATGTCCTCCTGAAAGCGTATGGACACCACCACTCCGCAGATCTCCTCTCCCACCATAAACTGTTCTCCCAGCATGGCCAGGACGATGTTCTCCCAGAAACGACTGGCCAGGCCTTTACGGAGACGAATGATCCATTTACCTCCGCTACGATTAGCGTCGTCCTCCCACATGGGTTTGATCCCCTCTTTAAAGACACAAATTCAAACAATGTTAACCACTTAAGCCCTATATACTTTGTCGTATACAGCGAATAGCGAAAATAGCCGATCTACAAGTTCACAACACGTCGTAGCTTATAGATCTGCTAGCCTATTTTCCCCCAAAAAAATTGGCAAGTATTATAGTTTTTACATTTTGATTAGTTTTCATGTCGTTTTGACATCATGTTTTCAAATTCAGTTTAGATTTAATTCATTTTTAAAGAGGCTTTGGCTAGTTTAGCTTAGTTTTTAATTTGAGAAAAGGAGTTTTTGTAATATGGGTTCAGAATTATTGTGTGCATGTGCAATAAAAGAAATATGCCATTTCTAAATATTGATTCACAGCTTAACATTTGGAAAATAGATCTAATAAACCCAAAATATATATAACTGATATAACTTATATATATATATAATATTTTTTTTTAAATAAAGCCTAGTTTTTAACTCTATAAACGCCATTGACTCGAAAACGTGTCAATAACTACTTAATCCACCCACGCCATTGACGCGTTTGACGCGTTGGATTTGCGTTCATTGTTTAATCTCTGATCGCGCTATGCTGCTTAAAATTCAATGTTATTCTCGAGTTCCACTTACTTCACCCATATCTGCATCCGGTTTCATGTCCTGGGTTCCGTTTCCGGTTTTTGATTATTTTCCCCCGGTCATTTCGTCCAAAATAGGTAAACAAACGGTTTTTCACACGGTATGACGGACAAACGGACAGTTTCTCTTCTATAATCTATGGTCTGGGTGACGATCGGTCATCGCCGTCGTGCATCACAACGTAATTTTGACGATCAAAACAAACTGGGAGGACGTCACATCCGTTTTCATGGTTTTCCCTGTCTAATGGCTCAAGAAGGGTGAGAGAGACACCAGGAGCTGATCAAGCTATCATGTGCTGCTCTCTGGTGGCGGATTTGTGCGGCGTCTTTAAAAAACACTCTGATCAATTATTTTCATGAAAATTTTCAAAATATAAAAATAAAAAAAACACGAAAATTGCTGGCAATGGGGGAGTACTTTATGAAAATACTCTGGCAGTCAAAGAGTTAAGTTAATAAAAAAAACGTTTCTTTTTTTTCCTTCCAATTCTAGTTTTCGTTCTTTCGTTAGTTTTAGTTAAACACAATAACCAATTTTGCATTAATTAAATATTAAACAATAACACTCACTGATATCGTTGTCTAGATCAGTGGTTCTCAACCTTTTCAGGCCGCGACCGCCCAAAATAATCATATTTGACCTGACGAGCACTTCGAATTGCAGGAGTTGAGGCATTACATTTAGTTTGACTCCACAGATAAACATTGTGAAAATATCCAATCTACAAGGATATTTTCACAATTTTTGCCTCTTTCATATATAATTTGAAAATTTGCCCAATGTTTGACCAGTTTTTATAGTATAGTTTGTTGATGACTTTTGATGCAGTAATGGTCTTTTTTCTTTTCTTTCTATATTTGTTTAGGTAATATTAAAAGTCCTTAATTGTCACTTCACTGTCATCTGGGGTCAAAAACCTCCCAAAAAATTATTATGTGGGGACCCCCCACTGGGAGAACCACCGGTCTAGATATGGACTAGGTTTGTACATTGTACCTTTGAACAGGTGGAAGTCACTGTGTCCCGGCAGGTCTCCTGGTCTCACCAGGTGACTGTACAGCCTCCAGAACTGCTCCACAGACGCCACGTTTCCGATCTGCCTGATGTTCTGCTCATAGCTCTGGGTGCTGGCAGGTCGGCTGGGGGTTCTCCTGCTGAACCAGAAGCTATAGCTGAACTGGAGCAGATGTTCTCCTGGAGATAGAGAGAGAATGACCATGTTGTCAAAAAAACAAAAAACAAACAGGGCCATTTAACGACCTGAGGCCGATTCTGCAAATGCCCTCTATATCAGTAGTTCTCAAACTTTACCGTTAATTCAAAATGATTCAAGATGTGTCAAACACTTTCAAGATTTATAAAAAACTTAAAAATAATAGATGTACGAGCTCGCAGCGCGGCACAAATTGACACGCTGAGAGCTTGTATATACGAGAAAACCGAAAATGACAGATGCTTTTCCCGGTTTTAATGGGTTAATCACTTAAATCCAGGGAGCTTGTTGTAGATCTGCTATTTTTGCTACATTTTTTCCCCAGACATTTTATTTTTACCTGGCGTTTTCGTTAGAATGGGGGACAATTATTTTAGCACTTAGTGGCTGCATCTCCACCAGAGGTAGTTTCCCTGACCTTGTCCCCCCTAAATTCAAGTCACTCAAGGGTAAAAAATGCATTCTACTATGCGGCCACTACACAGTGGAATGCTCTACCCAACAGTCCTGAAACTTTTAAATTCCCCATTTAAAATCTGCCCAAAAATCATGGGCTTGCTTCAGCCAAATTCTAATTGACCTAATAGCTCAATTCTCCAACTAGCCTGCCTTCAGTGAGCTTCACTTCACAATAAGCTTCAAAACGTCTCTAATCAATTGTTTAAACTGCATATTTTGTTGTTTATCCAGAGATGTTTTAATGTGTATATGGACCACAATGGAAACAAGCCTATGGTTTTTTTGTGATTATATTCATTTGACTTTTTATTTTACATAAATGTACTTTTAAACTGTCAATAAAATATTCAACCAACATGATAAACATCTAAGCTAGTAAAAAATAATACTTGTTTTGAGTGCATCAACAAGTATTATTTTTACTAGTCGAGAAAACTGGGACAATTTGGTGGTCAATATTGAAAACCGACAGTCTGGCATTTGAGTGTTTTAAAGTTTAAATAATTCTAAAACACTCAAATGTCTAAACCAGGACAACCCGGGCGACACTGGGACGTGTGGTCAGCATACATACATACCAGTGGTGTAAAGTAACTAAGTACATTTACTCAAGTACTGTACTTAAAGTAAAATTTTGAGGTACTTTTTACTATACTGGAGAATATCCAATTTTCAATGCCTTTCAATACTTCTACTCCACTCCATCTCAGAGGCAAACATTGCACTTTTACTCCTCTACAATTATTTGAGAGCTTTAGTTACTAGTTACTTTGTAGATTTACCGTATATATATATATATATATATATATATATATATATATATATATGTATTTCAGCCATTTGAAAATAGCAGGTCTACAAGCTCACAATGCTATGAGCTTGTAGATCGGCTATTTTCAAAAGATGTTTTATACATTTGAAAACATTCTGCATAACGACTACTTTCTACTTTTTGTACCTTAAAGTACATTTTGATGCCGATACTTTTACTCGAGTACATTTTGAATTCCGGACTTTTACTTGTAACAAGAGTATTTCTACATCGCAGTATTGATACTTTGGCTAAAGTAAAGTAATACATACCAGGATACACACACTGCTGTCTGCTGATGATGCTGTTCTTCTTGTTGCTGCCATCATCAACTTGAACTCGAGGACTCGTGTCCTCCTCCTCCTCCTCCTCGAGGATAATATCTTCACTTTGGTTCATTTCCTCTCCCAGCAGCAGCAGTTTCATTAGACTATCACGCGGGTATTATCATTAACCGATCGTTAGCAAGGCTTTTCTTTAACGAAGTTCTTCAACCACACAGTTTAAAGGTACATAAAACACTGAAACTGACTGAAACGCTGCTGCTGCTGCTGAGCTGTGTTCGGACTTCCGTCTTCCTGAACTGGCTGTGCGTGTGCGCAGTAGTGTTGCCAGGAAGTGCGATTGAAACAAGCCCAAATGAAGCGACTATGAGCCCACATGAGCACTTCAAACATAATATGTTTGTTAACTAACAATTGTGAGCTTGTATATTAAACAAGCTCACAATTGAGCTTGTAGAACATCTTGGAGGAAAAAGGCGAAAACTTTGAATATTTTGGAATATTTTATTTTAACAACATAAATCTGATATGGGGTCCGGGTCCCTGGCACAAAATATTTTTAGATGGGGGTCCGTGGCGTGGACAAATACATATTCATTTTGGGGGTCCTTGACATGAAAATGTTTTAGAGCCACTGGTTTAAACAACAATAGGAAACAAGCCCAAATAAGCAACTACACTTTAGAAACAACTCAAACAAGCCCGAAAAAAAACGCAACCACCAACTTTTACAAGCAACTTCACAGAAAAACAAGCCCAAAGTCGCTTATAATAAGCGGACATGGCAACAATAATGCGCAGCCGCAGAGTGATCGCCTCTGTACCGGGTGCTACGGGTGATCAGAGCGGTCAAAAAGGACGAGGGTTGCAATTCAGCAAGTATCTCATATCTCTCGTCATTCATAATACCCAAATCAAATAGATTATCATTATCATATAGGGGCGCCTGCACCAATCAATTATATTTGTATTGATAATTCTATTTATATATATTTTTTAAATGAAACAATTAAAATGTGTTTTTTAAATGGACCAAATTGATATAACCATAACCAACATTATCAGAGTAATCAAGGTCGTACAGTGGTTTAATTGATTAATGAATACAAATATTTTCATCATCAAAATTGATATAACCTAAACCAACATTATCAGAGTGATCGATCAAAATAGCAACAAGCTCTAACGTGTCACTTTACATTGAGCTTGTAGATCTGCTATTGTCATAATTTTTTTAAACTAAAGGAATTGTATTTTTAAATTGAAATAGATTTTGTTATAATCAATCAAATCGATTAGTTCAATTACGGTAACTGTGGCACCCTTATTATAATATACATATGTATGTGTTCTTGAATTTGTGACTTACAGTAAGTTCTAATTTGATAAAACCGCCACAGTTTTCAATTGATATGTACAAAAAAATGTCCCAACTATATACAATTCTAGTTGTATGGGGGAAAGCCACTTAAAAAAAGGACATGACAATTTGGAGTTGGAAAGTCAGCTCAAATGACATTATAACCTTCAGAGTGTTCACTAATTACATTTTAATGACAATATATTCTGAGACAATCAGTGAAAAAAAGACTGCAGATAAAGGTACAGTAGTTTATTGTGTGCATTTGTTAAATATATTAATGTGCAACTT
The DNA here is from genome assembly GCF_963280865.1 of Gymnoscopelus braueri. Classification (NCBI taxonomy): domain Eukaryota; kingdom Metazoa; phylum Chordata; class Actinopteri; order Myctophiformes; family Myctophidae; genus Gymnoscopelus; species Gymnoscopelus braueri. The sequence goes on along the minus strand of NC_137614.1, from coordinate 40,583,875 downwards.
ACATGACCAGAATAACACTCACACACACAGTTAAACACAAACACACTGAAACAAACCCACATACATACACACTCATTTCTTTTTTTCTTGATTGATGTCCAGTCTGATATGCCAGAACTGGTTCTGGAATTCAATGCCATGCATGTTACAGCAAACATGGAAACACACCTGGCTGCCTAAAAGACAACTGCAGGAATAAAAAGGACAGAAGACGGTCTATTACGACTACACTGCTTGATAAACAGTTACATAAATAGTTAAATAGATCTACGTCAGAGGCCCGTCAGTGTCTTGTGATGGAATGCGTTTGAGCAGAGTTTCCTTTCATTCTCTTCTTCAAATGATTTCAGTGATGTCCATAAGAGACGACGCTCATGCATGCTAGTAGCACTATCTTCCTGTATGTTGAAAAGCAGACACAGTTTAACCACTTCAACCCTATGTACTTCACTGACCGCGGTCCCCCAGGGCTATATACTTAGTCCCCTCTTTTTTTCCCCCTCTATGCCAAATCAGTTCAATGTGAAATTAGCCGATTCATAAGCACAATAAAACAAGTCGCTGAAAAGCAACCTAAAAAATGCAAAGCAAAGTTATCTCACACCTAGAACTGCTTCTTGGCTGGAGCTGCCTTTGTTACTTTGAGCATGTTGAACCTCACTGTCTGAGGGACCTATTATGACATGCAGAAAAGGGACACTAGGGTTCAAGTGGTTAAGTGAAGTCAGTGGTTCTCAAACGTTGGACCCCCAGTTTTGTATGAATTAGGCGCCCATAACTCAGAGAGCGTACGTACGCTCTTGGAGCTACAGACCTCTAAGGGTCCATTTGGTTCCTAAATGTAGCTGGGGCCCCCCCGGAACCCCCTAAAGGACCCCTGGCGGTCCCCAGACCCCACTTTGAGAACCACCGGGTTAAGTGAGCATTTCTCAGACCCACCCCGTAGAAATCCCAAAACATACAGACGTGGATATGGATGGATTTCTACCTCATTGCAACTGATAACGGTTCAAATGTAGCCTGTTTACATTCAAGGGAAGAACAAATCTACAGACTTGCGATTGGACGGATTATGGAATGACACACAAATGTTCTTTCGTGTGTGCACTGCATGGAAGCATGTTGGTCGGTCGGTCAAATCATTTCTGCTCCCGCCTCCAGATGATGACCATGCCGGTGGAATCGGCTGACGCCAGCAAACTCTCGTCGCAGTTGAAGCTGACATCCAGCACCGGACCCCCGTGGCCCTGCAGCTTGTTCACGATGGCCTTGGCGTTGCGCTCCACGTCGAAGAAGTACACACACGCATCCTCACTGCCGGTCACTGTGGAAGAGAGAGGATGACGACAATCACTGTGAGGAGGAGTATGACCACTAGGTGTGCAACAGTTAATCAAACTCATTTATTATTTATGCGATTATTTAAAAAAATAATCAAATAAAAATTTAAATAATAATTGATTTTCTAAAATAGCTAAAATAGCAGTTCACGTCACGGTGCGACGCGTTGAGCTTATAGTGTTTTTGCGCGACACCTTGGCTCCAATTGGGCTAATATAATGACAATTCTTCCTAAATTCATCATAGTTGTTCTGCAGATATAATCATCTGTATACACAATTTCCTATTGTCAACGACCACTTGCTGGCTGGATATTAAATACTGATACTCCATTTTGTTTAGCGAAAACAAACTTCCGTATTATGCTCTGTTACGAGGTCGGTTTGGCGTTGGCGTGGAAGCAATGGATTCATCCAGCCATCCTTGCTGACTTCATTTGTTAAAAAAGTCATGTGCTTACCGACACAGGCTCCCTGTCTGAAAGACATGAGGGGGCAGAAGATGCTGTGGACGTGCTGGGAACCATGCTGGATGGGATAACTTCTCTTCAGCTGTAAAGTTCCTTCATTGTCCACCACTCTGCAATCCAATCCAACACAAGAGCATAAACACAAAAAAAAAACGCTTTAAGGCCTATATACTTCATTGTACGACAACTAGCACAAATTGCAGATATACAATCTCACAACACGTTGCATTGCGTTTGACCTTATAGTTCAGCTATTTAGCTTTTTTTTTTTACTTTTTGCCTAGAATGACATGCCCAGAATAGGAATGCCTGGTTGAAAATGGATCATTTATACTTTCTCGCACGACTTTCTCACGTCAACACCCTTGTAAAGTTGTTTAAAAACTAACATGCATTCTATTAGCAGGTGTGTGATAACTGCAGGCTGTGTGGACTGACCTATACAGCAGTAGTTTATTGACACAGGCGTTGACCAGCAGCGAGGGGTCCCTGGCCTCACGGCTGATCCAGGATCGAGCAGATATGCTGCAGATGGAGCTGCCTTCACTCACCACCAGACGCTTGGCTTTGGTCAGCTTCCCTGTGGAGGAGAGAGGAACCATCAACCTGGTGGTTCTCTCTCAACCAGGGCCACAATTCAACTCACAAACTAAAATTACGCTGGGCCTGCCATCAACTAATAATAGTCTATTAATCTGTCAATTATCTTTTCGATATATTATCTATCAATTCCCCAAAGAGTGAATCAGTGTGTCCTCCATGTATCTCGAAAGCCACGTTGCAGACCTCAATATAATTCAGGACTGAAACGATTAAATTATTCATCGTTTCAGCCGTATATGACTGACAGGTTTTCATATGGCGACTGTACCTGTGGCCATGTCAAACAGGAAGGAGAAAATGCTTCCCCTGTCATCGCCGGCCCAGAGGATCCTCCCCGGAGCATCGAAGGACAGAGACAACACTCTGCCTGTCAGCTTACTGGAACCTCCCTTCACCTTCTTACCCGTGGAGATGTTCACCACCTGGAGGTGGTGCTTGCTGTTTCCCACCTGCACAACAGAGTGGAGGGACATCCGCATTAACAAAAAGTAAGTCATTTCCTTAAAAAAGAAAGAAAACAAGCCATGGATGATGAGTGGTTTTCAGTGGCAATGCAGCCTTATCATGATTGTTTTGACTAGGGATATAGACTTAAATATATCTCTGATGTTTATCATCTTACTCCATTTTCACATCCATGTTTAGTTCCCTTTTATAAAGTGAATTTAAACATATTGCACACCAACTGGCACTATTGCAAGCCTCCCACAGGCCGTGTGTGAGCCAACAGACTGTTTTCCTGTACGAGTGTATCGTCATGCTGGGGGTGTGGAGATCAAACTGCTGTGATATGAGATCATAATGAATCATCTACAAACAGTCAGTGCTCCACCTAAAGCATAAGGAACCAATTCTCCCTTTCAAATTTTTTATGTAACATTACTATACAGCCTACTATACAGCTATATCTTGATATATTGCACTTTTACCTTAGCATTACTATACAGCCTACTATACAGCTATATCTTGATATATTGCACTTTTACCTTAGCGCTAGGTATACTCTTGGTTGCTTGTTTTTGCAGGAAATGCACTTAAGACTTCTGGTGATTAGTAGTTTCGTTCCCTACCTATGTTGAATGCACTTATTGTAAGTCGCTTTGGATAAAAGCGTCTGCTAAATGACTGTAATGTAATGTAATATTGGCCGTTCTTTTACTTTTCTGAAGACATCAGTATTTATGCAGCTGATGTGTTATTATATATTTGTTATTTTTAAGTTTCCTGGGGTGTTGTGGGCATCACTTCCTGTCGATTTGATCAGGTATCAGGGATCAAATCGACAGGAAGTGATGCCCACAACGCCCTAGGAAACTTTTTTTTCCCAAAAATATATAATTTTATGTTGTTGTTTTTTTTGTATCTATCAAAAAGTTACTAGTGTTTCTTTTTATTTATTTGTTTGGTTATAAGTTAAATGTTCTCAAATTGATTTTTTTTTTTTTTTACAAAATGGCGGTCAAAATATCAGCAGCAGGTGGTCTAGGACTCTCCAAAATCGTGAACGGGCCCAAACATTTGCATCTGTCGGGATCTACTTACAGTACTAGTATTATTACAACTTACTCACCACAGTAAGGTTATTATTCATGGGCTGGAAGGTGCAGCACAGCAGCTCGCTGGATTCCGGGTCTCTGACCTCACGGATGCAACGCCCGTCTTCAGTATTCCAAATACGGAGTGTCCCATCCAGTGACGTGGACACTATGACGTCATTGCTGAGGGACCAGGCAAAATCTGTGACAGGACCTCCGTGGCCTTTCAGGATCACCTTCACGCTGGGTGGGGGCGGGGACAGAGTCATGATGGACAAGGTGCCGTCCAATGAGCAGCATGCGAGCAGGTGCTTGTCATCGTTGGCGAACTGCAACCGTGGAACTAAAGCGAGAAAAAAGGAGAACACGACCAAAGGGATACTCAATGCATTCCAAATTGGCCGTGCTTTAAAAATACAATCGTGGCGATGTCAAGATCCACATGAGAACGGCAAGGTTGGGCAAGGTTCCAGCCCGATCCGAGCCCTTTTAACTTCCATCATAAAATTTAAGTTAAATATTTCAAACGTGAGGTACTAAGTTGGTCTACTGGTAGTGTGCACAAGAAATGTCCAGACACACATACACACACAGACTGACCTATTATAGACGGTTGGCCTCCTGCAGAGAGAGAGCCATGCTGTAAAAAGAAGTTGGCTTACCGGCAGAGTCCACATGCTGGTCAAAGATGTGGTGCATGCCAGCAAAAGCATAATTCTCGCTCAGGGTTGTGTCCCCTGCCATGGCACGGCTAGCCTCTGCCACCGAGGTGGGCACCAGGCTGCCCGGAGGCCTGCACAACAACACACAGAACAACAACGGGCAGCATATAATCAGTACGATATGGCTTATTAACCGCGGCCTGGCAACATGATGAGTATTCGAATGCGATCCAACTATGAGCAGTTACCGCCAATAAATACAGGGAAAAGAGGGGAAGTCCGCACACCGTTAGCTCCCAGTAGAACATTTTTTATTAAATAGTTTCAGGCAATGATTCGACCGCAAAAGGTCTCGCCAATAAATATAACAGAAAGCAACTGCTCAAAGCACGAATACAACTGACTGAATGCAATTCCATTGTATGGAAGCGTGTCACGGGCCGGCCCAAAGTACCTCTCATCGTAGACGGCTCTGTTCATCTGGGCCTGAAGCTGGTAAGAACCTCGACTGACAGAGCGGCGGTGACCACGGGCACCCTGGGCAGTACGAGGGTCCTCCTCGAAGTCCTGTCCAGATAAGAAACAGAGAGAGAGAGAGAGAGAAAGAACCTCATGGAATGAGCTTTAACCACTTTGAGCCTGGCGTCCCTGTTTTGGGCATGTCGTTATAGGCAAAAAACGTTCGATGTTTTGAAAACAGCAGCTCTAAAAGCTCTGACTGAGCTTGTTGATCGGCTATTTTCAAAAGCATATTGAACGTTTCTGAGGCTGCTATCTGAGTACATTTTCATTCCCTATTTTCAAAACTCTTGGGGGGGAAAATCACAAAACTTTCATAATTTTGTGACACGTTGTGAGCGTTGTTGTCAAAACCGTTTTGAACATTTTTAATGACATGCCCAAAATAGGGACGCCTGGGTTTTATGTGGTTATGTGAATGAAGAGGGAACCAACAGTAACATATTGGTACAGTGTGCACTGTGCACAGTGGTGGAAGAAGTACTCTTACGATGTCTTACTACGTAAAATAAGCTAAAAGAAGCAATACCACAACATACAAATACTCTGTTACCAGTTAAAGGCCAGTAGTCAAAATTTAAAATACGTATTATGAATGGCCCATTTCACACATGATTTTGAAGAACTTATTAGAAAATAGCAAGCTTGTGAGCTTTAGATCAGATATTTCCAAATAGACAAAAGTATAATATAGGGCTTAATTTGTTAATGTATGTTTTTTAATAATAATAGAAATAGAAACAAAGTAACCTCTAACGGTAATGGAGTAAAAAGTACAATATTTGCCTCTGAGATGTAATGGAGCAGAAGTATAAAGTACTGAAAATGGCCATACTCAAGTAGATTAAAAGCACCTCAAAACTGTACTTAAGTACTACAATACTTGAGTAAGTGTACTTAGTTACTTTCCACCACTGAGAGTGCGCCACCATGCACTGTGGAGTTGACAGCCATGCTTCCCTAAACATGAACAATGCCTCAGGCTCTTTCAACCAAGCTGCTCAGATTCATGTGAGTGCAGAGCCAGCATGTGTGACACGCGGTGACAGCAAGTGGACATTGAAGTCCAGTGTGTGCACACGTGGCTCTCATGTCTCAATCAGCCCGTCTAGTCATTGTACTTTGTCAAACACAAATTGCATCAATATAATGTGATTATATTTGCATTTATCTACACTTAGTGCTGACATCAGTTCCAGGTCTTTTAAGCCCAATTCTGACAGGAAAAGTTTTACCCGAGGAGGTCCTATAACAGCAACTGTTACCTTATTACTTCAGTAATTCCAGCAGAGCATGCTGACGGTATAATAATAACACCCTAATTACCACAGGAATCACAGGGAATGGCCGAACCACAAAGCAATGTTAGGGAGAATCTGTATACTTTAATGTGGCCACAGTCATATAACCATTAACTAACAAATCTAGCCATATTTTGCTGAGAGCTTAACAAAAAAACTGCAAAACTCCAATGGAGTGCAACAGTTAATCGAACTAATCGATTGAATTGTGTATATTATATAATCAATTTTAATTTAAAAAAAAATAGCAGATCTATCAGTTTGTAGATCAGCTATTTTCAGGATTTTTGACAAAGAATTAAGGGGTGAATCTGCGGCAGCATGACTGAGATGTCTATTCACACAGTACTGTATTAGTATTACCAGAGAGGTCCTCAAATAAAGTAGGTAATTCAGTCAGGAATTCTCACTTTCCAATCCGATAAAGATTACTGACATGGCAGACAGGATTAGAATACTGAAGTAACAGGTCATAAATCAAATTAGGGCTGAGCAATGATACTGCTATATAATATATTATATCAATATCGATATCGTGATACGAGACTAGATATCGTCTGGGATTTGGGATAATCCAATATCGTGACATGACATAAGTGTTGTCTTTTCCTGGTGTTTAATCACTTGATATTTAATTTTATCCGTATAGCCTAGCCCTAATAACAATCACAGGTCCTCCTCCTCAGGTAGATCTAATCAAGTCATTTATGTTATCTCTCTCCCTCGTCTCCCTGGGGCTCTGACCTCCATGCGGTCCAGTGTGGTTCGGGAGCTGCGCACACTGCTGGCCCTGAAGCTGCTCTGTTCGGACAGCGGGCCGTAGCGCAGGGCCAGCAGCTGGCTGCGCAGCCTCAGGTACTGCCTGCGCAGACCCGGCTCGAAGCCACACTTGGTGTTCTCTCTGAGCAGCTGGCTGCGCCGCCGGATGTATTGCGTGCGGAACTGTGGGAACGTAGGCGTGCGGTAAGCATTGTACCTGCAGAGGGAGGGAGGGAGGGTGGGAGGGAGGAGAAGGGAGGGGGGGAAAGTCACAAATACACAAACGATAAATCACTAGGGCTGTCACGATTACACATTTAAGTTGATGATCAATTGTCACTCAAATAATTGCGATTAACGATTTAATTGTGTGTTTGGCGTTGAACATTGGAACATATGAAGCCTTTTAGGCTTCTTAATCAAAAATTGCGCAGGGCAGATATGACAAATAACTGAAATATACAAAGAAATTATTGACACATTTAATATTTTTTATACATGTAAAAATAGCAGAACAATGAAATAGCTGATCTACAAGCTTACAACGTGTCACGAAGTGACGCGTTGTAAGCTTGTAGATCTGCTATTTCTTTTTTAATATTTGGAAATCTTTCAATATGGAAACGATTATGATGATAATGCAAAAAGAAGTGCGATTAGTGTGACAGGCCTATAAATCACAACTGGCCTATAAATCACAACTGATCTATAAACAATCACAATCAATTGAGAAACATCCATCCTGCTGCCCGAGTCGAGTCTCACCTTGCGTCCACTGCCAACACCTGCTGCCAAACGGCAGCCATTCCTCAAGCACTGTGGGGTAGACAGGAAGCCACTGCCAGGGGCAGATCCCTGTCAACAACAACAGAACAGCTGTCACTGTCTCACACACCCGAGGAGGATGATGTTGTTGTCCATAGTTATTAGTTACATTCTTATAAGTGAGGCATCTTCATGTCATAGCGGTCCGTGCCGCTATGACAGAACATGAAATACTTCCTGTATGCTTAACCACATGAACCCTAGTGTCCTTATTCTCAGTATTCTGGGCATGCCATAATAGACAAAAACAGCCAATATGCAAGCTTACAACACGACACGTTGTGAGCTTGTAGATCGGCTATTTTCAGGGAAGAGATTTGGTGTAGAGGGAGAAGAAAACAAAGTATGGCGTCGCCCAGATGTCTGTACTTGCTGGTGGAGCCCCCTCCTTTGTCCTTTCCCCCTCTATACCAAATATCCTTGCATTGCCATAAATACAGAACCTAACCTCTTTCTCATCAATATGCCATCAGGATGATCCAATTGAAACCTCTACCTCTAGCATTTTATTTGTGAATAACATCCTCTAGCTGCTAGAGGATGTTATTACAATGCTCTAGCATGACTGACAACTGGCCTACTGGTGTAAATGTACACCAGTTATACTGGTTATACTGGTCTGTGATTATCCTTTAGCCCAAATGTCTGACTGTACCTCGTGCTGTTTACATTTCTGTCTAATAAAATATTCAATCAATCAATCAATTAATGAATGATGGTATGTTGTTTAATATGCCATGTCCATACTTGACATATTAAATGTATGTCATCATGGTCCGTTTAATATGTCATCATGGGTCCATACTTCACTCACTTAAGTAGTTTCAAGTGCTAATTTGTGAAGTGTCGCGTGATGTGTTGTATATATACAGTAGGCTAGGTCTTGCATCTGCTGTGTCCCTCCATGCATGTTCATGATAACTGTAATAATAACTGTATTGTTACGGTGTGTCAGTGATCATTATGATCTGTTTTGATCTCTGACACAGAGAGAATTTCCTATTATGGATCTAAATAAATCTCTATGTAGCATTAGTTCACCTGAATTGAAATAAATCACGTTCTATCATATGATATAACACAACATAGATATAAAACAAGCACAAGATATTAACATGTAACAACATGTTCACAAGACATGACACAACACAACATATAACACAAGATAAGAAGATATAACAATATATCACACGAACGATATAAGACGATATAACAACATACCACACGATATAAGACGATATAACAGATACATTTATAACAGGAGATAGACATAGGGTATCAATAACAAGCATTCAACCAGATGTAACCAGAGCAAAGGGAAGGCCAACGGACAGCTAACACAACTAGCCACACTATTATTAGCCTACTCCTTGTGCATAAAACGACCACATTTCTTAAGGTTTTCATGAACATGTGCTCATTAGATATGTTTGACATGCTGGTGCAGTGTGGCCGTGTCTCAGTAAGGACGGTGACAGGCGGACACAACATCCAGGAATGAAGCTTTAAATCAGACACTCACCTTCCTTTAGCATTTCTCCATCGCTTGATTTTTTTTCCCTGACAGGTCACGTGACACACGGGCAGGAAGTAAAGGAAGCGACCGCTTTCCGCTGCGCTGATGTGTAAATAATGGGGATTGACGGAGTGCAGAGCAAATTATGATCCACATGCTTTATAGCTTAGTCAAAAAAATGTGTACCAAAGGTTACGTTTCACTGTTTTTTGATTTTTATGTTTTATTATTAACATTATTATATATAATCTCTCCACCCACAGAATACAAATAATTTACATTAACCCGGATTTTTTTTAGGCAATAAATCTTTTCCCCATCACGTTTCTGTTAAGTTACTGTTGCTAAGCAACGTTCATAATTTACTACACGAATGCACACATGCAGTTATCAACACAGTAAAAAGTTAAACTCACTGTTAATATTAATGAATAATTAATCAATCAATTTGTTCAATCTGACAGTGCAGCACTTTGGAAACCTTGTGTTTGTAAAATGTGCCATATAAATACATTGCATTGGTGGACAGTGTGCTAATGGAACCAAATGGACCCTTCTCAAACATTTTGAGGTCAAGGACCCCCAAAATGATTTGGCCGTGGAGCCCCATCTTGTGCCAGGGTCAGGTACTCATGACACGTCAGCTTGTAGATCAGCTATTTTTTAATTGGCAAAAAATGCAACAAAAGGCAGCCTACAAACACTCAAAACTGTGCAAAATCAGATAATGTTATTATTTTTATATAGCAAGCTTTTGATCATAAACCTTCTTCAGGCATCAAGATTTGGCAATATGTAAAATAGGGTTAAACTGATTGTGATGCTATATTGACCAATTCTGCTGCATGCAGGGGACCCCCTAGAACCCCTTTGAGGACCCCTGGGGGGGCCCCACTTAGAGAACCACTGCATGACTAAAGGCAGTTGTATTAACACTCAGGAGGATTAATGAATAACCTGATGAGATTGCTTTCTTGTGTGGTGAACAATGGACAATGCTGCGTTCTAGTGGCTCTACAATGGTGGGATTATAAAGGCCAGGTGGTTTCGCGTGCCTCAGCAGCCCAGCCCCTGCAGCTGACGGGGCTCTTTTCTTTTCGGTGACGCTCTTTCCCGAAGGGGCCCTGGTGACCCGTCCATTCACGACCCAGGGCCATAAATGTGCCCGTTGAACACCACATTAAGCACCGCATTTTTAAAGGAAGCACTGACTTTGGAGCACTGCCAAGATGCCCGGAACAAAAGGTAAAAACAAGAATAAATACAAATAAATGATGTTAAATGTTAATTTCAGTGCCTCTGTCACTGTAGGCATGGAGAATATATGGCTATATGAATTGTTTTCTTAGTGTCTTGAGTTAAGACTTTATATAAATGAAATGCAATATTTTCATAGATAACCTCAAAGGCTGTCACTCAAACCTAAATAAAAAAGAGTCAATTAAATGTTATTAAATAAATGCATTCATTCGAGATGCATTTTGTTTCAAAAAGTAGGCTTGACCTGATAAATCTGAATTCTTCCACAATTTACAGGTAATAAATCGGACAAGAAGTCAGCAGCTACCAAGGTACGAAAATTGGTTTCTCCACCATGCCAAAGCCATCTACATAATATGGTTTCTCTCAACCTGTGAATATTAGGATTAAAAATAATAATAATTATAATCATTCTATTTCCTCAGCAACCTCAGAGTCCTAAGGAGAGCAGAGAGCAGCCGAAGAAAGTTGATCAGAAAGGAGATGACAACAAAAAGCAAGGAGGTAAGCATTTATAAGCACAAAAAAACGGTATCATCTGTAAATTTTGATCTAAAAACCCATAAAACATCAAAAGATAATTTAAGGAGAATCACACAGAAAAGAGTTGGCGTGATTTTCCGCGTGTCCCCAGTGAGACTATCTGTGTGTGTTTCCATCCCCTCGCAGGACAGCCGAAGGGAGAGAAGCAATAACTTCCAGGCGTTCGTGAAGATGGCTTTGGAGACGCTGCTGGGTTCCTGCCGCCGCAACAAGCACGGGGGCCCTCGAGGCAGGCAGGGCTGAGTGCAACTACTCCTCTCCCCAGCTCCCCCACACACCTCCCCCTGGGCCTGTGGAGAGGCATGCTCCTGGGTGGCCTGGAGTTACAATTATACTCCGTAGTATGACGCTGTTGCTTGCCTAAAACACTGGTTCTCAAACGTTTTTAATTTCAAGGACCCCCCCCAGTTTAGTATACATTAGACCACAGACCCCATTTGACCACAGCTCCATTTGTACACACTTGGGAGTTAATTTGATTCCTATCTATCAATAATTTAGCTGAGGATCCCACTTTGAGAACCACTGGCCTAAATGATCTGGTCTACAAGCTACGGCTTGCAGAGCTGTTGTTTTTGGCAAGCGACACCCTCAGGCGATGGACTATAAAGAACCATCTGCTACCCTCTCACACAGAGGCAGGGAGACCTTGTTCTACATCCACTCCCCCCTTTCCATTTCCCTGTCCCCCCTCCCCTCTGCTCGGCTTGTCGGATGCCCCGCAACGGATGCGAGGTCAAACAAACGAGGCCAAACAAACTGAACACCATCACTTCTTATTCACCCCCTTTTCAACCCTTTTCTCAACCCTTTCCCCCCTTGAACTCTTTCACTTCCATGACACGATTGACTGTCAAACAGTTCATATCGTTCTTGTTGTAAATAAATAATAATTACAATTTAAATAAAACAAGTATTTATTACAGCAGTCCAGTATGTGTATGATCTGTGTTCTCACCTGATATCGGACTGATGGTTACCACCTTAAATGAAATGAAGACGTCGATTCAGGTTTCATGTAGAAAATTTATAAAAAGGGATCACTCTCAATAGCTGCACATTTACAAGAAGCTTGATGAAATAATTTCAAATGGGTACAGTAATCTATATGACATCATGGATTTTAAGATAATGCTACATGTTCTAGATGTAGCACAAGTATAAAAACAAAACATATCATATCACATACAAGGTGTATTCAGTGTCTTTTAGCTTGTGTCAATTTTCTCATAAAGTATTGGTGACTTACATAAAGGTATAATTATTCAAAGCAATATCCGTATAATCGTCAAAATACAATGCTGAATCTTTCATGGAATGAATCTTGAATTTGCAATCTGAAATCGGAAGTCTGGCTTAAATATGTCTACTGTATAGCAATGTATGAAACATTCTGATTATAAACTTTTATTTGTAATATTAAAGTGTGTTTTAGTATTTCAAAAGCTCAAATAACATCTCTAAACAAAATAAAAATTTCGGATGACCGCAGAACATACCACCACCCCTTCCGAAGTAAAACATCATCATTAGCATTAAAAGTTATTTATAAATAGTTATCCATTTATATTCATTGCTTAAAATTCACATTACAATAAGAGAAATTACAATTAATATCAATAATATGTCTGCCTCAATATCCGTACACTGTGCTATTTCACTCCAAAGTAAAGTGTTTGTATTCCTTATCCATGCTCAAGAGGTGAGCTAAATCTAAACGCACAACTGACACTTGCGTCAAATTAACCACTTGAACCTTAGCATCCCTATTCTGAGGCGAACATTAGCCTTGCGACACGTTGCGAGCTTGCAGATCTGCAATTTTTGGCAAAGAGATTTTGGCAGAAAAAACAGTGGGCCTAGTACAGACCCCTGGGGGACCCTGTCAATGAAATATATAGGATTCAGGTGGTTAAAAACGTAAACTGACCAGAATTTGTATATAGGGTTTAAGTGGTTAATGACAACCGTACTTGATGGGATGACAGAGTGCCTGATGGCCACCATGCTGTTAGCTACTGATTGCGACTCGCAGTGAGACATCTTTCTGCTGTTTGACAACTCCACGCGTTGATGTCTGCAGCACAGATCAGAGGACGGAATGGGGAGGCAATTATTCCAAATGTATCAAAAATAGTCCCCAGTGGGTTGTTATATTAATACTGTAGTAGATTATCCTGAGTGCTGCATGTCGGTGTAGAGGTGTTGCTTTACTGTGGTGTATTATATATACAGTATACTGTGCAGGGTGATTCCAGTCTCTTGATAAGGTCACAGTGCAGGTGTGGAGAGCCAGTCTCAAATACAGTGTCTCTTCATTATTGCTTCCTTCGCTTTTCTCTCTGTCTCTCAGAAATTAGAGAATCAGACGATACAATACCCAGCATCCAAACGTGAGCCAGTGGCTCGTCCAGCTGAGCTCTGACCACTTCTGAATGGTGTGATGCGTTACATCATCCTGTCGGGAGAGATATATGCATATTATTTAGTTTCTGTTGTGCAGAAAGCTTGTATCTCCATGTTCAAACTTTATTTATATTTTTTGTAAATTAATACCCTGCTACATTATACAAATGTCACCAAAATAGGGAAAATAGCCGATCTACAAGCTCGATGCGACGCATTGTGAGCTTGTAGATCTGCTATTTTCGCTATTTTCTAAAAAAAAGTCTGTGGAAGTATTGAAAAGTATTAACAAGACCTTGTGACTAAATAGTAACTACACTGGATCCATTGGAACGCAGGTTCTTTTTTCCATTTTCTGAAAAGTAGCAGTTTTGGACAGACAATTTTCCACCATACAGTTCTGTACATCATTTATGTAAGGTTGAAAAGCCAGCTCAATTGCAGAACTCTTCAGTCTTGCGGCCCCTAAAAATATCCAGGCTTAAGGTTACATTCTGTCCCAGGTTGTTACAATGTCACATACTGTACCGCCAAGTGTTCTACTGGATCTGAGTGCCACACCGTATATAAAGATAGACTCATATCGTCACTGTCGGGTAGAAATTGTATGTCCAAAAATATGTTCCAATCGATCCAATGTAGTTATTTATTCTCTTGTTAATACTTTTCATTTGTTAAATATGTATAAAAAAATCACACACACACACACACACACACAGACACACACACACACACACACACACACAGACACACACACACACACACACACACACACACACACACACACACACACACACACACACACACACACACACACACACACACACACACCACTTGAACTTTTACTTTTATAAAATATAAAATATAAATATTTAATGGTAAAAATAGCCAATCTACAAGCTCACAACGTGTGACACTGTGGTGTGTCAAAGTAGGGCATTCACTTACAAAAAAAACTAACAAACATCAAAAGTGGAGCAATATGGAGATTTCTGCCCAACACCAATGACGCAATCTTACAGATGTGTGGTGACCTTACCGCATCCTCGTCCATATAGTCCACGCTGGAAGTGAACACAGAGCCCAGGTACGTCAGGTGGAGGATTGCCATGGCGCTGAACACTGTATTAATCATATACACCCACAGTGTCTGCAGAGACAGGGAACATTATGTACAGTAGGAGGAATACAACACAAAGCCTGTTCATATTTGCAAGTGTGCAAGATCAGAAGGAAAAAGATTTTAAAAAATCTGCAAGATTGGAACACAAGTTAAGATCAAGTCAGCAGTGCGTTCCATAGCTATGGTGCACTGCTTTCTTTTAGAATAATTCATTATGTCTCCTCTCCACTGCTTTTTCAAGGGAAAATAAACAATCTATTCATCTCTCTATTGAGCCGATATATCATTAGATGTTTTTCTTCATGTGATTGACAGTGTAGTAGTAGAAATTTGAAGGCAAGATGATTTGATAATACATTCTGTATTCAGACAAACAACAGCAAAGCTCACTGCTAATGAATGAAAGTCAAGACCATATAGAATCTTATCTCTAGAAAGAAAAAAAAGGAAAGAGAAGAGACCAACACACATTACCTTTTTGTTCTGGTGTGTGCAGTTTGGTTGGCAATTCTTTGACAGTACACATGCATTCAAAATGGCTGCAAGCCTCTTTCGCAATACTGAAACAGAGTACACCAGTACAGGAGAGCATTAAAATAAATAATAGCTAGACGAATGATTTCATAAAATATAATGACAATGACAGATAATGCAATAGTGGGTGATATTAACCATAACTGCAAAGCTAAGCATTTTCTCTAAATGGTCAGGTTCTTGTTTGGAACGGAGTGGACATTAAACAGACACTTACCATGCTCAACGTACGTGATGAACCCAAGAGACAGCAGCACCGCTCCCAGATGGAAACTCAAACCCTAACCAACACACACAGAAGATCCGCTCATTTTCTCAACATTACAACACAATTGATTGATATTTGATTGATTGATGGATGGATGGATGGATGGATGGATGGATGGATGGATGGATGGATGGATGGATGGATGGATGGATGGATGGATGGATTGATTGATTGATTGATTGATTGGTTGGTTGGTTGGTTGGTTGATTGATTGATTGATTGATTGATTGATTGAATCAGGCCCTTCAATGTACATTTGACCTGAGATTATGCTCCGTACATTCAGGAAATAGTTGGAGACAGAGACAATGGTGTGGCTAGTCTTAATATACTATTACTATTACTACAATAACAATATTATTATTATTGTAATGTAGGATTATTCATAGAGTTTATAAAGCGGCTGGCCAGCAATCATTAAGCACATTTTCATTTGGTGGTTGCAGTTTTTACTTTAAAGTAGTGCACATACTGTGCACTTGTACCAAGTAGTACTACAATACTATAGAACACACAATGACTGGAGCAATGATGTCTGTTTAGACATGAAACTCACGTGTAGCAACGCGCTGGCTGTGTAGGTCACAAGGATAGCCGAGAAGGTACCAAATTTGAGGGCGCTCTTGAAAACATCTGTGAAAGGAGACAATTCTAGTTTGCTTCGCTGTGTCTATTTAAAGAGTTCATTGTAATTTCCTTCATAGTGGAAGAGGAATGCGAAACACAGATGCTTCAAGATTAGCATTACCATTAAAAGTTGAAGATTCACTGATTTCTAACTTGAACAATATCGCTCTATTGTATGTAATGTGAAAGGCATCTCTGGTCTACATAAGATGACACATTTCAATGTGTCATCTTATGTAGGTGGCAGAGACTACCGGACGGCATAAGGAAGCATTAGTCAGATTTTCATATGGCTATGGCTGGAACTAATCGATGTAATTATACTTATAATATTCTTAAAGGGATAGTTCACCTGAATAATTACTTTTTTCCTATCGATTAGTCACCCCATAGAGACTTGAATTCATGGATATCTTTGTTTTTGTCACATTCCTAAGCCAATCATTTGATGACCAGCGGACCGGTAGGCAGCGGTTCCGATAGGAGACACAAAGGTGACTCTTTGTGTCTCCTACCGGAACTGCTGCCGGTCATCAAATTATTGGCTTAGGAATGCGACAAAAACAAAAAAATATCCATGAATTCAAGTCTCCATGGGGTGACTAATCGATAGAAAAAAAGTCATTTTGGGGGTAAACTATTCCTTTAAGTTGTTAATCAGACTAATCAGTTTCTTGTGGTGATTTGAAAAACGCTCTTCTCGATTATTCGATTAAAGTAATCGGTAGAATAATCACTAAGAAAAATCGATAGTGGCAGCCCTAGACCTCCGTCACAGCAGAACGACAGGTTTCATCATCATAAAAATCGGCTACTTTGCCCTTTCAACTCTCCCAACTCACAGGTGTGGAGAAAGCGAGACATGGGTACATTCCAGGAGGTCACCACCTCCACCATCGACCTGGGGAGCTCGATATTCAGGGGTTTGGCTACAGTCATATCCCTGGAATACAAAAGAGGGACGTTATTATGAGGGACTTTAACAGGGTTAGTGGAACATAAAAATTCACTTTTCTTTTATGTTGCCGCATTTAACTCTGACCATTTGAGGTTTTCTTTCTCTTCCGTGAAGCCGGCCCCAGACAGAGTGGTGGTCGTCTCGCTCAAGAAACCGACGAAGTAGTTACTGAAGTGGAAAGAGACTGCATTCTCATAAGCCAACAGCCACCTGAGATACAGAAATAGTGACAAAAATTTAAATAAGCTCAGCGGAAACACAACTGAATTAATAGCAGATAATACACCACTGTGAAATGTTAGATTTGACTTTTCTCAAACATACCTGGCAATAGAACCTCTGAGAAGCAAATGTACAGAAGAGAAAAGTTTTAGAGTTATATCTCACTAGTAACACACACTTTTTCATACAAATCATCACAGTTGGGCGGAAACGTTGTTTCAGAAAATGGAAAAAGGAACATGCATTTCCAATGGATGAAAGGTAGCTATTATTTAGTGATAAGCTCTTGTTAATACTTTTTATTGGTTAAATATTTATAAAGCCCACAGACAGACATAACCACTTTCAAACTGGTGTCCCTATTTTGGGTATGTCATTGTAGGAGAAAAGTTGCTTTTCAAATCTGTAAAAAACAAATACAGGAAATAGCTGATCTACAAGCTCACAACACGTCACGATGCGATTGTGAGCTTGTAGATCTGCTATTTTTGAAAAATCTTGAAAACTTTTTTTTTTGTTTTTTTTTTCAAAAAACGGTTAGAAAACATTTTTAAGAATCGCCTCAGGTCTTAATGGGTTAAAATCTACTGGGTATCTCAACACACTTTTTAAGGCAGTCAAACAATTTCTGATCATGAAAAGTGTGAGGAATACGATGGGGGTGCGGGGGTGTCAAGGAGACGTGCAGGTGAGGGAACAATCACATTTTGTCACAGCTGGTAAACAGGAGATGTACAGGAGATGTACACGACAAAACCATATGATGACTTGCTGAATACAAAGAGTGTACAATAGTTGGTTATGTTGTGTGGTAAGGTGTTAACGAATGAACTAACCTGATCTTCCTTCTCTTTTTGCTGTGGGCGTAGCATTTAGGAAGAAGAACAACATAGCACAAATTAAACAAACAACACTTGGAGGTACAAACCCTGCCCCATTAACATCTCTTGTTCTAATTCCTGAGATATTTGACCTATTATTACGCAGTTTGAGCTTGACCTTGATTGTGACCTTGACCTTTTCAACCCAAAAGTTAATTATGTCCTCAGGGCAGCTAACTAATCAATCCCACCAAGTTTCATGAAAATTCACCCGTATTGCCAAGTTATTTCACCCACAAGTTAAGCATGATTTATACTTCATCGTACGACAGTGTTGCATACTGAATAGCTGATCTATTCTACAAGCACACAACGTGTTGCATCTGCAACTCATTGTGAGCGTGTAGATCGGCTATTTCTGGGAAGCGACACCGAAGTACGTCAGAGCATAAATTAGGCCCCACACAGAGAAGGAGCGTGCCACACATTGCTGCAGGCCAGGTGAGAAAACAATCCAAGCTAGAAAATGACCAGGAGGTTTGAGTTACTGTGATCCATTCACCTTCGCAGCAGCTTGTCTCCAAAGACAGGTATGAAGTATGGGAACAGGTAGGGGGCAACACAATTGGAGATAACCAGACAGGCTTGGCTCTTCACCCAACAAAGGGACATTTTCCACAACCACGACAAGCTCTGGCCCGGGGGAAAGACAGAAAGAAAAATTAAGATTTGAAAGAGGTGCCATATACGTATAGATTTGTTTTAAATCATTCTCAACCAGGTCTGCTCTGTCCCCCAAAAACATGAGGCTTACCAGCTTACGTCCTTCTAATGCCGCTTTGTAACTGTTGAAACTGATCCAGGGACCAAAGATGACTGTACCCACAAAGTAAATGTAACCCATGAACTCGACAGGCGAGGGCACACTGGTCACCACACCTCTGTCCAAATCGAAGGCGAGAGAGATGGCTTTCATGGCAACCACCATCTGGGAACCTGGGAGGCAGAACACCCACAGTGTTCAGAATATTGACCACATTTCATGATAGATCCATCATCATCAATGGAATCTGAGGTACGGTAAGCAGATTTGCATTGTACGGTCAGAATTCAATACTGTAAATCTTAATTTATCCACTTTCAACCTCCCTATTTTGGGTATGTCAATATAGGCATAAATGTTCAAAACAAATTCAGTTCTTTTAAAAAAATACCTAAAATAGCTGATCTACAAGCATTGCATCAAAGTATTGTGAGCTTGTAATTCGGCTATCTTCACATTGCTGTGTGACTAATAGGACTTAAGCGGTTATACTCTAGTGCACGATGGTGTCATTTGCCGAAAATCCGTTCTTTTCGCCAAACAACACTGGTGTACTACTCCTATAAATTAGGCTTAAGTGCCTCTAGAAGTGGGCCTACCTCTCATTTTGTGCCAGGTGGTTGTGTCCATCATGTGAAGCTCTCTGAACAAATAAGACAAAAACAAATATTTCAGTTTCGATAAAGTCGTAGCCACAAGCCAAGCCACTAACGCAGCACAATGGCTTTGATTTTTCAACAGCCTCCACTGCAGACAGAGAACTGATCTCTATTCCAGTGGATCCCAACCTTCTTTCTTCTTACCCCCCCCCCCCCCCTCCACACACACACACACACACACACACACACACACACACACACACACACACACACACACACACACACACACACACACACACACACACACACACACACACACACACACACACACACACACACACACACACACACACACACACACGCACACACACTTTAACCACTTAATCTCCATAGGCTACTCATGACAAAAATAGCCGATCTACAAGATCACAACGAGTCGCATTGCGACATATTATAAGCTTGTTATTATATTATTATATTATAACATTGTTTTAACAATGTTAGTGCGCTCCACCATGATGTTAAATGTGGGATTTAGCCACGTTTTATGCAACATGTTTACAATTTTGGACCACCTCCAAACAAACATGGCCCTCCCTGTGAAACATGCCCCCCCCAACAAGGGGGGGCCCCAAACCCAGGCTGGGAAACACTGCTCCAGACAGTCGACTAGCACCAGGGCTCTCTTACCCCAGCAGGAGGTAGATAAGGACGGTGATGGAGAGGAAGGTGCCGCGGATGCTGGAATGACGGCACAGGAACAGGATGAGGTAGCAGAGCAGGCTGAGGAGGACCACCCAGATCATGTGCAGCTCGAAGAACAGGTAGAGCGCGTAGAAGCCCCCCGCCACGGTGCTCAGGTGTTTCAAGAAAGGCGGGAGGCCTGTTTGAGGTGAGAGACAATGCAATAAATCAGTGGTGGAAAAAGTAATCCCATTTCTTACTTAAGTGAAAGTATCAATACCGCGATGTAGAAACACTCCGTTACAAGCAAAAGTCCGGTAATACAAATTTACTTGAGTATAAGTACAAAAGTATTGGCATCAAAATATACTTAAAGTACCAAAACTAAAAGTACTCATTATGCAGAAGGTCCCATTTCAAAAATAAAATGTATAAATATCATTGGAAAATTGCAGATCTACAAGCTCACATTAACTGTTGCACCTCTTACCCAACATCCAGAGGAGCCGGCACAGCAGGCAAATGAGGAGCAGCTGCCATACCTGCTCCAGGCCCTGCTGGGCTGTAGGCAGCAGGCAGCCCTGGAACAGCTCCTGGAAGAACTCCTGTCGACTGAACGCTCCCATCACTCCACTTCAAAGAGAGGAGAGAAACAGGAGCAGTGAGGCTCAAGCCTTTTCATTTCAAGGACACACACACACACACACACACACACACACACACACACACACACACACACACACACACACACACACACACACACACACACACACACACACACACACAATGGACAATTACGGGTCCATTTGGTTCCATTTGTACACTCTCAGAGTTACAAATTTGTAAGGGTCCTTATCTTAACTCTCAATAATTTAGCTAGATACCCCCTGGGAACCCCCTCAAGGACCCCTGGGAGTCCTCAAACCCCACTTTGAGAACCACTGCAGTAAGCTATATATTAGATGTAGGCACTGTGTATGCCTTCTGTCTGTCTCTATAGATCTGGTGGTCATATATACATGCAAACGTTTGAATTATCTGTCACTCATGGACTGGAACTTAAAATCTCAACAATCATTATCAGATGCTCCCATTCAACAAAAGTGCAAGATCAGAGTAAATGGCATGAACCTTGTCAACAAACAATTTAAATAATAATAATGACAATAATAATAATAATAATAATAATAATAATAATAATAATAATAATAATAATAATAATAATAATAATAATAACAATTTAGTCCCCTTTAGTTTTTCTTTGGGTAATTGTCATGTCACGTGAATAGAGTGCAAAGAAAAATAAGTGCTACAAAGTAACAAGGCAGGTAAACATCAAATGTATAGTATCTGTTAGCATGTGTGGACATTATCAAACAGTGTATGACTAGCTATAACACATAATATAAAGCAACTGACAACACCGCTGTCTTCTAGTAGGCCTATTCATTAATATTAACATTAATAATAAGCTAATATAATAGGTCATAATAATAATAATAATAATAATGATAGGTAGAATACTTTAATTCATTATTCATCAGATGTGTAGGCTAGTGTAGGCTATACCTTAAACCCTAAAAAATATGAATGTGTGTATTATAAATGTAAATCACAGAGGATCAGATGTGTAGGTCAAATAATCTTTACAGTAGGCTAATACTGTGTAGGGACTGTAGGCTATAGAGTAGGCTAGTCCATGCCACAAAAACACCCTGAATTACTCCTCAGAGAAAGCACTGAACCGATTACTTTAATCTTATATGTCATTATGTCCTTCTATGGGGCATGTTCTCTCCGCAATGCAGTCGACCCAGCAGTCGAGGAGACATTTCTGTCATCACAGCTGCACGATCAAACGTAGCGATACGCCGGTTATAACTTGAGAGAAATCAGCGTGCAAGCCCTATACAGTAGCCTACTGATCATTTGACACTGTGTGTGTGTGTGTGTGTGTGTGTGTGTGTGTGTGTGTGTGTGTGTGTGTGTGTGTGTGTGTGTGTGTGTGTGTGTGTGTGTGTGTGTGTGTGCTTAACCTACTCGCCAGGATTGATCGCTTTACCATCAACTCTATAGCCTATACTTTAGCTTAATTAATACTCGATCGCGCCGATGTGTCCCTTGCCAAAAAGAACTGATCTACAAGCTAACAACGCGTCGCTAGCTAGTAGGTCAGTTCTTTTTGGCGACACCGTCGGACTAAGAAGTATAAATGTAAGCAAATGGTTTGCGATCGAGCGAATCCCCCACCACCACCTCCACTAACTGACCACCACGCACGGACAATAAAGCTAACTTACCCTCTCAAATAAGCGTTTGGCTGTTGATCCGTTTAAGCAGCACGACTTTCTATAGCTACCTCGTTTATTATAAGGGACGCGTCCCCTTATAATAAAGCGCACAGTGCTGCTGGACGAGACGTCTGTCGGCGTTTCACGCAACACTCGGTTCGGTCCAGCTGATGCTTATCTGGATGTGGATGGATGAGCACCATTCACACAGCAGCATCAGGACCACTGGAGACACGCACATCATGCATCATTAGCCAATCCTCTGTCTTGGATTCGATGACGGCGGCCAATCATTGCACCAATCATCATCATTTACCAACGACAAAGGACCAATAGAATAGGCAAGTACAACTTAGCCTACTTTGACTTTCTGATTTATCGTATTAATTTACTATAAAATTAGCTATTAGGCCTACTATAGAAATAGCAATCCTAAAAGTCAAATTGTTTTACTTTAAAAAAAAAGCATTATAAACGTAATTATGGTGGTGATAGAGCCACAACAAACAAAACGCATAATTATGTTATTAATAATAATTGTATTACTCCAAGGGCCATGAAGTTGATCCAGGGCCTGGAATGGAATGTAGTCTATCCTCGACCAGGAATCCAGGCCCCATAGGCCTACTTCTTCCACGCTCAAGTCTGGCATTAACTGGCATTTAACTGGGAGAAATCCCAACCAAATCTTTATTATATACTGTACTGGAACAAATAGATGTTAATCTTTAATATTAATGTAGGATATTATATGATATAAGATAGCCTATATGTCATTGATTGTCCAGCAAGGGAATGGTCTTGGTGGTCCCCAAGCCGCTGCATCACACATCATACTTTACAAGGTCACAATGTATATACAGTACATGCATGCATCATGGTACATACAGGAGTAGACAGTGTGTAGACTACAACACATACAGTATACTGACTGAGTTACACTCATGTACCATTATGTATAGGGTAGACGGTGCCATCCTATGGTCAGAAACGGTAGTGCAGCTTAAATAAAATCAGATGAATTCCTAGAGAAAATCTCTAGCTGGAAGCCAATACTAATACATTTATTATGATGAGTACACAAACGTAATGAAATAAATGTATTATTAAAACAACCAAGAGGCAAGTCATAATAAGAAAACAAATATGTTTCATTAGCAGCCTGGCACCCACACACACACACACACACACACACACACACACACACACACACACACGTTACAGTCTGCACAAACTTCGACGACTTTCTTACATACCAGATTGATAGTGCTACTTTTTAAAATCTGTTGTATCCCTGTTGGTATCTCTTTTTATGTGACACTTGACTTTGGTAAAATGTATATTTTGTTGTTGTTGTTGTTCTTAGTATTTCTTTGTGATACACTGTGATAATTTCTATTGTTGTTATATGTCTTGGACCCCAGGAAGACTAGCTGACGTTAAGGCGTCAGCTAATGGGGATCCTTATAAATGAACAAATAAACAGCTCTTCAATCCTCTGATGAAGCTTTTTGCTGTTTGTTCAATACAGGATGAAGACTAGCTGTGATGCTACCATGTCCATCAGGGCCTGTAGATCAGACCAGCTACATCACTGTCACTCTTGAAAACACAGTTGTATAGGCTGGTTTTGATGTAGACTCCTGCCTTGGCCTTGAGGAATTTTTTTTTTTGTAATTAGTGGCACAATTTATTATTTATATCTTCAGAATAATTGATTGAGCCTTTGTACAGACCATGTGAATTATGTGCAATAATGTTAACAGGATGTAAACGCATCCTGGCTGGTGGCATCCTGGAAGCAGGAATGGGAGTCGGCTAAAGTCCATTGGAGTTATAATATATCTAGAGGGAGGATTGCCCTGCCCCCAGCTATTCATTTAAATGAAAGTTACTCAGTGGCGTTTGAAGCACCCGTAAGTCTGCCGGAAGTACCAATATCGGAGCCAATAGGGCACAGCAGTGGCGGCCATTTTCTGGTTCCACTCCAAAATAGTCAATGCATTTTTCCCATTGACATTTCCAAAAATATTTATATCAATTCATTTAAGCCTAGAATCAAGCAATCCAGGGTCCTGGAGAATCATGACCATAAAACATTTATTTCTGTGATTTTTAATTTTTTAATTTTTAATTATATGATATACTATGTTTAATAAATAGCACCCTTTGTTTTGCCTTTTTCATTTTTTTTCTTCTCACAGAATCAAACGTTTTATGGTCATGATTCACCAAGACCCTGGATGGCTTGATTCTAGGCTTAAAATAATTGATATAAACATTTTTGGAAATGTCAATGGGAAAAATGCATTGACTATTTTGGGGTGGAACCAGAAAATGGCCGCCACTGCTATGCTCTATAGAGCAGGCCATAGAGGTATGAGCAGAGCACTATGGTTTCAAACGGTAGAAGCACGCGCAGTCTCAAATTACCTATGAAGAAGTGGGGCCTGGCCAACAGCGCAGCATGCGAGTGCTGGGAGCTTGAGCAGACTGCCGACCACATAATCACAGGTGTTGATTCCCTCTGCACCACCTTCAGAGGAGGGCCTCTTCTGTGGGACCAGAGACGAGGGCGTGGCTGCACGACACTGAGTTGAACGATTTTTTTTTTGTTTTCTTTAAAGATTTTATTTTAATATAGAGGTACATGTATGTACTTCCATTTGGGTACACGGGAGGAAAAAAATGAAATCAATAAACATATCTTTTTAGTTTCTCATCATGAGACAATACACCTACCTAGACCTAGGTGGCCAAAATCTGAAGGTCAAAGGTCAAGACAGTGAGCACATTTGCAAGCAGAACGATAGTTCATTATTTCATTATTGAATAAATAGAATTAAAATCGACAAAGTAACAAATTATATTAAAAGGTTTAAGGTAAAAACACTGTGCCCATTGATGAGAAGGTTTACGGTAATTTGGGCAAAAGAATCAAAGCTGTCAGTCAATGTCAGAAGTTGATACAGAGAAGAGAACTAAAAGTCACCTCTATGGGAAACACCAGAGAAATAATAATACTACAGTTCTTCTCCACATGGTTCAAGACTGTGTGTTGTGTATTTGTATCTTTAAGAAGAGACAAGACATGTTTTTACTTGACGAGCAGTAAGTTAGGGCACCACAAGAGGGCGCTTGTCGTTAGTTGAGTAAATGTACTTAGTTACTTTACACCACTGGCCTGGAGTACTGGAAAGTGACAACGAATGTGAGCAATCTATCGCGTTCTGAAGAAAATTTCAGTGAATGAAATGAGTTTGGAGGTCGTTTTTGACTGCCATGCACAGACGCTACACAGCTGCTTCCCAAAGCAATCACCATCAAGCCGGTTGGTAAGTGTGTTTAGTAGTGTTTGTGTTGCATCATGTTTTCTTAACACATCTTCAACATTTTTATAACAACACAAGGGACCGCAATGTTTATTTATTGACACTGTGTGACAGTGTGAGGGTGAGGAAGTTGAATTTATTGTTGGTCTCTCTTCTGCAGTGCTGGGCTGGCAATCCTGTTGACTGGGAAGGTGCCAAGTACTACTATGAAGGAGGGGTGTTTGCTTCATGGGTTAAGATCCAATCTTGTGAGTGACCTGGCGCCTGAAATATGTATTTGGAATTTGTTTTGTAAAACAGTGTAATTGTGTAAGATAACTCATGGGCTGTGTTTTGGAGCAGTTGTTGTTGTTGTTTTAGTTTAGCTGCTACTGTTCATGTCTTATTTCCTATATTTGGAACTTTATTTGTGGCCAGTTTTAATGATTTTTTAAGTATGTTACCTTAGAATCTGATCGTCTGAATATGCAATTAGTATAACAATGAAACGTTTTCATGCTGTTTGCAAAATGAATGCCTTCTAGCTGTTCCTAAGATAAAGAATTGTCTATGGTGAAAAAAAGAAAGAAAAGAAAACATCCACCATTGTCATGTTACCTTAATCTGATCATCTGAATATGCAATTAGTATAACAATGATAGGTGTTCATGCTGTTCCTAAGATAAATAATTGTCTATGGAAGTTGAATTAAATGTATTTGATTTTCTTCAGAATGGAGACCTGGACAGGAAAGAGAAGTTCTGCCCGGCAGTACATCGTGTTCCATGATGACCAATCTGTGGTCTACTCTGGATCTTCAGGAAACTGCTCTGAGATAAAGGGAGAGTATGTTGAGATTGTATTATCTTAACCACTTAAACCGCTAGGGTTCATATGGTTAAGTGTCCTGTCAGACTGTGGTTTGACGCTTTTCCACTGTCATATTGTGTGATTGACACATTATGACAGTGGAATTGTGTGATTGACACGACAGGGTGCTCGGTTGGTGCAAGGGTAAAGCACGTGCCCAGCCCACCACCGTAGAGTCAAGGGTTTTGAATTCATTGTGGTGCATCCAGCTTGCCAAGCGCCTATATGAACATAATTGCCTGTGTTTGGGGGAGGGTAGCCAGGCAGGGAGGGTGATATTTGTCACATCCCTGTTGTGTGAATTTAATTCACATTATCATGTGTTCTCTGCAGACCGGTCTGGCCCCAAGCATTACTCCTACCAATTAATTCCAAACATAACGCAAATCGGTACACATTATCTCTATAGTCAAGTGACAAGAAGGATCCGTCCGATTTTTCATATTCCATCCTGATTGCCGAATTCCGAACATTGCAAAGTGCTTTATTTCTCTCTCTGTCGGCAGGCGTTTTGGGCTTCAGGTGAGGTGACACAGGTGTGGTTTTTGTGGGCTGGTGACATGAGCCTTTCAGACTTGTCCAGGTGAGCCATGTCTGTTACTCTGAGAGGAGGTAGGCCTGTCACAGTTATTACATAATCATCTGATTCCATTCATCTGCATATCGTCGCTGTCGGGCAGAAGCCTCTTATTTCCATATTTTAAAGACGGGGTGCCGTGATTTTCAGTGATTTTTCCCCCCCCTAAAACATAATCATCAGGTATTATGGTTATACTAGGAGGAAGATCTTTTTCAAAAAAGTGTACAGAAAGTGTTAAAATTATGTTTTTATGTGGACACGCCTCCAGTTCATTAAGTATACCTGGTTCTCACCTTAGCACCTCCTCCACCACCTTAGCACCACCCACCTGTCCTAGTCCCTCCTCCTCCTCATGCCCACACCTGCTGTGTTATGATAATGAGGGGGAGGGCATGTTTTTACTATGTCACTAAAGCGCTGTTTTTCTATTGGCACGTTTGACCCTCAAGGTTTCAGTCTCCAGGAAGAAACTCAAAGTAGTCAGAGAAGACATAAAACACCACCAGGGGGCTTAATAAAGTTCTATCAACCTCATAGACACATGAAAAACAGAAAAAGTGCAAAACCATGGCACCACCTCTTTAACTTTTTGTTTTTTCGTAAATGAACGCAGCGCGAAGCAATGCGTTTTGAGCTTGTCGATCTGCTGCTTTTTTTTCTTTTTCTTTTAAGATATTTTAAACCCGCGACACGCTGTCAGGCGAGAAGCCTGGTGCCCGGACTGCTAGGTGCGGGCACTGGGCACCTAGGCACTACCCTAGTGACTAGCCTAGGTGCCCGGACTGCTACGCCAGCCGTCTGGGCCGATCTGCTACTTTTAAAGTTATAATTTGTCATATCTGACCTGTGCAATATTAGTTTGAAAAGCCTAAAAATCTTTTCTGGCACATTATCACTGGACCCACAGGACCCTGGGGTTGAGAACCACTGATTTAGGGTACTCGTGTGAGAGACAGATTAACAAGAGCAGCAGGGGACAAACATACAGTATACTGTTAACAAAGTCTGCACCATAGCATTGACTTTTATTACACTATTATTACATTCTTCTTTTTGCCATTTGTGCTAATGGTGAACTTGCTCAATGAGGCCTTTCCCAAGTACACAAGAGAAACATAATGAGCTCATTACGCTTAAAGCATTTCACCCATTTTCAACTTTATCCTCATGCAGTATAATTAGTCCTCTACTAATGCTATACATTGGGACTGTCCACAGCCCTCCTTTGAGACAGTAGACTGAAATTATGCCTTACAATTATATAAAGATAGGTTGAAAATGTAATAATTGGTCCTTTAATGCAGGAAAGGTCCCTTCACATACATTTTCACTACAATCTGCCCAGGCATTCCTACATTGTGGGTTATTATTTCCTCTAAAGCATAATAATTTGGCTGATGTATGAAAACATGGTACAGAGAAGAGAACTAAAAGTCACGGGGAAACACCAGAGAAATAATAATACTACAGTTCTTCTGGACATGGTTTAAGAGGCGTTACACGGTAAATGTTCTTTTATGTATGTGTCTTGTGTATTATTATACAATGGTACAACGGTAAACTTAGCTTGAGAGACTTCAGTCTTAACTAGATGTCATAATTGGATGCACCTGTTTGGACTTGCCTATCAATGAATGGAGTCTTGCTTCATAATCATTATTATGGACTTAAAGGGCAAGACCACTTTTGATAGAGGTTTGGGTTGTGTAGTTACCTTGCCATGATGTAACTCCAAAGGTGGACAAGAAATTAAAAAAAAATTGGAGTTACATCATGGCAAGGTAACTACACAACCCAAACCTCTACCAAAGTGGTCTTGCCCTTTAACAACTTTAGCGCTGTCCATGGTGCTGACTTCTGACTGCTTTCTCTCAAGTAATTAGTTTAGTTTGACTATAAAATCCGACTGTAAAATCCGTAACTAAGTTAGGCCTACACAACTTAAGTTATAGTTTTAAGGACAGAACTGACAAAGCAACAAAGATGGTGAGCAGCAATTCCAATAACTAGCAATCAAAAGTCAATCGTGCAAGTGAATGTTAATTTGTTCAACAGCAAAACGTTGCATTCAATAACTTCACATTTGAGAAATTAACGAGCACATTAACGAGCACATTAACGAGCACATTTTTTAGAAATAGATGAAACACGGTACCGTAAATAGATGTTCCTAGTTTATCATGTTCCTAGGGCAGGGCCAAGTAAAGTGACTGTGGTTCTCAGCCACAACCAATGGATGTCGCTGTTGTTTAATGTGAGAAATGGCCACCACACTGATGTCAATTTCTCTGTTCAAGAAAGAAATCCACTTCAACGCCCAGTACCATTGCACAAGAGAACAATTTTCATACAGCACGAAACAAAGCAATATAACCATATGGGTTTGTATGTAGTATTGATTTGTCCTACCAGGATGGCCCACTGGTAAGCTCTGACAAATCGTGTCATGATTCATTTTCATGTTTCTTTTGCTTCATAATTTCTTATGCAAGTCATGATAAACCCAATCATATCCCCACCACTTGAAGGCCGTCTCACAGTCTCAAGAGTCACAATCAAGGATTTATGAGAGAGGTTGTCTATTATGATAAACACCTAATATGACCCTCAGGGCTGGAGTCGAGATTTATTACAATGTTATTTTAGGTAAGCGCTACTGGGACTCACTTCTCATGGACTGAACTCCAGATTCAAGGGTGGAAATTGATCTGCCATGCTGCTTCCGAGAGTTAAATCAATATGATTTCATTTTCACCCACATGTCCACTGAGATAAAGAACATAGTCCCACACAGTGAAATAATCGGTGTTAATTTAACTCGTAGATTTTTCAAATGTAACCATTTGGACCTGTGAGTTAAATTAACACTGGGGGGGGTTTACCGTGATTGGCTCCAGCAGAGTGTGTTACAGCAGTGTTCTGTGACACCCAAACGAACATGGGAGGGGACTGACACATGGATCTCGTGTGAAATGATGCACTGCCAACATTATTCGTGATCTCTGGTACTGATCTTGAAAATGCTTCTCTTTTATAATTATAACATTGCATTGTCCAGTTGAAATATACTTTAGTGATTAATCCAATGCATGGCTCAATACTACTATGTTCATCTCTGCTGCCTGAAAATGAATAATTTGGCATGGTCCCTCTCTCCCTCTCTCCCTTCTCAAGTTGACCTCTCCATCTGGACTGCTACTGGTCCTGCCAATTCCTTGGTGAAGATCTGTGGTGGAGCAGTCAGATTAGAATTATGGAATCAATTCCCTCCCTTTTTAATAGAGCGTCCACTAGACCACCTGTTTAACTGCAGCTAGACTATCAGCCTGAAAACAAGGATCTTTGTTTCTGCCCATTTCTTGTGTGTGTGTTTGTGTGTGCGCGTGCGTGCGCAAGTGAGCGTGTGCATGTTTGTGTGTGAGAGAGAGAGAGGCAAAAAGACAGACAGACAGACAGATAGATGAACCATCTAGGCTCTTCTATCTACAGGCTCCATTTTACATAAAGTTGTGAAGGATATTTACAATTATTTGTTTCTCCATTTCTGTCACCACTCCAGTCCGACATCGCCGTCTGTTTTGGATCCACATCACTCAGACAAGAGCCGAGGTGGCATTCCATCCAAATCAGAATCCCTTTACCGTTCCAGGAGATGTTGTATCCTTGTATGAGCTTGATTTCATGGCACAGCGTCCAGTATCCTCGTCTCTCCTTACAACTCAAGGTGAAGGCAGCAGGGGTAGAGGGTGGAGAGTGTGAACAAAATAACATAGGAAAGGTGGGCTTGTAAGGAAACGGTCTTGAAGTTTTGAAGTCATGGTAGAATGGCAGAAGCAGAGGAACAGAGGTAGTAGACAGACTATTGTTCAGAAGGCAGGCTGAGGCAGTGCTCCATGGTACATGGTGTTGATGTAGTTGGCATAAGTTGTTGTTACCCTACAGTGTACCATAAGTTACCATAAGGTGTATTTAGCATAAGGCAGTGGTTGGCAACCTTTTAAGGCACAACATCTGTTACGCTGTTTTCCAAGGCTAGCTAGATCTACCATAACCAAGTTACCATTAGGTGTAATTAGCATACGGTGTATTTAGCTTAAGGCAGTGGTTGGCAACCTTTTAAGGCACAACATCTGTTACGCTGTTTTCCAAGGCTAGCTAGGTCTACCATAACCAAGTTACCATAAGGTGTAATTAGCATAAGGTGTATTTAGCATAAGGCAATGGTTGGCAACCTTTTAAGGCACAACATCTGTTAAGCTGTTTTCCAAGGCTAGCTAGGTCTACCATAACCAGACAATGTAAACCACTGCCGCTTTTACATCTTGTTATAGCGAATATAGGCTAACAAAGTGAATAATTTCAGATTTATAAGAAAGGTACGACTATCTGGGGATAAAATTGTTATGCATAGCAAACAAAGAAAAACATATTTATGGGACTAATGTTTTGGCTAATTGGTTTTAAAAGTCAAGATTATGAAATATAAAAGACAGTTTCTCAGTTTTCAAGAGAGAAATGCTAACTACACCCTACTGTATGTCATAAGGTGTAGACCGTGTAGTTAGCATAAGGCGTAGTTAGCATTTCCCTCCAGAATGGCCTGTATTCTCACCTGCTGCTCATTAGCTAATTAGGTCCGCCTGCCCTGACCTAATGTTTGCCTGCTATTCCCACATCAGGTGTTAGACAGTGTAGGGTTATAGAGGCTGTGGTGATGCTAGCTGTATACTGATGTTGACAGCATACTCTGTTTACACAACAGTAACAGCAGCCCACAGGCTCGGCACCGCATCCACGAGGAGGGAGGGATGGGGGCTCGTCCATCACTCCTCCGCCGTGGTGAAGGGTTGAGCCGCGACAACGCAATTACACATTCATTTCACCTAGCCGGCCCCCGCCCCTCCTCCTTCTCTCTCTCTCTCCCACCCACTCTCTCTCACACTCTCTCTCCACTCCTCCTCGCTCTGTTCTTTCTTTCTTTCCTCCGCTGCACACAGAAATCCCCCGTATTCTTCCATTCTCTGGCCCCCTCATCCCCCTCCATCTTTGCCTTATACGCATCAAATTCCACACGCACGCATGCACTCACACACACACACACACACACACACACACACACACACACACACACACACGTAGCGTGACATGTCGCTTGCTAAGAAGAACATATCTTCAAGCTCTGTTCTCGGCAAGCGACACCATGCAACAGACTATAAATTAGGCTTCAGAGGGAAAGACAAATTTAAAAATGTAAACCTTTAACCACTGTGAACCTGGCATCCCTATTTTGGGCATGTTATACACGAAAATGCTAAACAATGGTCAAAAATAGCAAATCTACAAGCTCACAATGCTTTGTGGTGTGTTGTGTGCTTGTAGATTTGCTATTCTTCATACGACGAAGTATAGTATACAGGGCTTAGTTAAAGGGGCATGAAACCCTACAGTATGCTGTTTTCCAGTGCAGGTTAAAAACTACAGCAGATTAAAAACATGGCAGGCTAGTAAGCTACACAGCTGCAGCCAATCAAATTAATAATGGATGTGTTAGATTTAGGTGTGTCTAGAGCCATGGGAGTGCCAAAGTGCAAGCGTAGACGGTAGGGGTGTGCCGATACACTAATTTCACGAAACGATGATACGATATTGGGCTCACAACTTCGATACGATTTCGATACGATACGATACGCACTTTTTTATTATGAAAATATATGGGGGAGAAAAAAAAGCAAATGCAAACAAATAATTCTGTTTTTGCATTATGCAAACTTGTAGCTTTTCAGCTACAATAGCCATTTTGAATCCAAATAGGGCAATAGTGTGACATCTGACCCAAAAAAAATAACATGTTGTCACCCTTTTCACCTCGGGCTGTTTCCATGCCTGATTATTATTATTGTAAAAAAAAAAAAAGGGGGGGGTTTTCTTTTTTCAAAACGATTCCCCCCCCCCCCCAAAACGATACATATCGTCACGAAAACGTCAATGCACATTGACACGCCTTAATCTAACCCATTATTATTTTGATTATCTGCAGCTGTTTTGCTTACATCACGGTCACGTACTATAAGGTCAGTCTTATGCAGCCTGACATGTTCTAAATCTGCTGTAGTTTTTAAGCTGCACTGGAAAACGAACTACGAAATCAGCCTAGAGTTTCATCCCCCTTTTAATATTTAAAAGTGGATGGAAGACAGAAGGACACATAGCACAGAGGAGGAAACAGAGGAGGACTTTTAGGGGGTGAGGAGGTGGTGGTGGGTCTACTGGATGAGGAATGGGGTGAAGGACATGGCAGGCTAATGATGTATTGATTTGGTAGAGCCCGGAGGGGGGGGGGGTGCAGAACTACGGGTATGCGGGAGGAAATATCTCACAGCACCTGAGCGGGGGGGGGGGGGGAGGGGAGGGGGGGAGGGTGGGTTTATGTGTTTATTTTTACTGCCTCACAAATGGTGGTTTCATAAAAAACTACTTGGTTGTTGTTCCGTCTTGATCTCATTTTTTTCTAGAGAAAGGGTGTGATGATGTTGATGATGATTCCTCTGAAAGTCTGCAGAGATGCAACATCAAAGCTGCGGGCGTTTGGACAGAAGACTACCACTGGGGAGCCCATTAGGTGAGATCACATGAGGGGGGACTGGGGGAGGGGGGGTTAATGGGGTATTCTGTTGGTTCTCTCTTCATTATGTGTCAAGGTGTGTGTGTGTGTGTGTGTGTGTGTGTGTGTGTGTGTGTGTGTGTGTGTGTGTGTGTGTGTGTGTGTGTGTGTGTGTGTGTGTGTGCGACTGTGCGTGGATGCGTTCATGCGTGCGTGTGTGCGTGCAGTGTGTGTGCGAGCGAGTGAGGGGTGGGGATGTCCAAGATATGTGTGTGAAAGATATTGATATTGCTTCAGGTTATATATGCAGATGTTCCAGTGTAGTGGTTCTGGACAGAGGTTAGACATAACATAAAAGTTGCATTTTTATACTTATTTTAATGAATAAAAGGAACATTTTTAAACCAATCAATATGGTTATATAGCTTATATAGATTATATTATTATATAGTTAATACAATATAACTAGTACATCTGTAGTGGTTGGAGGTGGTCTCCCTATTCTTCCATTGAGACATTTAGACCCTGGAGTCTAGGCAGTACACCTACTGATTGACTATTAGCCCTGCCTGCTCCTTCTTGTGTAAGCGGTAGCTGTTTGGTTTCCCACACAAGAGACCCAGATTAGAATCACGGGTGTTACAGTTGCAATTACCTTACTCTGTCGGGAAAAGACATAAAACTTAAAAAAAAATAATAATAATAATAATACATCACAGATAATATGAACGGATATGTATGAGGTTTAGACAGAATTTGTAGGAGTGGTAGAAAAAAGTGTGTTCTGAATAAAACGTGAAATGGCAGAGAATCTAGTCTGGCACTAATGGCCTATTTGTGGAGTTGCGTCTGTATCCAGGGTAAAAGGAAGCCAGGAGGAAAAAAATAAATTTTGATTGTACGAGGTACGGTTCAAGAGTTATAGGCCAAAACGTGAAGTGGTTGTTATAGCGCCAATATCGGGCTGATTTGAAAAAGTTGTGGTGGAGGCTCTTCCTTAGCCTACTGGTACTAGTTTGTGTGCAAAGTGTTATGGCTATCAGATGCTGCGTTCATGATTTGTGGCATTATGTGCAAAACAGGCCCCTCCCGCAAACTTTGAAAGCCAATCGTAGCCAATCAGAAGGGAACCTGGAAAAGCTGCCAGATACATTGTGATCACGTGACAACAGAGATGATGTGTACCGATTTGTGTGTGTTTTGGACATCTGTAGGAGTATTCAGAATCCAGAGAAATGTTCTGTTATAGCGCCAACATGAGGCCGATTTGAAAAATGTGGGTCAGAGATTCTTCCTTTGCCTTCAAGAAGTGTGCATGCACAGTTTCACGTCGTTCGGTCCAACGGCGCCGGAGATTAGCTGTTCACAGACGGACAGACAGACAGACAGACTCACATGAGTGAGTACATAATCCTCCGCCTTCGGCCGTTCCGGCCTCCTGGCGAGGATAACAAAGACTATACGGTGGTCCCTGCATACACATTGATTGGGCCTCTCTCTCTGAAGCCTAATTCATACTCCCTTGTACGACGGTGCCGCACGTGGAAAATAGCCAACCTACAAGCACACAATGCGTTGCATCCAGGACGTGTTGTCAGCTTTCGGCACTGTTTGTACGACGAAGTATAAATCAGGCTTAAGCCTTCATCCTCCCTCATGGCGTAGTGGTAATCACCTTCCCCCTTGCTACGCTAAGCTACTCCCACAATGCGTAGCTGTATTTTCCATTTTCAACCCCTTGACATTGTATTCTATCTCTTCTCTTCTCCATCTAATGTTTGCTGCAGCCTCTCCTCACCTACTCGATCTGTCTCCTCATTTTACTCTTTCCTGTTGC
>NC_137614.1:40527987-40542987 GCF_963280865.1 Gymnoscopelus braueri | reverse complement strand
CCCATCCTTTATTTAAATTAAATATTATCAAAATATATATAAAAATACACTACTGACAAACGTGCACAATAAATGTGGTCACACAGACTCCCAGGCAGACTCATAGCTCGCCTTCTAGAGCCATAAATATCGAAAACATTATGGGTGTACTGTACTTTGTGCACCTCAGCAGGTACTCGAAACAGCCTCGATTTGTTATTGTTCATTCCGATTGCTGCCTCCCCCTGTCTGTCACTGCTCTCCCACACACTTATTTGCATTTCATCTGTCGCCTCTTGTCCTCATCTTTAAATTAATTCTGTCACACCTGTTATCCACTTGTTTTCTCCTGTCCCCCCCCAACCTTCCAGTTCCCTTGTTCTTTTGTGGCAGTGCAGAATCTCATTAAAATTAAAATTCACAGCCAGTTAGAGGGTCTGGAGGAATAATGTAAATGTCCCGTTCCTTCACGGAAAAACCCAGAGTGTTTATTTTACATTTGCATTACATTTGCACCCTCTCTGAGTTAAATGAACACTGAGATTTTACTGTGGCTCTTATAATATCCCAGCTTCAGATTCCACTTAGACAAAGTCAAGGTGACACAGGATTGCTTGTCCGCCACAAGATGAATGAATCTATTCCACACACTCATCTGCTGCTGTGTGCATCAACAATTTGATAGCACGTTTGCTTGTTGTTGTTGTTCTCCCTGACTGCTCTTACTGGGATGTATTTGGCTTTCTAGTTAGAGCTCTGTGGAGTGTAGACAGAAACACAGCCTGGAAGAAAAAGAGAGAAAGCAGAAAGGAGGGGAGGAGGGGGGAGGAGGGAGAAAGGGAGGGGGGTGGGAGAGCAAATGAGGTGTGTGTAAAAAAAAAAAGAAGAAGAAGAGTACTGGGAGAGGAGGTTGATGCCCAACCCTTGAAGAGATAGAGAAGAGAGAGGGAGAGAGAGAGAGAGAGAGAGAGAGAGAGAGAGAGAGAGGAGAGATTACAGAGTGTTGAATCCAGAGGAATTCAGCCTCAGTAGTGGCGTGGCGTACAAAACAGAATGCTCCTTACCGCTGGGGGAAACCGCCTTTGTGTTCCACGCTGCAGTGGGTGTGGGGAGGGGGAGTGCATTTACCGTCGCGCCTGAGGGAAGAAGCCAAGAAGTGTCCTCCAATCAGCCGTCAGTGATTTATCTCATCTGGTGAGGCTGCTGATATTGATTTATGACTGACCTGAGAACGGAGGCGCTGCATGGCACGCAAAACCACCTGGAATACTCACTTATACACTCTTTATATGCTTTGATTCCATACAACCTGAAGCACAAACACCTGCCTATGGACGGTTTCCTTTTTTGTTTTTACTCAGAATGACCTGCAGACAAAAGAGGATTAATTAACTGCCTCCCATTCTTCAATTTCTAATTTTCCCTGGAAGACGGATGGAAGATGGACTAACTTCCTAAGCTTGGGTTTCTCCTGTGTGGACAGACACAGAACAACACACGCCTCATGTTTCAATCTGGAAGATACCTGTACACTGTGTTGTGTCATCTATCATCCCCGCGTCTCCTGTGTGTCTCGTTCTTGGTTTCACTAAAGGTGTGCTCTTCAGTCTAATCATATCTAGCACGGTGATGGTGACAGTAGATGGAAATGGAGAGGAGAGAGGAGAGGAGCAGTTGGCCAGATTTGACACGCCTGTTTGCCTTGTAGCGCCTGCTGAGCGCGTCTGACACAACGGAGAAGCTCCGCTGGCCCCAAAGTGTTGTGTTCACTGTCTGTGCGGTGTGCTGCAGGTTTTACAAATATATCATTATTCAGGTCCTTGTGAGTGCGAGATTCATTGAGAAAGCGTGACGGGAGATACTAACTTCCATTAGTGCATGGGTGTGTGTGTGTGAGTGAGTGAGTGTGTGTGTGAGTGTGTGAGTGTGTGTGTGTGTGTGTGTGTGTGTATGAGTGTGTGTGTGAGAGTGAGTGAGTGAGTGAGTGAGTGAGTGAGTGAGTGAGTGAGTGAGTGAGTGAGTGTGTGTTTGTGTTTGTGTGTTTGTTTGTATGTGCTTGTGTGTTTGTGTTTGTGTGTGTGTGTGTGTGTGCGCGTGTGTATGCATGAGTGTGTTAGGAGCCAGGTGTGAGGATTTACTCAGCCTCTGGACACGTTACAGGTGTAGTGGAGCCTCGAGAATTAGGATTATCACTTTGAACAGGTTGTTTTCTGGCAGCATGAACCCGGGGCTCCAGCTGTCAGGCGAGGCTTTGGGCCACTTCCAGGGAACCAATAACTGACTGGAGGAGTAAAGCTAAAGGCTAAAGGTTGAAGCTTAATAAGGTAATGAGTCTCGGGCGACTGAAAAGTGAAGTGACCTCTGCTGCCGGAGGAGGCTTTGTTGTAACTTTCAATCCAATATGAATTATACATGAGGGATGCAAACGGAGGTTAATCACTTCAGTAGACTGAGAAAGAATCTTTTAAACAGAAGTTTAAACTACAAAGGGGGACTGAGAGAGACAGTATTACTCTGAATGATCTTCAGTGAATATGTCTCCCGCTAATGATAACTGGTTGTGC
The DNA here is from genome assembly GCF_963280865.1 of Gymnoscopelus braueri. Lineage (NCBI taxonomy): Eukaryota > Metazoa > Chordata > Actinopteri > Myctophiformes > Myctophidae > Gymnoscopelus > Gymnoscopelus braueri. The sequence goes on along the minus strand of NC_137614.1, from coordinate 40,540,444 downwards.
TCAAATGAAATAATTCAGGTGAAGTGCGTATTAGAACTTGTAACAGCTGCAGCATGAATAGCTGGCGGTCTTGATTGTAAACAAATGTGATTTTCTCAATAGCCGTGCGATCACAGCATGCCGCATATCAGCGCGTGGGTGTGATATTGATTTCTGCACTTGGCCAGGTTAGAGGGCTGTCTGCACTGCCTGTAAGAGGTCACTAATTTAATTATAATCCATCATTCACGCTCGCCCCAGAGCAACGTAAGCTGTTGGCCTGTACGGATGATTGGAAAAGGATGTGGCTTAGAGGATCAAAGTGCGACAACTTGTCATGATATCTGACACCAGATCAGATGAAACATTTCATCTCCTCCATTCCTCAACAGGCATTCTCTTGGGCACTTACTTGCCTTCCTCCCTCCCAACATCCGCTGCCGAGCATCTAACGGATATTAAAGGCGTACATTTTGCATTCAGACATGCGCTTCCAAAACCGTCTTTGTGTTTTAAGAGGCCCTCGGTGGCAGTTGTGCTGACACAGACAGAGCGTTTGGCAGGGTATGTGTGGTAGCCCTGCGCCCAGAGAGAAGCCAGTGTTATCGTCTTACTTTGACGCCCTGTGCAGGTGTGCATGTTATTGGCTTTTGTCTCTCAGGAGGCGTGTAGCTTATCTTAGCCCCACAGCAAGGGCTTAAACATCCTGCTAAACGGTTCAGTGCGCAGCCCCCCCCCCCCCCCTTACCTCCACCATTCAGCACCAACAACAATCCCACTCAACCTTTCACCATCTCTTAACTTGATGAGTTTCCATAGACTTAAATTAGGAAGTGCCCTTGACCCTAAACTAAAGCCACTGGGGAGCCGGCATTTAGAAGTCCATTGATCCTGATGGGAACGTAGCAGAGTCCTGACGAGGCTTCTATTGAGGAGAACTTATCTCACTGGACCAGACCCAGCAGAGCTCCAGACAGTCTGGAGAGGGGAGGGCAGCAGAGGCGGAACACTTAGACAGACAGACAGAGAGAGACAGAGAGAAGGGGGCGTCCAGGCGAGTTGTTTGATAGCAGCACTGTTTGTCTGTAAAACTCGTTAAAGTGTTTTGATTTAAAAAGTCCTGTTTGTAAGAGTGTGGTTGTGTGTCTATGTGTGCGGATTGAAATGGGGGGATGATAACCCGTTGAGTGTCAAATCCAGAGAAAAGCATGGGTGGAGGGGGGGGGGGGGATTTCAACTTCTACAAAGAGAATGTGCTCTGATCTCTGTAGTTCAGTGTTCATGCAGAAGAGGGCTGAGCAGGTATACGATGTGATCACTGGACCGTCACTGAAGGGTCCGAGGCCTAATAGATTTTATTTAGATATAAAACCCATCTTTCTCGGATCAGCGATCCCATTCATTCATCTGTCATCCTTGCCCTTTGCACATCAGTCAAAGCGAAGGTTGTGATGTCGTCTGCTACATAAATACAACCTGCAGGCGTCCAAGCACAAGCACTCAAACAAGTCTTTTTATTCCTGCGATGGGGACAGAAACAGACGGATGGACTTTGGGTTGCGACGCCGCTGGTACATGTACATTATCTTTGGATTATGACACTGGAATTTCACTGTGAGAGGATGAAGCGGCAACAGCAACAACAGTGACACGTCCAGAGAAACTAATCTGTACTAATCTGCCACGGCTTCACTTTGTGTTACTTTGAAGAGGGAACTGGTGTTTTACACATCGATACCGCAACACTGTGGATGAGGGAGGGGCTCTGGTACTGTCACAGACAAAGACTCTGAGAGACACAGAGAGAGAGAAAGAGAGAGAGAGAGTTTTGGCTTATTTGTACCTGCACAGCTCAGCCCAGTCACCGGGTCAAAGGTCACAATGGGGTGCAACATGTGTGTGGTTCAGAAGCCTGAGGAGCAATATAGAGTCATGTTCCAGGTGAGTGTCCCCCCCCCTCTCTCTCTGTTTATCTTGCTCCATTGTCACTCTCTCTCTCTCTCTCTCTCTCTCTCTCTCTCTCTCTTTATCTTTCTTACTCTCCCTTTCTCTATCTTTGTCTTTCTCTCTCACTTTCAAAGCATTATTTTGTCTTCCTAAAGTGTCGTTCACACTGAGCACTAAAACTATAACTATAAAAATATAGTCAAGTGGATGGCAGAGTTCACAACAACTATTACAAAATAAAAGAAAACAATATAGTTATAGTTGTCGATATAGATATAGTGCTCAGTGTGAACGGCCCTTAAAGGGATATTTCACTTTTCAAACATGTTTGGGGTCATTTTAATATCGGCTTTTGTGAACACCCCAGACAGTTTTTAAGTTGCTTGATTCAGTAGTAATTTTAACAGACACGCCCACTTCCTATACACACCCTTTGTAACTTCAAACTCCATTTTAACCATGTTAGATTCATTGAAAACAGACCTGTCCTTGGTTCTGGTGACTGATATTGTTCTTCTAATGCGCGAGGAGACTGTGTTTTTTCGATAACCTTTTTTTTTTTTTTTTTTTTTTTTTAAACACAGTCTCCTCATGCAACCACTAACATAATTAAAATGGAATTTGAAGTTACAATGGGTTTGTGTAAGAAGGGGGCGTGTCTGTTAAAATGTATATCAAATATCTAAATACTGATACTGAACTTAAAAACTCTCTGGGGTGGTCACAAAAGCCCAAGTAGACGTAAAAATGACTCCCAACATGTCTGAAAGTGAAATATCCCTTTAATATGCTCCCACGGTGATGCTGCAGTGATGCGTCTTAATGTTGACATGTTGTCATGGAGTCCTACAGGACGCGTCACGCTGACACACTCATTAAGCTCCAACAATGCACGTGTTCATTCTCAACACACTTAAATCCTAAACAAATTATGTGCATCAATTACAGGTATCAAACAATTATTAAGCCGTCAAGGACAACATCTCTGTCAAAGTGAGATGACTGCTGCGTAATTGCGCTATTTAATCAGAACAATGAACATGGCAGATGATAAGGAGTAACAAGATGAAAACTATATTAATTTGCATTTTAGAATGAGTTGGCAACGACCCCCATCGCAAAATGAAGTAGCAATGATGGAGATTAAACCTAGATATCGTATACTACACACATACTGTACTGTATATCTCACCTCTCCTGACATCCTTTCCTACTATCTTATTTGCCAAGTATTCCTTTTAATTAGCATTTATACTAGGACAGCCATTAACTTAAAATTGATGTGGAAATCATTTTGGTCTCTTGAATAATCCTATTAGTTCCTTTATTCAGAATAATCATGAGAAGATGATGCCAATAATTATGGTAATGACAGTCACAGCGATTATAATAATCATAGAATAATTATGATCAAAGGGAGTAGAAAAGAGCTAAATTGCATATAAGGCAGGAAGATCATGCTGCCTCGGAGAGAGTAAAGTGCTGCAGAACAACACAGAGAGCGAGAGAGAGAGACGGAGTGAAAGAGAGCGAGAGGGGCAGAGGAAGGAGGATGGATGGATTGTTATAGCTGGGCCAAAGAGTTATGGTGGAGAGAAGGGTTGCCACGGTTACCGCCTCAGCACCCGTGGTCCACTGGGAACGGAGTGTGTAGGTGGATAAGATCATGTGGATGTATTCAGTGCTTAAGGAAGCCCCTGTAATGGCCAAAATAAACCCCGTGCTAGATCTTTCACTTACGACAGTGGTGAGGCACTCACAGGGTTCACCGTTGTGCAGCGAGACATTATTCAGTGTCCATGACACCAGAAGCCTCAGTAATGTTACATGTTGGAGTCAGTGAACTGAGCTGCGTCTGGTGCCTGAGGCAAGCACCAAGAGAGGAGACAACACATATAGTGCGAGAGGCTGAGCACAGCCAGGGGTACAGTAATGAGTCAAGGAAGGGTGGGGTGGGGAGGGGGGGGGGATATGAAAATGAAAGGGGGAACCAGATGAAAATGAAATGAGGGTGAAGTGACTCAGAGATGGAGAAGGCTATTTTTCTCTCATACTGCAATAATAATTGATTTCAGCGCTTCGTAGAGCAGGGATGAATACACACTATAAAATAAATGGTGCTAAATCACACTCAAAAGTTATTTGGCTCGCAATCATAGGGAAACCTCTAGATGCTATATAGCACCTATCTTAGAGGTTCTATAGCATCTTTGTCAAATATATATACTGTACTGTATATAAACATAGATGTGCTTAAACTAAGCTGAAGCACCAGTAGAGAACCTCTAAAGAACCATACAGGACATAACAGGTTCTTTGTACAGCAGCAGTGCTACGGTATATATAGTACCTCAACCACCATATGTATGGCATATGGCAGCTTGAGTGACTTCAGACCTCTGGGGAAAGAGAAGCGAGAGAGGGAGGTAAAATGGAGTATACCGTATGTTTGTAGTCTGAGACATGGTGGGAGACAGCCAACAGGGGGTTGGTTGTAGTGACACTGATTGTGACACTGATTGCAATAAGTATAAAGATGCAGTAAGTTATATTATTTTCTTTAAATAAGTGTTGAATAGCTCTATATTCTGATAGCAATCATTGCATACAGTGTTTGTTCAGTAACAGGGGTCTCCTTGTCTCTCCAGCTCTTTAGAAAGGGTTCTTTTTTAGGTTGGGATATCAATTTGTTCCAATCAGAAGAGAGAGAACTCATCCACAATACAGGATAAACAAGTGATGACACACAGAAAAGAGCGGACAAAATTGAAACTGGAGCACCATAATATATTGAAGCTGATAGATGGGTACTCTCCTCCTGATTGGATGAAATTGACAACCCACCTGACAATGTATTTTCTGATTAGAGAGCTGGAGAGACAGGGAGACGCCTGTTATCGAACAAACACTGTATGACAACAATCACTCTCTGAATATAGGGCTTTAACCATTTCACCAATAACTTTTTGTTTTAACCCACCCCTTCAAAGGAGTGTAAGTGACATTTTGTGGTTGAAACAAGGTTTTGTGGTTTTAACTTTTTGCTACAATTTGTTGCAAAAAATGTGTGTCAATGTAGTCGGCCATTGCTGAGAAGGAGCATTTGTGCTCAGCAAACCTACCCTGGATAAATAAAGGTTTAAAAACAAAACTCAACTCTCTTCCAAGGTTGCACCCTTGCAAGGTTGTTCTGCTAGAGTAGGTCACTCTATAGCAACACAGTTGTACTATGATGTCTAGACGACTGGGGTGTTGATTAGTGATTCTTGGAGGGGGCTGGGCAGGAACTAGCTATAGCGTGCAGCGAGCGTGGTCATTCATTAGGGAGGCTCTGTTTTGTACAAAGCTGCTGTGTGTAAGTCCGAGTGGACATGACAGGGTACTGGAACGGGGGGGGGGGGGGGGTTTGCATATAATGTGTTTTAATTAGCCTGGAATCACTCTACATGTAGCTGAGAGAAAAGCCACCAAGCAAATGTAGATACAGAAACCACAGGCTGGTTTGCAAGAGACATACCGGTAATTGGCTTGAGGTTATATTGACTGGAACCAGTAGGATTGCATGTTGAGTGTGAGCAATTGACTATTAAACTGTAAACGATATAAAATGCACATTTCTGTGGTTGAAAATGAAATAAAAATTATTAACATAAAATTATTAAAAAAACTCTAAAATAAGAGCAGACTCCAGACCCCCCTCTTCTTACAAAGGTAATTAGTGCAGCCATGAAATTAAATCTCTGTTACTATTCACATGTAATGAGGACTTTTCATGCTGTGCAGGTGGTTGATTAAAGCGCACAGCATGCACAGTGTGCCATCTTAACCACTTTCAACCTGGCTTCCCTATTTTGGGCATGCGATTATAGGCGAAAACATTTACAAACTTTACAAAGAAATTCTAAAATAGCAATGCGATGCGCTGTATGCTTGTAGAACTGCTATTTTGGCTATTTTCACTTTACGTAAATAGGGCTTAAGTGTAAAAATGTAATCACATTTCCCCATTCTACTACACATCTGAGGTTTGCAGCTTCGTTCTGCGCTGTCCTCTAACAAATACGCTTAATTACAGCTTAGAATTAGAAACGGTCCATTGAGCAACCGTTTTTATTTTTTTTACTAGACAATAAATACGGTGTTAAACAGCTTTTGCTTTGACGTGAGCCCGTCTGGTCTGTATGGAAGCAGTGGGTTCCTCTTGCCAAAGGAAAGGAACTCATGCATTTTACATTAGGCCTATGCTCCACACAGGCTGTGTGGAATGGTGGCGGTACACGCCCATGTGCACATCGCCTCATCAACTCCGACTCCCACCACAGCCCAAACACCATGATTTCTACTAGTGGTGCAATAGTTAATCAAAATAAACCGTTTAATGGAATATGTATTGAAAATTACCAATTTTAATCAAATAATTTATTTTGGCAGAACATTTTAATTATTATAAATTATATTTTTTGTTTTTTTTACAGAAGTTGTAAAAATAAAAAAATACAGAAAAAAAGCTGATCTACAAGCTCACAACACAAGCTGCAAAACCTCACTATCTGTTTGTGAAGTATAAAATAGGGCTTAAATGGTTAATCACACTGATCACTTTGGTCAATTTTAAAATAAAATCTATTACAATTATTTCATGTCGTTTTGTTGATATACTGTATATAGAAAATTGAAAACGTTATCCAAAAAGGATTTGATTAATCGGAAAAGTAATCGAAAATAATCGACAGTTGCAGCCCTATTGTGGTTAATTTGAAGAGCTATGGGTTAAGCTGCAGATCCTTCGACTCACAGAACCCTCTGACCAAGGCATTCCATCTTAAACATCATTGCAAAGTCCACCTGTCCCACACGTCTCCCTCCATTTGTTTTTGTTGATTTGTTTATTCGTTTTTTCTCCCCTTTCAACACAGAACTGAGTGCAGGGAGACGGTTTCCATGGCAACTAAAGTCATTAAACAAGCCTAATGTGTTTGTGTTCTCTCCGCATTGTCATGAAGATACATGCTGACATGCACACTGTGCAAACAGATGGGAATCAATACAATCTAATGACCCACTGACGTTAAACTGAGTAAAATGCATGATTGTGTGTGCACAAGTACGCACAAGCGAATGTGGGCAAAATTCAGTACGCAATATGACGACTTCAGCAAATAGTAACATTGCTGAGTGTGTCAGGACACACTCGCTCTGCCATTACATTTGATCAAATGTATTTTCCACATATTTAAAGCTACAATCCAGGACTTCGTACATCTGCATTTATTGAGACATTTACCCTGGTGTCGGGTAGGACATCTACTTGTTGTGTGCGCACTGGATTGGAGACTAGATGCACCGCCATCTTCATTGTAATTCAGACATCGTTGCAGTTACCTCTCTCGGTTAAGAGAGAAAGACATAAAACCTTCACTTAATTGGTCTCGTCTCTATTCCTTTCTTCCCATTTGGTGATTAATGATTTCCTCCTTGATTGCAAGACTTGTACTTGTGTGGCCTGTTTAGTAGTGGTTGTCAAACTTTAAATTTCAAGGACTGTCATAACTCTGAGTTAACAACCCAGTAAGGGTCCATTTGGAACCCCTCAAGGAACCCAGAGAGTCCCTGGACCCCACTTTGAGAACCCCTGAGTTACACCTTTTGGACCACAACGGAAACAAGTCCCCACGACTTTTCTGTGTTATCCTTTTAGCCTTAATGTCTGACTACCTCGTGCTGTTTACATTTCTGACAAATAAAGTATTCAATCAATCAATTAAAAACCTATTTCAGATTATAATGTCCCATGAAGACCTTGTTGCTAAGATTTGTAACAAGTTGCGTACTGGTGTCTCGCTCCGAAAATAGCAGATCTACTCACAACAGATCTGCTATTTTCAGGGCGAGACATATTGTGCAACCAAGTAGAGTATAACTCAGGCTTTACTGTACGTGTCTCAGATGGAGCAGACATACTGCACATTACTATACTGTGTGTGTGTGTGTGTGTGTGTGTGTGTGTGTGTGTGTGTGTGTGTGTGTGTGTGTGTGTGTGCGTGCGTGCGTGTGTGTGTGTGTGCGTGTGCGTGTGCGCGTGTGCGTGTGTGTGTGTGTGTGTGTGTGTGCACGTGTGTGTGTGTGCATGTGTGTGTTGTGCATACACTGTACAGTGCGTTGTTGCACTGTACAGTATATATGTTAACTCCCATTAATTATATCACTTGACAGCAGCTCATTATCCTTTGAATTATCAGCTCATTACTGTATGTCGTTGGCCTTTGTGTGTGTGTGTGTGTGTGTGTGTGTGTGTGTGTGTGTGTGTGTGTGTGTGTGTGTGTGTGTGCACGTGCGCACACACACGCGTGTGTGCGTGCATTTGTGCGTGACAGGAAAACGTGTTACCTGGTAGTTATAATGTGCTGTGTGTTTTACTGTACCCTAAATTCCATTAGTGCACGGGTGTGCGTGTGTGCGTGCGTGTGTCTGTCAGAGTGTTCCAGACCTTCATAGTTGTCAGGTCTTTGAGAGGGAGAGGCAGTCATTCCCATCTCTGGGAACGAGTGGTACTGTATATACTGCTGTATGCACTATATGTGGTACAGTACTGTAAGGTACCGTACAGTATACTGTATCTGCACATGCAGTAGAGTACAATATGGAAACTGTTTAAATTGATGGGGTTATTTCATCTCCCACTGAGATTTGTTAACTTCATCTATTTCCCTGAATGTTATGAACCAGTCTTTTAAATCAATACTTTTCGGGGTGCGGCGGCCGCTCTCTGGATAGTGTGTTGACCACATAATTGCAATGTCCCTGGTTCAGTTGCCATCCCTGGCTAAAAATATAACCTAAAAAAAAAGAGAAAATCAATACTTTTATCGTTCTCATAAAATGCCTAATATTGACGACACACCGCGTCAGTGTGTTTAAAAGTAGGCCGGTGATATGAAACAACGTGGGGTTATCACCGCAGCTCCGCTCTGTCTCGGGACTAATTGATTTTTGTGAAGAGGTGAAGGCTGCACCCCTCTGAGCCTGCGAGATGAGAAAAATCAATTACCAAACCAAGTACAATTCAATATGTGGAGGGCATGCCTCTGAACGCCCCTCAAAAACACTCCTAACTCCATGGCTGGAAATAAACTATGGGGCGTGTGTACAGTATGAGCGCACGTGCATGTTTGAGTGCGTGGGTGTGTGTGCATGCGTGCATGTGTGTGCATACTCTTTTCAACACTCTAGGCTATATGTCTATATCAGGCTGCAGTGTGTGTCTTTTTTACTCTTAAGCCTGAAAACATAGCCTTCAAATGTGGGCTTGTAGATCTGCTACTGTATGTTCGGGCTGAGAATAAATTAGGCATGAGTTTCTGTCCTATTGTCTTATTTATTTTCTTGATCTCTGTCCATTGTATGGTACATAAGAGATTAATTTGCTCTTTAAAAGGACTTCAAATAGAAACTAATTAGGCTTAGTCTTAATTATTTCCCACGGGTTTCTGTGTGTGTGTTATGTGTGTGAATGTGTGTACATTTCCTTAAAAGCCTGTTTTCCTCGATTTGTTCATGCTTCGTTACGCTTTCCTCTCCTCCTTCCTCCATTCCTCCATCTTTCACCTCCCCGTCTCCCCGTTCTCTCTCCTTCAACATCGTCATCTATCGTTCGTTTTCTTCTCTCAGTCCTTTGAACTCTGCCTCTCTTTCATCTCCACCACTGACCTCCTGCTGTGCTCGGGTGAACATTTGGAGGCTTCAGTTGAGCAGGGAGTTTACATACATTTCAAAACCCATTTCACGCAGACATACAGTATGTGGGGGTGAAAGCACACAGCCCAATCTCTCACCTATATATGTAAAGCATTTTAAATTGTGTTTGTTTATGACATGTGCTATGCAAATGAATTTGCCTTGCCTAACCTAAGGGTAATATATCATCCAAACCTACTAGGTCATTAGTCTTGTGTTGCCAGACGATCAGAGATATCTACCTAGGCGGAGATCCTCTGGCTTCTGTCTTGGAATTGTATCAATTACTAATTGTTTAGGCAAATGGAGTGGGAGGCACTTCACATTATAAGTTTAATATCGTAGCTGTTTGGTGGAAAGCTGTCCAAAACTGTTACTTTTCAGGGAATGGGGAAAAAAACCTGTTTTCCTGTTTAACTACATTGTGGGTCCAATGTAGTTATTTTTTTTGTCTCAAGTTAAAGTTAATACTTTTCATTGGTACAATATAATGCACAGACACACTTAAACATTTTCGTTATCAAAAAATTCCAAATATAGTGAAAATATCCAATCTGCAAGCTCGCAACACTAAATTGGCTATTTTCACGACTTTTGCGTAGCACTCTTTTACGACGAAGTAGGGCGTTCATTTATGACAAAAAACATAAAAATGTGAAATGTAGAGATACAAAGTTTCTGCCCGACTGCAACGATACGTATATGAGCTCATGGGAGAAGTACATTAAACATTCAGGGTGGTGGTACAGGAGTTCTCGGGGGGAAAGCAGGGAGATGAGCCTAGTTGTATACAAAGATAAGAGAGGACCTGCTTGTGTCTGTACTCTGAGCCTGAGGACCCCCTTGGGGTCTGGGACCCCTAGGGGTCCTCACTACAGGTGGGCCACCAAGTCTTTGTGTGACAGGAGGATATATATATATTTTTTACATTAACCACTTGAATCCTAGCATCCCTATTCTGGGGGGGAACATTCGCCGAAAATCTCAGATGTGCAAGCCCACAGCTTGCAGATCAGCTATTTTCGTTAAAGTGGTTTGATGCAGAGGGAAAAATAAGAGCAGATCTAGAACCGTTTCTAAGTATTGATGGTTTAAGTGGTCAAATGTCTGAAAATGCACACTAACGTTGAAGAGCTCTGCCCTAAACAATAAACACCAGACTTGTGCCATGCCTATCTTGACTCAATCATATTCAGATGGTCAGAACATATAAGGCAACAAACAGTTGAACAACATAACAACAATATAATAAAACATATTGGTACAATTCTACCACAATATGTCCACACTACGCCAGGTAATAGACCACCTTAAGGTCACTTTGTCAGAGCTCTCCATTTGACATGATGGTTGCTTGTCTCATCCCAGGGATTGTCATCCTCTGGTCGTGCAGCCTGTCATGTAATGGTAACACACTTATCCTTGGATGAAATAAGGTTTGGATCCTTGGATCCCTCCTCACATATCGTCGCTGTCGGGTGGAAATCTCATAATATGTCCAAAGCTGGGACTTTTCAGGGAATGGAAAAAAAAACATTTCACTTTCACTTAATTTTTAATTCCAAAGTAGCAGGCTCATAAGCTGTGAGCTTATTGATCAGCTATTTTTTGTTGCTTTTGTGTGACACTTGTAGTATGAAGTAGGGCATTGATGTATGGGGGAAAAAACAACATAAGGTTTCTGCCCGACAGTGATGATATACTGTAGTAATAGACCTTCGCATCCTATTAGGTATTAGAGACCATCATAGCCTATACTAGGTAGCAGGTCAAGGTTAATGTGCAATGCATGCCTCATCAGGTAAGACACACTCGTTGCATTAAAAACATCACCCTATGAGGTCATCTTCAAAGCAATGCTCTCAGAACATCTCATTGATAATGAATGAGAGAGCTCTCTCTTTCTCTCTCTCTCTCTCTCTCTCTCTCTCTCTCTCTCTCTCTCTCTCTCTCTCCCCCCGTCTCTCTCTCTCAATTAAATTTCAATTCACTTCAAATGTGCTTAGCTGGCATGGGAGAACATACGTTTACATTGCCAAAGCAAGTGTCAAATACAATCAATTAAAACTAAGAAATGTGTGTACAATTAATGGGAATAAAGAAATGTGTAAACAGAACTATGTCACATTGCAACATGCAAAAAACGAGCTCACAAAAAACACATAAATGTTAATTTGCTGTTCGAAAGTTATTTTATACACATGTAGGCAAGGTATAAAGCTTTTAGAAATAATAGCAATTTTTTCCAGGATTTTGCAGTCACTTGTCACTTGGTATAAGACTTTCTGGGACAAATAGCAGCAATTTCTCTCTCTCTCTCTCTCTCTCTCTCTCTCTCTCTCTCTCTCTCTGCTCTCTCTCTCCCCCTCTCAGACTGTATTCAGACCTGTCAGTCATGGCCATTGGGCTACTCTCTAATAGCCTGTATCTCTCCTTCCTCGTGCTGATATGAATAAACAGCTCCACAGTGCTCCTGCTGTGGACACAGGGAACAATAGATGCCTCATGCTTTTAGTGAGAATGAGGGAGATAGAGAGATGGAGGGAAGATAGCATCGCTGTTGGGCAGAAACCTTGTATCTGTTTTTTTTTTTGTATTTTTTTGTATTACTTTTTATGTTTTTTTCGTGAATTAATGCCCTACTTCGTTCCAATGTTTTGGGGAAAAGGTGAAAGTGTAAGTGGTTAAGTGTATCTGGTTTTATGAATATTGAAGCAATGAAAAGTATTAACAAGTGTGTTAATAGTGTGCTTGTGACTTAATAATAACGAAATTGGAGCTATTGGAACATTATTTT
>NC_137614.1:40407987-40522987 GCF_963280865.1 Gymnoscopelus braueri | reverse complement strand
GAGACAGAGGGAGAAAGAGAGGGAGAGGGAGTCAGAGGGAGCCACCTTATCTGCTCAATAAACTGAGTGGAGAGAGGGGGGAGGGAGAGAGAGAGAGAGAGAGAGAGAGAGAGAGAGAGAGAGAGAGAGAGAGAGACATGTATGACTAATGAAACATGCTTTATTGTAATATGTAATTATATGGATGTGAACATTGTATTGGGTAGAACTGGAGTTCAGGTTGAAATCTTACGTCCCGTGTCTCTGCAGTTTCATAGAGCCTGAATACTACGAACCCAACGACTACTTTGATATCAGCCAGCATGAGGTGGACAGACAGGACGACCTGGAATACGAGGCAAGGAACCGTTCAATGTTCTCCCAACAGAGTTCTAAAGTCACAGCCATATACAGTATATAGAGACTTCGATACCGCATTGGCTGCTGCTGTACATTGAAGCGATACATCAATGCGGCCACCATATTGGCAGTGTCAAGCCGTGGCACCTAATGCATGTATACCCCATGTACGACTATTTAAGCAGGCGGTCTCTTCACAATTAAAACCATTTGATTTTTCAACCAATTTAGTTTTGTTACAAATGTCAGACATTTAGTAGTTATGTTATCATACAGTATCCTTGGTTAAATAAAGAATTGGGGTGTTCATATAAAAACACCTCATGTTAGTAGTAACAGTAATTGTTACAAAAACAGAAAAAGGTTTAGTCTCAGGTACTCATATACAACTCGGGTACGTACTGTATATTTCTTGCAGTGGAGTCATTGCAAGTTTGCCCCTGCCAATATGGTGGCAATGTTGACCTACGACCCACTGGCCCATGCGGTCACTGCAGCTTCAGTGTTTCTAATGTGTTGCTGTCCTCCCACCAGGAGGTGGAGCTCTATAAATCTCGTCAGCAGGATAAACTAGGGTTAACGGTGTGCTACAGAACCGATGACGAGGAGGACTTGGGTATCTATGTTGGAGAGGTGAAGATAACACATTGTTCTTATCGGCTTCAGCCTGACATATTGACAGTTTGTTGTCATTAAAACATTTCCAATGACCTAATTGCCTCTTTTTATAGGTGAACCCAAACAGCATTGCTGCCATAGATGGTCGCATCCGTGAGGGAGACAGAATACTCCAGGTAATGTTATGGAAAATATTAATATCCAGTCAGGTTGAAGTGTTGACAATTTATTGAAGAAGATTTGAGCAGAGTAACAGCATTACAGATCATAGCATTAGGCCTCCTGAATTGAGCTGGCGGCCCCACGGGACTGAAGACTCCTGAGCACTAATCTCAGTTCTTATGGTGTCCACTCTACCAGAGATGCTATTCTAAATGGTCTTATAAGGATATGTGCTAAAGATAAGGGACACCAATAGTTACAGAGGTCTTCCATAGATAGCATAGGTACTATAGACAGATTATGCTGACAGAGAGCAGGAGTAAGCGTCCGTAGGGGGGCGTCAGCTGTTAAGATTGACAGGTGCAGACAGTCGAGTTAGAATTAGTTACATTGGTGGGAAAAGTGGCTGACTATGACTATTTGATGAGATTGAATGGAAGGCCGCAAAGTACACAATTGTCAGGACCCCGGGTGTATTAGGGTTAGGACCCATATGCAGGAACTCAACTCAAAGTACACGCAGGAAACCAAGGAGGACAGTTTAACGATGACTTTACTTAAAACAAACAATAACAAAGGTACACAGAACCTCATAAGTAGCAAACAACAGTACAATGATCAAACACAGAGAGCAGTCACAGACAGTGTTAAATAGTCTCTGGGGCTCGTTAGCCAACAAGGCACGGCTGACACCCGCAGCCCGCATGTGAGTCCACTCTAGGCAATCAGAGTCCAAAGAGGCTGAGGCTGGGGAACTCAGGAGGAAGACAAAGTCACCACAGGGCAAGGGCACAGGGCAGGGGCAGAGGCAGGCAGCGCAGGGGAAGATCGTGACACACAATAATACATATATTTGGCAATCTATAAAATTAAATCAGCCACCACAGTAACATCATGTCTGATAAAGGCAATAGACCATATTCACACGGCGACCATATTGCCATTAAGTCAATGAAATGCCACCCCAGTTGCCACCCCAGTTGCCACAGCAACGCAATGTTAAATTCCAAAATGGCCACCGTGTGAATATGGACTTGTATGCACATCCGATCTCACCCAGGTGCTGGACAAACAATGATTAACAGTAAAAAAAAAACAACTAAAAAACAATGAAGTATCAATTCACTCTTCAACCATAAAATGTCATAACAGACACATCAGAAGCTACCAACATGATGTCAATGATGGAGCAACTGTTCTCAACCATTTCTTGAGAAAGAAATCCCCCCTCAAGTCAAAACTGGTTGAACTGGGCATGCAGCAGCAGGGAGCATGCAAGGTGGGAGGGTGCGCTGGACAGGAAGGCGTCCATGTGCGTCCCATAAGGTTCACCCGAACACATCTTAAGCAGCTGCCCGAAAGCCCTGGGGGAGGTTCGCTACCATTGGCCGGCACGACCAGGTGCTGAAGACAGTTGCTGAAGCCATGTCTAAGCTGTAGCCAAAAACAACAACAACAAGCAACAACATGGCAAGAGGAACATCGCCTTTGCCAGATCAGCAGTCGGCTTTCTCACCTCAGCGTTGAAATGGGAGCTGCGAGTCGACTTGGCCAAGCAACTCAAGTTCTCAGACCACGTCACAACAACTTCCTGGAGGCCAGACGTTGTGCTTTCATCAGTTTCTTCAAGGCAGGTGCTACTGATAGAACTGACAGTTCCTTGGGAGGATTGCATAGAGGAGCCAAGCGAGCGGAAGCGGTCCAAGTACTAGGAGCTGGTGGAGCAATGCCAAAGAAGAGGCTCATTGAAGTGGGGGGTAGAGGCTTTTCTGTCCGCTCGCTGTGCAAGGTGTACACGCTACTTGGCATCACGGGGGTTGCAAAAAGAAAAGCCTTCAAGTCCACTGCAGAGAGAGCCTCCATATGGCTTTGGATCAGGAGGAGCGATCAGTGGGCCAACTCTGGCCGGGTCACCTGAGAGAGGGTGTATGATGTAGAAAGACCCGAAACGCCTGATGATCTCAGGAACATCACTGAGGATGTGTCCCAGAGCATCTATCTTTCATTCATGAGTGGACTTATGAAAGTAAAAAAAGAAAGGACAAGAAAAGTTGAAAAAGAATAAAAAAAGAAAAAAGGAAATTGAAACAGAATTCGAATTTGAACTTTTACAGGAACATTTTAAAGTCTGAATGATATTTGTAGGTGCTATAATATAGCTGCAAAAAAGACATGGGTTTAAACCCAATGACTCCCATAATTAAAAAAAAAATCAATTATCCCCACCTTTCCTAAACCAGCTAACAAACTTTATATAGCTCAAATTATGTGTGTGTGTGTGTGTGTGTGTGTGTGTGTGTGTGTGTGTGTGTGTGTGTGTGTGTGTGTGTGTGTGCGTGTGTGTGTGTGTGTGTGTGTGTGTGTGTGTGATAATCACGAGCAAACTTAAAGATAACATGAGTAGGTTCATATATTCCACCGATAAGTCAAAATATTAATACAAAATAAGTTTAAAAAAATTATTAATCTAATTAATACATTTATTTTTCTATTAAGTCAGAAATACTTTCTGTATTGTTTTATCAAGTGTAGTTGATGAGAATGTGTGTGTTCTTCTACATGAGCTCAGTGTTCTGCTAATTCTCTCTTTTCCCTTTGCTCCCCTGCACCCCTCTTCTTCTTGCCTTTCTATTTTTATGGAAATAACACCACTGTTTAACACCTGTAAACCTGTGATATGACAATAAAGTT
This sequence comes from Gymnoscopelus braueri, assembly GCF_963280865.1. Classification (NCBI taxonomy): domain Eukaryota; kingdom Metazoa; phylum Chordata; class Actinopteri; order Myctophiformes; family Myctophidae; genus Gymnoscopelus; species Gymnoscopelus braueri. Next base: position 40,519,177 of record NC_137614.1, on the reverse strand, counting down.
GTGAAATTTCTGATTCATTCAAAATTCTGATACATCATCTATTTAAAGTCCGCTTTCCAGGCACCGCTGGTACTGATTCTGATTCTGATTGTGATTCTCTGACAGATCAACGGTATGGACATCCAGAACAGGAAGGAAGCAGTGGCCATCCTCACCAGAGAGGACAGCACCAACATCTCTCTGCTCCTCGCTCGGCCCGAGATAGAGGTGAGACACACAACACCAGACCCTTCTTATCTACACAGGATCACTGCCACACACTGTTATTACGCTGCTTTGAGGATGCTCTCCCTCCAATGTGTTAGCCCATATGTCAAATACAACAAACATTCTCTACGAGTCTACGTAACTTCTAAGAGCCATTGTTAGATTTTTTTTTTTACGACATGGGTATTGGCAATTATGCCGATTTTTAACAACTTTAAATTTTGTGTCCTCACTAACAGTGTCATCACAAAATGTAAACAATGAAGTGAATGTAGTGTAGTCTAATGCATCTCCGTGGTAATGGATCTTACTCGTCTTTCCAACCAATCAGAGTATGTGAGATTTTATGACGCCGTCTGTAACCATTCATTTTTCCAGAGGTGTGCCACACCCTCTGTGAAGCTCCTTTGTGACAGGTGTTTCGTCATGCCACCATGCTGGTGTCTCGCACCAAAACCCACCAGAATGAGCTATTTCCGGCAGCTAACTAGGCATAAATCATACTTAAGCGAAGGGTCAGCATGCACTTCTATGCATCAACACACAGGGACCAGACCACAGGGACACACAGATATCTGTGTCAGGGTTTGCACCGTGGAATTAAATGGCTGCCCGAGGCCCCCTCTGTTACCTTCTTTACTTGTGTACGCAGACAGGAAAGGTGAGACGTACACGTACACAACACCACGAGAGAACAGATCCTATGGAACGGAGCCAGGAGAACAGATAGCGAGAGAGATAGAGACCGTTGGAAGAAGAGGGGAATGGGAGATAGCGTTCATTCATATACCCACAATGCTTTGTTTTCCTCAAGGTCACCGTACAAACGCACACGACACACGACACACGATACACCGACGACAACGCAGTGCAATACACACCTCTGCAAATGCCCTGTTAACACTCACTTTAAATACAGCACCAGATGGGTTGTCAGTGACTGCAAACTCTGTCTTTCACATACTTAACACACTTACACTTACACACGTGTGTGTACACACACACACACACACACACACACACACACACACACACACACACACACACACACACACACACACACACACACACACACACACACACACACACACACACACACACACACACACACACACACACACACACACACACCAATATGCGCATGTGCCCATTTGGAATGCACAAATCTGTATGCCAGCCACATTTGTGCAGAAGGAGCCAGAGGGCAGATTTAAGAGGCAGTCATTAAAATGTGATTCTCAGACAAAGACACGCACGCACGCACGCACACGCACACACGCACACACACACACACACACACACACACACACACACACACACACACACACACACACACACACACACACACACATACACACACACACACACACACACACACACACACTCACTCACTCACTCACTCACTTTCGGTTTAAATCATGCCCTTGTACTATACAGTATCTGGGGAGATTTATCTGTATTCAATTTATGATATGCATGAGCCTGCTGTATGTCATGCATATCTACATTTGGCGAAGTCACAGCCTCTTTTCATTTACATCTGTGTCTGCACATTGTGTTAACGACAATAAAATGTAAGTGAAATTGGAAAAAACAAACTGTGAAAGAATGGATTTCTAGTAATACCGCGTGTTTCTGCAAGACTCAGAGCGCTGTTACAAGAGGATGGAGCTTCATTAAGGCCGATTTATACTTTGTCATACAATTGTTCCGCACGCCGAACATAGCCGATCTACAAGCCCATGACGTGTGGCATCTGCACGCGTCGTGGGCTTGTAGATCTGCTATGTTCGGTGTGCAAGAGCACGAGACAAGAGAACAGCAGCATCATTAGAGAGAAAGATATGAGCAGAGATTAAAGGCTTCATCTACTCAGGGGAGAAAGAGGTGGAGAGAGGGAGAAGGAAGCTGCTAGAATAAGAATGAAGATGAAGATAATCAATGTTCTCATCTCACGGCCTGAAAGCAATTCACATCAGAATCAAATCAATTAGACAAGATCAACTCCACTCAGAAGGGGGGAATGTTTACCAAATTAATCCTGAGCCTTTGCATTACATTTTGATCAGCTTCCCCTGGGGGTGGAATAAAGTGACTGAATTAGAAAGACCAAACAACCTTTACTGTTGTTCAGGAACCCTGCAAAGATAATCTTTGAAACCTCTCAACTGCAACGACAAAAACTAAAATACAAAACCAATTAAAAACAAAACAATTCAAATTATGCATGAAAAAAAGTCCTGTTATAGGCAACTAGTCTGTTTATCTGAGTTCACTTTCCAGACAGACTAGACAGAGTGAGTCCCACAGCAAAATGTCTCACACTGCTATAGCTCCATCTAGTGGCATAAATCAATACTGCTTTATACTACCGGACCTTAACCACTTAAACCGTATACTTTGTTGACCGGAGTCCCCCAGGGGTTTGTACTTGGTCCCCTCCTTAGCTGATCGTTGCAACGCGTTGTGAGCATGTAGATTTTTGCACATTTTGATTGTAGATGGCTATTTTCATTGAATGTTCGCCTATTATGACATGCCTAGAACATGGATGCTATAGGGCTATGTGGTTCATCATGTCTGTTTGGTCTTGTGCAATATATTCAACAGAAACTCCTTTCTAGCTTCTAACATAACTTTCCTCTGTCTCTCCTTTGTCCCTGGAACTGAACGCCTGTCACCAACTCCCTCACCTCCACACCCCCGCTATACGTGACACCTTTCACCGGGGTCAGAATGACAACCAGCTGGACCCGGACGAGCTGGAGCTGGAGTCGCTGGACAACGCCGTCCATCACCTCCCCAGCCCCCACATGCTGAGGAACGCCACCTCCTCCTCCGCCCTGGCCGCCGGACCAGGGGGTGGCGGCGGGGTCGGCGTCCGCGGCCGTCCCCTCAACGGAGACTCCCCGGACCTGCTGCAGACGGTGCTGAGCAACAGCCAGGAGCTGGACAGCGGCGTGGGCCGCACGGACGAGAGCACGCGCTACGAGGAGTCCTCAGAACACGACCTCCTGGGAGATGACCATACCAGCGCCTCCAACACCAATGCTACCAACACGCCCGGCAGCATGCGCAGGTATAGGCCAGTTGCAATTATTACATTTTTGCATAATCGGCAGAATTCAATTTGTATTTATATGTTCCAACGCCAAAAACGTAATTAAATTGTCAATCGCAATTATTTGTAATAGTCATTTAAAATGTCATGAATGTGACGTCCCTGTGCGCAGGTTCCTGTCCTCCGGACGCGGGGCGGACACCCCACCCCTGCTGCACTCCCGGGACTTTCAGTTCAGCACAGACTCCCTTCTGGGGCTGGAGTGTGTTGTGGGGAGCGGGGGAGGGCTTGGTGGCGAGGGGCTGGACAGAGGGGAGAGGGGCTACACCACGGCAGACCCCGTGATGATGATGATGCCGGGGCTGACCGAGGAGGAGTGCGAACGCTACCGGGAGCTCCTGGAGATCAAGTGTTACTACGAGAAGAACAGCCACGCGCTGCTGCTTCTGGCAGGACAGGCAGAGGCGGAGGGGGGCCTGCCGCTGGACGTGAACAGGAACGAGAGCCTGATGCAGCACGAGATGGCCCTCCTGGAAGAGGAACTGCGCCACCTGGAGTTCAAGTGCCGGAACATCCTGAGGGCTCAGAAGATGCAGCAGCTGAGGGAGCGCTGTCTGAAGGCGTGGCCTCTGGAGGAGGAGGGGGGCGGGGCGGGCGTGGCCGCCGGGGTAGGAGGAGCTGGACGTTTGACCGGTGGCGCCGGAGGTGCTTTGGCCAGCGAGGAGTCCTGTCACCACGCGCTGTCGGACATCAACGAGCTCCCGGAGAGGGAACGCTCAGACCTCAGCACCAGTGCCTATAACACTGGAGGGGAGAGCTGCCGCAGCACGCCCCTGGTCAACGAGCAGCACCCTTCGCCCTCCACCCAGAGCCTGGAGGGGGCCGAGTCTCTCCCCTCCGCCACCCTGCGGCTTCCAGCGTCCACTCGGCACAAAGAGAGGGGAAGCAGGGGGGAGAAGGCCAACCTCAACCAGCCCTACTCTCCCAACGCACACAGGAGAGGGGCGGAGGCCAAGACCTCCAGTCCCGGCACAAAATTCCGTTCGCTGTCACGGGACCCCGGGGCCAGGAGGGGCTCAGACGGTGGGGCGAGGCGAAACCCCAAAGCTAGCGGGACGGCGGAGCGGACGGGAGGACGCAGCGCGGAGAACAGCCCTTACTTGTCCCGTCGCCAGACGGACGCCAAGCTGCCTCAGCGCTACCAGAGCTGCATGCAGTTGAGGTCCCCCTCCCCCTATGACGGGCTGTTGGCGCCCAGGGACCCCGCCAGGGAGGGCATCCTGCTCAGCGGGGACGACGGCAGCCCCATGAGCCTGGGCAGCACGTGTAAAGACGTCCCGCAGGGCCCGGCGCTACCCGTGGCCCCTCCTCCCCTCCTGCCCGCCTCGCCCGCCCGCATGGAGTGGAAGGTGAAGATCCGGAGCGACGGCTCCCGCTACGTGGCCAAGCGGCCCGTGCGCGACCGCCTCCTGAAGGCGCGCGCCATGAAGATCCGGGAAGAGCGCAGCGGCACCACGACGGACGACGACGCCGTGAGCGAGATGAAGATGGGCCGCTACTGGAGCAAGGAGGAGCGCAAGCAGCAGCTGCTGCGCGCCCGCGAGCAGCGGCGCCGCCGCGAGTTCATGATGCAGAGCCGCCTCGACTGCCTGAGAGAGCGGGAGAGCAGGGAGCAGGGCAACGGACCGCCGGGGGCGTCCCAGCAGGACGCGCCGCCGTCCATCCTGGAGCTCTGCCACCGCCGGAGCATGAAGAAGCGCAGCCGGCGGATACTGGACAACTGGATCACCATCCAGGAGCTCCTGGCCCACGGGACCAGGTCCGCCGACGGGAAGAAGGTCTACAATCCCCTGCTGTCCGTCACCACAGTCTGAGCGAGGAAGAGGAGGAAGAGGCGTTTTCCTTTTTAAGACAGTGGTTCTCAACCTTTTTCATTTGTAGGACCCCCAGTTTGATATACATTAGGTCCCCCATTTGATACGATTTTTTACATCTACGGGACCCCAATCTGTGTTAATTCAACTCTGAGAGTGAGAGTGAACCAAATGGACCCATAAGGGTCCATTTGGTTCCATTTGTACACTCTCAGATAACAATAAGCGGTCCATTTGGACGCCCCTGCTGGTCCCTGGACCCCGAGGTTGAGAACCAGCGCTTTTAAGCACATACCTGTAAATGTGTTTTGATCCGGCTCGTGATCAATGAACCAGAAACAGAGACTCACAAGCAGGCAAAGGAAGCAGGATTTGCAGGGGGAGATTAGCATGTTGAATGAATCAGTTATTCAAGGGGAAGAACACCCGGGAGGCTGCGGCAAACGCAAATTAGATTTACCACCATCTGTGATCTGTCGCTGTACATAAAGCAGAGAGGGTACATGTGCCGCTGTTTAATAAGCCTGATTCATGCTCCATCACATGAAGGTGTTCCCTGTCACGGTAGGCAAGAACTGATCTTAGATAACGGCAAGTGACACCGTAAAGAAAGCTGAGAGAAAGTGGCGCAAAAAAACATTCCCCCATCATTTTTGCAAGCTGTTGTTGTTGTTATGGAATAACAACTTGACCAGAACAGAGAGAAACTCAAGTGAGAACAAGACAATGCAGCTGCCAGAACATTATGATGAAAAGCCACTTATGTGCCATAGAACTGTTTTATTTCCCCGTGAATATTTATAAACAGCAAAAGGTCTGAATTTCTATAACGCCTCTCTCCAAAGCGCTTTGCAATGCGCGTTACATTCACCCTTTCACACACCCACGGAGGACGCAACCACGCAAGACACCGCCCCGCTCATCAGGAGAAGTTGGGGGTTCGGTGTCTTGCTCAAGGACACTTCGACACAAAGCCAGGGCGAGCCGGGGATCGAACCGGGAACCTTTCGGTTCCCCCACGACCGCTCTACCTCCTGAGTCACTGCCACTGTCTTCATAAGGTGAAAGTTTAATTCATCAAGTTTTCCAATTAATGTGGACACAATATTGTTTTGTAAACATTCTTCATTCTTGTAGTGGTCTTTTACAAGTGCTCTCCTGTTTGTACAGGAGGACTTTTAAGAGGATGTTCAGGTCACAGAAGCCTTTTGATTGAGCGGTGCCTTCCTTAAAGGCAGTCTAACTGTATAACACATTTTTCATAACAATCCACCAGGGCACATGCAACTGATAAAACAAGCACTGAAGCACAGAGCAAATGACAGATACACTGCTGTAAAAAGCACAGGAAAACAACTAGTAGATATTCGACGGTTAGCTCCAACAGTCACCTGCCAAAAGAAGTGAGATACAATCAATGCAGTTTCTTATTTCCCTTTACAAAGAAATAAGACGATTCAGACATCAATGCTTTCAGTGTTCAGTATGAGGTACTAATTAGGGCTGGAAAATATGAAGATATTGTGATATGAGACTAGATATCGTCTGGGATTTTGGATATCCTAATATAATATGGCAGAAATGTTGTCTTTTCCTGGTTTTAATTCCCAGAAATACAAGCTACAAGAGTTGTAGAGCTGCTATCTTTGCCATCTTTGATAAAAAAATATCCTGATATTTGATTTTGTCCATATTGCCCAGCCCTAGTACTAATATTGGCTCATCAATAAAGCATAAAACATGATAACTGTATGATCACACTAAATTTAAATTCTTGACAACACAATTTCATGAAGAATGTAAAATGATACATCAAATAACTACATTAAAAAAAAAATCTTTTCCATTCTGTACTTTTCTGTCCCCTTTCCAGAGCTGCATAGGAACGCTGAATGTGTTTTGAAGTGACTTGATGGACTTGCCTACACAGGCTTTGGGTAGAATCTTTTGGGGGGTGTTCTGCATAATAATTGCTGACGGGGTGACTTATAAACAGAAATGGTAGAAAAGAATCTCCACACTTGTCAAAAGCAGGTGCAGGTGAATGCGCCATCGGGCTGAAAAGTCATGAAGAGAATTACAGCAACACTGCTTACACCTGCAGACAAACGTATTGAGACAGTGACTGTTGATGTTTTGGAGCCCCTCCCCACGTTGTCTATCGGTGCTTCTTCTATTTCTAGCCATTTTGTAGGATTTTACATAAATACATTCACTATTAGTCCAATACAAATGACCCAAATTGCCCCTGAAAATGCAGTGAACAAAATGATGTACATTAGCCCAAATGTTCCATGGCACAACCAAACAAGTTTGCTGTTTTGCTGACTGGTTCCCTGCACAGTGAACTATATATGTACGTAGATTTTGAGAAATGAACGAGTGATCTGGAAAACACCTGCAACTGGTAGGTGGAGCTGGGAAGGTGAATGGTGATCAGTCCAGGAGGGATACACATGGGCTCATCTGGGATCAAGTGACTTGACCTACAAGTTCCCTTGTGTTCTGGTGACGGTCCTAATCTGGTGACGGTGCTAATCCTTGAGGTCAGGGTCTGGTGTCAGAGCTGATGTCTCCCTCTCCTCAACCTGCTTCCTGGGTACCAAGGTGGCTGAGAATGGAGTTTGTGATAGGCTGGGAGGAGTAATGATGCATAGCAGCTGAGACTCGTTTAAGCCTAGTTCAGTCCAGAGATTTGACGAGACTAAACCACTTTGCCCCTGATTTATTCCCATCTTCAAGTTCACAACACATCAACATGTTGTGAACTTGTAGATCTCATATTTCCGGCACGTGTCACAGAAGAAAAGTCGCAGCAGTCTGAATTTCCCCTTAACCTCAACAGTCTCAATTTGCAAGCGTAACAGTGTTACATAGATTTTTCTCTTTGTGACTTATTGATAAACAATATGAAGTTACAAAGTTGGTAAAGGTATTCAATTAACATGCATGTTCAATATTAAGCATTTTTAAGCACTAGGTGTGTGTACTTGTGGATGTGATGATGTGACTTTCTATGAACGTGCTTAAATTGTTAGAGTAGAATAAATTGTGCATTTGTTTGTTCAATATTGTATGTGATGTTCAATGTCTGGCATTTTACAGTGGAAGCTTTTTCTAAATAAAATGACCATGCGAGTGGTTATTTGTACAGTCTGTCAACACATTTCATCATAGTGGAGCCGATAAGCAAACCAATTGTGCATTTTATGAATAAAGCATGAAACTTTCAGCATATCATCTACATATCCCAAGGTTTTATTTCGTTTGCCCGATTATTCTCCATTATAATAATGCTTGTTAGAATAGCATAGTCTTATAAATGACAAATGAAACCCAATAATCAACTGGAAATTTCACGGACCCAGAAAAGGGGGTTTCCTATAAAAGTTTTTGATAGAACATTTGCATAATATAAATTATAGGGTAATATAAAATAAAAATATTATCATATTTTAATGGTAATGTACTGCATAGTGCATATAAAAGACAAGAAAACAGGTGTAGCCTCATTATCATGCCTTTATAAACGTATAATAATAAAAGGTGAAAATTCTAAATGGTCTAAAAGTGTCTCACTTGATGGATTTTTCAAGTGATTTTTAGATTACAACCAGTAACATAATTTAGTTTTAGATAATAAACAACCAATACATTCCCTTAAAGTTAACTTAGCACCACAAACTCACATTCAATAGTCTTCTTGACCCCTCTTCATCATCTCTCTCCTCATTCTCAGCCTCCGAGTCCTCATCTTCTTTGTCTTAATCTTCTTAAGGATAAGGATAATTCCTTTTAACAGGTCGTTCATGAAAGTCCTTGCGGTCTTGTTTCCAATGAGAACCTGTGAGCAATTGGGGTTAAGAGTCTTGCTCAGGGACAAATTTCATATCATCGGCACATATGCTGGGATAGCCTGGAATCGAACCTGGGGCAACCAGGGCCAGCTGGTTCCCTAGGCGGGCTCACTAACCACTCAGCTATGGCCGCCCCATGTATTAGACTTTATTAATCCCATGGGTGAATTTCAGTTTTCAGCTTCAACCAGGTTAGTGTGGTCAGACTTGAGCTCAGGGGGTATTTGGATCCCCCAGGCGGCCTCTCTACCCATTCAGCTATGGCACCCGTCAGGCAACAGTCAGTGCAACTAAGTCTTTACAGAATGGTAGCTGCAGGTTCTTTAGCTGCAGGCCTTCAATGCACTGCAGCTGTAACGATTGCCTACGAGTAAACGACTGGTATTACAGCCCCTCCTTTAGCAACTTCCCACCCAAATGTAGTGATGTTTCTTGCCTTTGCAGGTGTCTCGATCTGATCTGCAGCCTTCCACAACATGACCTGCAGATGAGCATGATTTTGTATGCAGAATTATATTCGTCTGCCAATACAATGCGAAGAAGAACTCTGGCACGGGTAATGGAAGTGAGAACAAAATACTAAATAAAAAACCCCATAACTTGTGCTTGACTCAACCACTGACAGCTCTCGTGACACAGAAACATGGAAGATGCAAGACAGAACTAAATACTTAACATCAGAATTTAGATGGAGAGTGGAAATGTGAAAATTTGCCTACAAACAGGAATGAACTCATACTTTTTTGAACCAATCTCAGTCCAGGTTTTGATCTTACAAACCCCTGCTTGGGAAGGCATGCATCTTACCACTGTGCCACCATGGCTCATACTCAACACATTTTATTGCATGCTCTTCACTGAAAAATTAGAGCCAGGCACAAACCTAGGGAAAAAAACATCCTTTTTTAAACCTAGAGACTTCTCAGTCTTCTCAGAGTTTTGAACCCACAATATTTGCTTTGCAAGGTATGTATGCATCTTACCACCGTACACCATGGTTCATGCTCTACTCTATCTATTGCATTCTCTTCAGTGAAAGATTGGTCAAGCACAAAAAAGAAACAAAAAAAATACCATTTTATGAACCAAGAGACTTCTCAGTCTGAGTTTTGAACACAATCTCTGCTTTGGAAGGAATTAATCTTACTTGATACAAATTACAAATACTGGGTCAAAAATCACAATACAAATACAAAATGCTGACACTAGGATACTGAACAGGATACTGACTGACACCAGGATACTGAAACCAGGACTGAACAGGATAGCCTAACTTGACCAGGATACTGAGAAGGATACTGAACAGGATACTGACACCAGGATACTGACCAGGATATTTGAAATGCGTATTTCAGATATATGTATCTAAAATACTGACCATCTCAGTGAAAGATTAGAGCCAGGCAGAAACTTGAGGGGAAAAACAAAACAAAAACACTTTTTTTTTTAAGGAGACTTCTCAGTCTGCGTTATGAACTCTAAGCCCTACTTTGAAAGCCATTTATCTTATCACTGTACCACCGTGGTTTATTCTCAACTAGTTGTATTGCATGCTCTACAGTGAAAGATTAGAGCCAAGCACAAACTTTAAAAACTAAACAAAAAATAACATAATTATTCTTCTTTGAACCAAGATATTTCTCAGGATGAGTTTTGAACCCATTATCTCTGCCTTGCATGGTATTTATTTGACCACTATACCACTGTTGTTCATTTACAGACAGAATGCTCTTCAGTGAAAGATTAGAGCCAGGCAAAAATAAAAACTCTTTGAACAATTGAGTGGTCACTAAAACAATCAGACATAACCCCTGCTTTTAAAATTCTATTTGGATGTGAGACCAGCACCCAGTCAAGTAGAGATTGACATGTACAGTAGGTGTCACACAAGTAGGCTCATTCAACAGACTTAAATTCAGATGACCAAAAAACTGGATGATTTATCCAGCCAATTCTTATCAAAGTCACCTCATACGTACATTTTTATTACCGATAAGTTTATGGTAGAAACCATAAATTAAGATTCAGCGGGTGAAGTAGCTGGTCTGTGTTTCCTATAGTGATCTACTCGTTTTCATGAAACTACTTTTACAAAAATACTTTCAAAGTGAGATGGGTCAACATCAGGGGTAATTATTATTTCAAAAGCCAAATTAGATGACACATGTGGCTAACCCGTCTCCCCTAGTTCCCCTGACGGCTCTGTATAAGACATAATTTGTATGTTTAATTTCATTATTAGATATTCTACTGAGCAAAGTTTCAGATACGGTAATAATCTTAAAGGACAACTTTGGTCTTTTACAACCAAGGTTTATATTATAGCTTGTAATTAAAGTAAATAAAAGATATGTGTTCTTTTTTTTTCATTTACTGCTTTCTATAGTTTTAGCAATTTTCACGATATTTTTTACAGTGGGCGGGGGCATTCTGTCCGGTGGCTAAATATGCCTTTTTTACACAATAAAAAAGGTCCTGTGGTCTTTGATGGCCAGATGTGAGTTATTGGGGGCTAGAAGAGCTACTGTAAATAATAAAGAAAACGCAGGGTTATTGTGTAAAAAAAGACATATTTAGCCACCGGACAGAATGCGAAAAAGATTGCGAAAATTGCTAAAACTATAGAAAGCAGTAAATTAAAAAAATGTAACACTCATTTAATTTAATTACAATCTAAAACATAAACCTTGGTTGTAAAAAAACAAAGTTGTCCTTTAAGTCTGTACTGTTCAACCCATATACTTAGCTGACCAGAGTCTTAAGGGTCTTACACGGTCCAATTCAGTCCTTTAGCTCCCTCTCAACACCAAAATCTCTTTGCCAAAAATAGCCTATTTACAAGCTGGTGACACGTGAACATGTAGATCTGCTATTTTCGCCGAATGTTTGTACCATACACAAGGGTTAAAAGGAGTTACCAAACCGTTCATCTTGTATTCATCTCGACAAGAGGGGTTTAAGTGGAAAAGAAAAACAGAGTCAAAATCCTAAACAATTCTAAACCTTTATTTTCTAACAAGAGTGAAAAGAAACAAAAGGCAACAATGAAATGAAAAGTTTATACACAAACTCACGACAACTGTGTGTCTGCGATATCAATAACAATAATATTATAATCATTTGAACCCAGGAAACAAAATAAAATTCAATAAAGTGAGTTATGTGAAGTTACTTTTTGCAGAGAATGAGAGAGAGGGAAAGGGAGAGAGAGAGGGAGAGAGACAGAGAGAGAGAGAGAGATATTGAGAGAGAGAAGTGCATAGGGTCAGATAGGAAAGGACAGAATAAAACATCAGAGTCAAGAGGGACGGGGTCAAATATGCCTTTTAAAAAAAAGCAACGTGTGTGGAGGTAAGGACAGAGAGATAGAAGACCCGAAGGGGATAAAGAGGTAAAGGTTTCCATTTGGGAAAGTAGCACCAAAAAACATGAATGCCTGTTTTCCACACTTCCCAAATAACTTTATTGTATTGTATGGGCTTATTTAATCAAAGAGCATGTGACCTTCAAACAGCCTGATCCAACACCAGATATAATATAAAAACAAATTACAAGTGTTAGCACATGATCAGCTGTCAAAACCTTCAGCTTCAGCTGTAGAAATCATGCCCCAAGAAACAAAACCAAAAAAACAGTCTAACCCCCTTCCCCCCTCAAAAAAAAACCTCCTAATTCAGTAAGTGAGGGGGGTTCAGGTGACCTGACAATGCGCTGTCCCATGTTGAGACAGGCTCAGTTTTTTAACTATTATATAATACAGCTGGCTGGAAAACAGAAAACATAGCTTACTGGCTGTCCTCAGAGACGACTTAAGACCAATAATAAAACTGTCCTTTTTCATACGACGTCGGGCCCTGTGCACGCCTTAACACGATCACTGGGAGAACGGGGGGGGGAGGGGGAGGAGCACAGCGGGAGGTCAGACGAGTGTGAAGACAAGGGGGGTGGGATGTTTGTCTGGAGTGTAGACGAAGGGGGCTCAGAAATTATCACTCTCTTAGTGTTTAAATGCAATGAGAGGGGTGGAGAGGGAGGGGTGGGGGTCCTGCTTCTTTCAACATCGTGACATTGGCTCCTGGTTCCACGGAGGTTCCTCTTCAAAGTCTGACCGTTCCTTTTTTTTTTCTCCTTCTCCTTTATTTCTTTTTACAGAGTTCCACCGTCGATTACAAAATCTGCGAAAACACAACATCATCAAATTAAGTTAAACAAGCTAAACAGTTGTTTAGTCTCGCATAGCCAGACGTTAAAGATCTATGGCTACTGGATATGTCTGGGGAAATCTAAATTCAATGAATGGGCTTGAACGGTAATACCACCCTAATATGCCCTAATGTCTTTGCATAGGTTCTGCAATGCTGTTATTTTGTGCTTCCACCCAGTTTTAGCCCATATATTGAATTTAGATGTCACCAGACAGTAGGATGAGATATCTGAACTTCGGACTACGCAAGACTAACTTGTTTTACCACTTAAGCCCCTATACTATTAACTCTTACCCTGCCAGAGTTTTTTCAGAACAGTCTGTAGCCTCTGCCAGGGTTTTGACCGATTTTGGTACCTTTTCGCATAGCCACAAAATATTTTTCTCAAGTATGATTGATCCCCAGAAAATTTCTAATCACAGATGAGATTCAGGTGTGGTTTCACAAATGTCAACGAGGTCAATTTGACCTTGTTGTCATGTGTTGTTTGATGTTTGAAAATAGCTCAAAACCAGTGGTTTTAAACCAAAAAACATTGTGAATTGTTTGTCCGTTTCAATTTTAACATTGAAGTGGATGGAGCAGCAAATCTTTGGAAATTGTTATCTCCTTATTCGTTTGGAATATCGAAAAGGTGTCAATACTAAATAATTAGAGAATCTTTTTAGATTTTTTTTTTTTTTTCAGGACGTTTTTAAACGTCTTTGGCAGGCAACAGCTAATTTCCCAAAGACGTTTATAAACGTCTTTGGCAGTTATAGAGTTAAATGTTCACCTATAATGACATGTCAAAAATAGGGATCCCAGGTTGAAAGTGGTTTAAGCTTTTAGATTTTGGAAAACAATGAGTAAATTATAACTTATCCGCATATCTTGAGAAATGTAAAGCCATTCCAAAACTGCGTTGGAAAATGGTCACGGGAAAGCTAACGGTATGAAAAAAAGCGGAGGTGGGAGCGTGGTTACCTCTGGCTGGACCTGGCTGGGTACGTGAGGGGAGGGGCTTGAGAGGGGCCGAGTCTTCTTCGACTCGGAGACGTCCAGTGACCGGGGGTCTCCCTCCGTCCCCCCGCTGCCTCCCCGCTGGCTCTTCCTCTTCCTCTTTGAGTCCTTGGCTCGTCCGCGGCTGCTTCCTCTCTGCTCCTGTAGCTCGATCTGACACAAGACACCATTATCAGTATGTGATCAGAGTAAAAGGCCATTCACACCGAGAATGATAACTATAACTATGACTAACTACCGACAGCTAATCAAAGTCCATCAGAAGGACATCTAGTGCAGTGTTTCTCAAAGTGGGGTCTGGGGACCCCCAGGGGTCCTTGGGGGGGGGGGGGTTCCAGGGGGTGCCCAGCTAAATGATTGCACACTCTGTTATGGGGGTCCATGGCCTAATGCATTGTAAACTGGGGGTTCGAGAGGCACTGATCTAGTGTAATAACTGACCTGGATGAGAGAGCACAGCCCGTCTCTGGGTGGCTCGCTGGCGGCCTGCAGGACTTTGTGGATGGTGTGTGTCTGGTCCAGGGACACCTCCAACACGTCCCCTGCCAGCTGCAGCTCCTCCAAATGCTTCCTGGTGGATGGTGACAGCGCCACCACCTGGCCGCGCAACGAGGGCAGCAGGGGAAGAAGAGAAGCCACATCTGGTGGGAAGGGAGAGAGAGAGAGAGATGGATCACGTTTATCAGATGCTTCTAAACACATGACGAAACATGGCACATTTCTATCAAATATACGTAACTCACCTGTAACATCTGACTTTTTGCTGATGCCATTTTCACATCCAGCCTGCAGGGGGGACATAACGTCATGACAGTGTTAACGACTCACTGGGTAGAAAATGAATACTACTAATCATCATTTTATTTGTATAGTGCTTTTGGACATCTTAAAGTGTTTGACAGGCAAGAAAAATAAAAAGATTTATAAGTGAGAATTCAGGACAAAAGGTGATTCCGTCTGAACAGGACAATTTTAACCACTTGAAATCTATTCAAACATGTTCATAAATAGCAGATCTACAAGCTACACATCTTTAATGACATCCCAAAATAGGGTTGAGAGAGCAGACCTGTGTGCCGTTCATCTCCTTGTCCTTCTTCTTGGGCGACTCCGTCAGGTCGATAACGTCGTCCTCTCCCTCTCCGCCCTCGGAGTCGGACAGCACGATCACCCCGTTCTTCTTTTCCACCTGGTCCTTCTTCTCTGCGTCTCCTCCGTTCTCCTCGCGGCGGCGGAGAGTTTCCCGGAGCTCCTGCAGCCTTCTGAGCGCCTCCTGCAGCTCGGGCATGTCCAGCGCGTCCTTGGCGCGGCCCTGCCAATTGATGGCGCGTTCCGTCAGGCACTGCAGTGCCTCCCCCTCTGGGAGACGCACCGGCAGGCGCTGCAGCGCCACCAGCAGTGCCAAGATGGTCTCCAGGCGCGGCCGGCGCGACCGCTGGCACCGCGGGCACAAGAAGCGCGAGTCCCAGTCCCACCAGCAGAGGGCGTTGGCGGGCGGCGGCCCCGCGAGGGGCAGCACGGGCGGGAAGGGCACGCACCCGCCGTGGAACCAGTCTTTGCACAGGTGGCAACGGTGCTGATGTTGGCGCGGCCGCCCGCCGCACACGCACACCGACTGTGGCGGGCCGGCGTTGCCGTTCTCCTTTACAGAGTTCTGAGCGGGGCTGGAGGCGTCTAGCTCCATGGCGTCTTCCCACCTGCCATTCTCTTTGTCGCCCGTGTGAGGCGCTGTGGCGTCAAGTCCAGATTTACACATGTTCACCTTCTGTATCCTCAACAGAGCCTCCTTCTCCCGGTGCTCCCCTTCTTTGAATGCCATCACCTACGGTTCGGGGTGAGAGGTCAACGTTAGGCCCAGCATAGCGACCTCGTGTTAATGCGTAACGCACAAAGGAGACGATGCACGGCTTAGTTATTATTCGTACTATGCGTTTAAAATGTTGTAAATGCGTCGCCGTTTCCAGGTCCCGGTTACAATTCACGAAAAATAATGAATACTTTTCATCCTGTGCAGTTTTCACTTAGTTTCTCATAAATGAACCTCGCTCAATCTGTGTTTTTATAAGCTTAATATCACTTTTAAATGAAATTGCAATAGCCTCATTTCTTTTTCCAGTCCCCCCACACAAATTAACATCAGCACACGTATTTTTTTTGGATGAGACCGTTTCCATTTTTGGACACTTCCTTCAGCACATCAATGCTTCCTGTACCTTCACAATGTCATAGCATTTTAACCACCACCCTATTTTTAACTTTATATTTATTATTCAATAGTAATGGTATACTTAAAAAATATTATATATAAATATTATAATATGGACATTACGGCTTGTTGATTCTTGTTTATGTCTATGTTATACAGTATGCCTAAGCATCTGCTGATATTTCTGAAATGTGCCTTTTACCTTCTAAAGTATGTATAAATTCATGTCAATAATCTTTCGTTTGAGACTCCTTTAAAGAAGCCGGTGTAAAGGACCGATTGGTCCAGTGTTGTGCAAGATTAGCCACAGACAGACAAACAGACAGATCCTCTTCTAGATTCATCGCCTCCAAGGAGCCACTCCATGAACAAAGACAGGAAAAGGCCAGACGACACACGATTTAACGTTTGTCCAAAATTGGAAACAGGTCTACAATGCTAAGAGTCTGAACATCAATGACTCACGATGGCTCCAGGGTCCCTCAGGTCCTGAGCAGAGAGGCCCAGAGTGTTGGTGTCTGAGTCATCGTCCAGTGGCTCAGTCTCGGCTACCCGCTCCTTCCTCTTTGCATAGGGACATAATACCTGCAAGGCAACAATGGAGTTCAACCACTTAAACACAAAATTCTTTGTTGTACTCTACGTATGTCAATAGCGAAAATAGCAGATCGACAAACCCACAATTGTTTACATATTTTCGCCCAGAATAGCGACACTAGGGTTCGTGTGGTTAAGATCGCTGCACATGTAGTATTGACAGCAGTGCTGGACAATATGCTGGACAGTAAATGTAATATATCACCGTAGTTATACACCAAAGCTCCGATCACAATATTTATACACCATTACTTGATATTGGCACACTTCCAAAACTTCCGCAATTACACAATCCACCCAACAGAGAGTGATGATTTGGTTGAATAATGATTGATAATGTTTTCAGGGTTACGATTGGTGTTTGGTAGCTTTCATCAAAATATAATCCACTGGATAAGTTCACTCTATATGTATCACCCAGCCCAGCAATTCAAATTTTCTCAAGTTATGTTTTAGTTTTACTGTATAGTATGTAGTGTGTTGAGTGACTATGAACTATAGCATGGGTTCCCAAACTTTTCAGCCCGCGACCCCAAAATAAGGGGGCCATTGAATGCACATAAAGTTGCACGTTCGGTGCACATTTAAAATGTATTAAAATGGTAAAATGTACTATTTGTAATAATTTTAGGTTGTATTTCATCCATTCTGTTGAATTTAAATTAAAAACAAATAAAAATAATAATGACCCAAAATAATTTCCCGACCCCACCGTCAGTCTCCCGCGACCCCAAGTGGGGTCGCGACCCCAACTTTGGGAACCCCTGAACTATAGTATTATTATAGTTCATTGCATTTGTACTGCGTTGTTGCACAATGTTTATGGACCGAGAGGTATGGCTGTAAGGCAATGATTATAAATGAATAATTTTGGGGGGCTTTTTACCCCTTTTTCTCCCAAATTTAGTCATTATGCCCATTGATTCCTCTCCACACACATTTGTGTGTTGTATCCTACTGACGCAACTGCCAGTGAGGAGCCCCCACCGGAAGGACGTAAAGCCTTCGGCCTACTCCTCCTGCCCAACACTCCTCGCTGACAGGTGCTGCCCCCAGCCTGTAGGAATACATCACACTCCCTGTTTTTTAAAAATGTATTATGTCTTCTGTACAGCAGCTTGTAGTCCTCGACTCTAAAACTTGCTTTTTGCGCTGGGTGCTAACTGACCTCTAGCAGGCTGTGTTGGCTGCTTTTCTTCAGGAACGTCTTGGTGGCCTTATCCCTCCATGAGTGAGCACTGGCCACCTGCAGCTCCAGCTGCCTTAGCTCTTCCATGCAGACCGGCAGGTCCCTTCCAATGGCTACCAGACCTTCCAGGTCGTCCAGACACGGGTAGTGTTCCCCATTCTACAACAAAATGTAAAGTGACATTCCATCAATTTGGATTCGCCTTTAAAACCTGTTTCTGCAAAATGTCTTCTAAATCCTAGTATTCTGAAAAAAACGTATGTTTCTATATCAGTGGTGCTCAAACTTTTTCATGTCAAGGACTCCCAAAATTATATGAATTGGGCCACGGACCCCATCTCAAAATATTTTGTTCTAGGGACACCCAAATGCAAAGATTTTAGTTAAAATGTTACATTTAATACAATATATATTCAAAGATTTGGACATATTTTCACGATTTTTCAAAAATAGCAGATCTACAAGCTCATAGCGCGGCACTCGGTGCCGCGCTATGAGCTTGTATATCTGCTATTTTTGAATAGCCAAAGTGTAAAATAATGCTTTTTAGCTCAAATCTAAAAGTGACACAGATGCGTCCCAGGTCTTAATGGGTTAAACTGGCTTTAAAAGACCAGTGACTAATCCTCCTGAATATAAAATTCAATTAGGGATCAGATTTTTGTCATTACAGCAATCACATATTTGACATTACAGCAGAGTAGGGGGTGATTTTGAACATAAGCCAAATGAGTAAAGCCTAATTTATACTCCGTAGAACGACGGCAACGCTTGCCGGAAAGAACTGATCATCAAGCTAACAATGCATCACAAGCAATACCGTTGTGCGATGGAGTATTAATGAGGCTTAACAGTCATGTTATTGACAGCGTATTAAGTATGTTTTGACCTGGATTTCCTCCAGGTCTGTGACCCAGGCGCGTGCTCTGCTTAAGCAGTCCTGAAGAGCCAGGATGTTGGGCAACCTGACAGGGATCAGCTGGGCTTCATTCACGATGGCATCCAGCGTAGAGAGAGGGTGTTTCTGCCTGCAAACACAAAATCAACACCAAATACTGAAACTCACAACCAGCTACACTGGTTTACAATTGACTGAGGCCTGACAGCCACATGCACAGTATTTATTAACCCATTAATACCTGGAACGCATCTGTGTCACTTTAGATTTCTTTGGCTATTCAAAAATAGCAGATCTACAAGCTCATAGCGCGGCACCGAGTGCCGCGCTACGAGCTTGTAGATCTGCTATTTTTGAAAAATCGTGAAAAAATATTTTTTATATTTTTTTCAAAAAACTGTTAGGATTTAGATTTTTTTTAAAGAATGGCCTCAGGTCTTAAAGGGTTAATCAAACTTTATTATCTTCGCCAGGTCGAAGGCAAAGGGGGACATTGTTTTCGCCTGTGTGGGTTAATCTCGCAAACTGCAGGCCTGGGCCGATTACATTTATTGTGCACACTGTCAGTAGGCCAAGGAAGTAGGAAGATATTTTACTTTAATTTCATAACGGAAATCAATGGAGCTCTGGCCGAAAACTTGCCCAAGTTTGGAGTCATGCATCATAGATGACTGATGTCACAGGCTGGCGTGTGTGTGTGTGTGTGTGTGTGTGTGTGTGTGTGTGTGTGTGTGTGTGTGTGTGTGTGTGTGTGTGTGTGTGTGTGTGTGTGTGTGTGTGTGTGTGTGTGTGTGTGTGTGTGTGTGTGTGTGTGTGTGTGTTTTGTCTCACCGTTGCTCCAGGCAGATCTGGGCCTTCTCCTCCCAGCGCTCTGCGATGGTCAGCAGCTCCTGGAGCTCGGCCATGGCCGTCTCCACAGAGACACTCTGGGGCACGTTGCAGCCGGCCTCCATCAGGTTCCTCAGGACAGACAGGGTCACCTCGACCTTTTCGCCTCCTCCCGCGCCCAGCGTTCGCCTCACCTCGCCCAGCCAGCGGACCTGCTCCCGCAGCCCCCGCAGCAGTTCACACTCTGGGACGTCTAAGGGCAGGTTAGCCCCCTGCTCCAGCAGGGCCTTCAGCTGCTCCGGGGGCGGGGGCTCCCTCCTCCAGTCTCTGTTGTTGACCAGAACCTGTGCCTGACCCTGAAACTCCTCTACTGTCCGCAGGACCGTCTGGAACACAAAGATAATATAAAATTACCAAAAGCTCAAAAGCTTTTCTATTTTTTTATTTGAATCCCGTTTTGGACATCCCACCCGACAGCAACGGTTTATACGTTTATAGGGTTCAAATGGTTAAGAACAAAAACTTTCTTTTAATAAACTTTGTGCTGTCCTCACCTGTACCTCCTCCAGATTACTCATTATACAGGGCAGGTTCTGCATCATGTCCACTAAGGACTTCAGCTCTACCAGAGACATCTTGCCTTCACTGAAATCACAAGAGTACATGTGACCAAATTAAGAAAAGCTAACAAACCTGGCTAGTCATGTGATAAGTCTGAGACCCTGCAGGGCTCCAGAGTGTGACTATTTCTGGCATCTCAATTCTGGGCATATTCAGCTAAAATAGCCGATCTACAAGCTCACAAGCTTGCAATGCACTGTGAGCTTGCAGATCGGCTATAAAATAGGGATTAATTTATTAAAACCAGGAAAAGATGATCACAATATTAGATTATCCAAAAGCCCAGCCAATATCTAGTCTCATATCACAGTATCGATATATAATGTTAATATACTGGGTCAGCACTGGGAAATCATAGTATTGCATGTTACCTGGTCTTGGAGTTACTGAGGAGTTCAGTGCTTGACCGTTGGCAGTGTTGAATGTCTTTAAGAATAGTGTTCAACTTCTGAAGGAGCTCGTTGTCAGGAAACTTTTTCTCCGTTGCTTCCTTCTTCAGTGCCTCCAGATCATCGATCCCTGTAATTCCAATCCGTTTTGTGTCACTGCATGTTACGAAACGATCTTAAAATACCCTTTTGCATAGAAGTTAATGTGTTGTACGAATGGACTGCGTCTGAGTTCATCGTTACCTATTTTGTTTCCCTCTTCTTGTTCAAGTGCTTCTTTAACTCTATTGGCCCAGGAGTCAAACGACTCGGAGCGAACCTTCAGTCGGTGTAACATGGCCAATAACTCGTCCAGGGTGTATCTATACCTGCAGAGGGAGGAGGGATGACAACAGTGAAAATACAATCTCATACCACCGGTGCTTCTGGCAGGAGAATGGAGAGAGCTACAAGGTTGTCAGATTGCTTTAATTGGCCAATCACAAGGAAGGCAGTGTGACACTGTATATGGTGCAGGTGGGAAACAACATTTTTGGTGCACAGTTTCAGAAACAGACTCTGTGAAATCCCCATCCGAGCTCTATTCCTCTCAACGTCTCAGTTGGTTTGCAGTGTCGATGTAAATAATTCAACAGGAAGGAAGTGAGCTCCGCTGAGTTCAACTTCCTTCCGTCACTTAATTTCCAGTTAGAGAAAATTAGTTTTTTTTAATATGCATTATTCAGATACACAGTGAAGAGTGAGACACAGGAAAGGCGGACAGAGAACATGTGAAGGACACACGGCAAACAGTTCATCCAACCGGGAGTCGAACCAGGGACATGCTGAAGAAGGCATTCTGCACCCATGTGGTATGCGCCCATCGTGTCACCCAAAAGCTCAATTATTTTTGAGCAATTGTTCCCTTTTGTCTGCTGCTATTATCTGGTGCAAATTCTCTACTTGCACATGAAGCATATTCTTCCTGATTTTATTTATACTTTGACCATTATATTTGTGTCTTCTTGTTATCTGGCTTTGTTTCTCTATTCTTTACCCTGATAACGGTTTCTTCAAACTGCAAAACATTGGGAGCTAGTATAAATAAAGTGTTAATGACTCTCTGACGATAAAGAATCAACTTCTTCTCTGTAGTTCCCCTTACAGAGCATGCAGTGAATGATGATGCATACCTGAGGTAGAGTTTCTCTGTGGGGCAGTTACACAAGTCCTGGGTGTGATAGAGGCAGACCAGGCGCTCAGGACAGTTGGAGCAGGCCAGAGCGGAGAGGAAGCAGGTGGTCTTGCAATTATCACACTGTCTCTCGTCGTCTGGCAGCAGCTCAAATGCCTCCCTCTCTGCCTCAGTGATACCCTGGTGGTCAAATAAGGTTTTACATGGGTTACTTTTCCATAAACCCAAAGCTTACGTTCACACAATATGAATAGAACATTTGTTTGTTTAAAGAAAAAAGCTACCCCCCCCCCACACAGCGATTTATTAGTCAATGTTTCATGTGTGTGCGGAGGGTGAATTCTATTCAAACTCAATTTCAGACATTACTGTTATGACAATAACATTAAAGTTCAGAAGTAAAATCTTATTCACATAAAAATTAAAAAATAAATAATGCCCAGGGCTCTATACTAGCCGGAACTCTCCTGTTTAAGCTTGTAGATCTGCTGCTTTTGCCAATGTTTGTCCTAGAATAGGAACACTAGGGTTCATTGTAGTTGAAGCAAGGCATCACAATCCTGGAGTCCACAAAAGGTGGACTCCAGCAGAAGCTTAGCTCACCCTCTCCAACAGGCTCTTCCGTAGTTTCCTCTCCTCCTGGACTATGATGAACATCTCCCGATGCGTCGCTGCGGCCAGGTTGAGGTCTAGCCGCTCTGGGCTAGCCGCCATTTTGCACGTGAGCTCCTCGTGGGAGAAAACGCAATACCTCCGGAGGCGGCGGTAATGCTCGATACAGGAACGACCCGCAGGAAGCTGAGAGGAGAGGAGGAAGGCCATCGCATGCTTCAGTTATACTTGGTTGTGTGCGAAAATAGACGTTCTACAACCTCAGAATGTGACGTGTTGTGTGTTAAGTGTGAGGACAACAGAGTGTGTGTCATGTCAGAATGTGTACGGTCTTACCCAGTCTGCAGTGCAGAAGTTGACAGCTTCGGCAAAGTTATATCCCTGGTTGAAGCCGCTGTGATAGGCTCTCGGGAAGGTGATGACAAATTCTCCAGCACACTGGTTAGTCCGCACAACCTGTCAATCAAAAGCATGGAGGTCAGTGATTACAGCTTAGAATTCCCCTTTTATTATTTCTTATTCTGTGTTTTGTTTTTCTATTACCATTATATACTTTTCACTTAGTGTAAAGTGCATTGAATTGCATTTTAATGTACGACATATGGTGTCTCAATGAAGTTTGACGTTCTTATGCATCATGATGTGTGTGTGTGTGTGTGTGTGTGTGTGTGTGTGTGTGTGTGTGCGCATGTGTTGTGAGCGTTATGTGCATGGCTGCATGTGCGTAAGTGGGGTGTGTGTGTGTGTGTGTGTGCGTGCGAGTGTGTAATGTGTGTGTGTGTGTGTGTGTGTGTGTGTGTGTGTGTGTGTGTGTGTGTTTGTGTGTGTACCTACCGGCACACCATGAGCCATGAGAATGTTGGGGTTCATGATGGTGACCAGCTGATGGAGGAGGTCAGGCTGATACTCAAACAGTTCTGGAGTCAGTTTCTTCATCACTCCCTCAAGGCGCTCAGCTGCGACGGAGGGAACCCCGTACCACGTCTTGGGTTCACCCCTAGGACAACACAGGAGGAAATGCTTGGATAAAACAACCTTTCAACTTCCTATGGAATGTATGGATTCTAGATAACGCCCTTCTACCTACTCTACAGCACAAACGTGAACCCTGAAGTATTCATTTAATCCTGAGAATGGTTCCATTGGATGGAAAACTTAAGAATGAGGATTTTACTGTGTATATCCACTGACATGTATATCTAGTGACCAACATTATCTGCAGAACAACAAACCATTGGGTTTGTTGAGCGACTGTCAGCGTGTCTGCATTATTCATCAAGTTGAATTAAAATATATCTTGGGAACATTTTTTAATACCAAGTAAATTCTAATTAAACTTCACCAGTGCAAATTAGCATGAATGGAAAATGAGAGACTGGTGGATTTCAAATTGCTCCAGAAAATGCAATTTAAGACTTATGGCCTTTACACACAGCAGGGCGTGATGAAGAAACAAAATGAAAAATACTCGCCAGCGAATATTTTGCATTAAAACTATTCATATGACTGATGCCTCATTCATACAGGTTGATGCCTTTATCCGTTTTTTTATCGTTCCGAATAAAATTATCCCGGTGTAATATTCACGTTCTCTGTGGATTTACTCATGAAGCATAAAACAGCTTGAAAAATATATATTATCCGGCAAATTAATCACACAAGTAAAAATATCATCCATGTGTAACACAATTTTTGTATTAAATTTAAGACCGTTTAAGGCCTGTAAATGAAAAAACACAACTGAAGAGTTTTTCACCCTGAGAGAAAATTACCAGTAGGTAATAGATGGAGGGTGGGCACCATGTGAGGTCATTACCAGTAGGCAGTAGATGGAGGGCGAGCACCATGTGAGATCATTTGTAGTAAATGGAGGGTAGGCAGGCACCATGTGAGATAATTAGTAATTGGCGGGTAGGCACCCTGTGAGATCATTACCAGTGCAGGTAGTTGATGGAGTAGCTCCAGTGATCCTCGATATGCCAACAGAAGGCTGAGAAGACCATGCCCACATAGAGCCAGGGCACCTTCATCCCAGAGATGTCTGCGTTGATGTGGCACAGAACGGACTGCTCTAGCACTGGCATCACGTTGAGGTTCCAACCGCTGCGAGCATATTCCTGATGAAGATGAAAGATATCACTTACTATCAAACTTATTGTTCTTTTTTATTATAACAGAACTGAGAACAGACAAATTGTAAAGGCCAATTCAACATTCTGGAGACGTGTGGAACCCTAAACAATATCCTGTCTGTTGTTTACAACAGTAGCTAATTTAAAACAATAATACTAATTATGGATAAAAATCTGCCATGGGTATTTTGTAAAAACTACTTGCTAATATCTGTTTGACAGTTTTTATTTTGTTTCTCAGAGCAACGGTGTTGTTTACAGAATCCAAGTATATGTGAGGCAGCAGTAGCTCAGGTGAGCAGCTTGAAGTCTTGCGTGAACGTAAGGCACATTGTACAGCGCTTTGGATGAAGCCCATTTAACATACCTCCTCTTCTGTTGTGAGGTCCTTCTTGTTCTTGGTCATGGGGAAACCGCTGCCGAAGTCTTTGGAGTGTATGTCGGCTCCATACTCCACTGTCACATCCTCCTCGATGCTGCTGACCAACCTCCAGAACTCCCTCTCCACCAGCTCTGTCGGAACCATCTGCAACCCAACAACACACAGTCTCTCACATCCAGTGTGTTAACATGCACACTAAAGCCTGATTTATTGGTAGTTGATCTACAAGCTCACAACACGTCACAGCGTGACGTCTTAAAGAGGAATCAATGTGAATATTATCCTTCTACTGTGATGTCCTGTGTATAGAGAGCTTGCAGTGCAAAATTGCGACCAACTCAAGTAAAAGTCAATGTAACATAATTTTACGTATGCCTCCAGTGATTTTAAAGAGCAAGCTGACGGCCCAGAGAACGTATTGAGCATTACGTCAAATTGTGACCCGTCCTCCTTACAACAGACTGATAGGATTCACATTAAATATCAGCAGAGTTCTACTTTTTAATCGGGTGCTACTTACGCCGATTAAGACCTTATCCCAATTTCGGACATTAGATAGCAATGTTTACATGACTATTTCAATATTCACAACACAATATTGCGTTATTTGGGGTACAAGTAGTGGGTCAACACTATCGCCAGTCAGGAAGTCCACGTGAGTCCATAGTGAGGTGAAACACAGATTGTGTGCATGTGTGTTGTCCTTACATGGACAGGCATGTTGAAGTAATCTGCTTTGAAAGCATCTGCCATTTCCCCAAAGGTATGCAGGTTATATTCCTTTGTCGCCTGCTCGAAGCCAAACGCTTCGGACGGCCTTTTACATTCCTGAAGAGAAAGATATGAGAAAAATCAGTGTAAGCTGACGAAGGGAAGAAAACACCAAAATATAATACCTAGTTAGTTGCCAACTGAGACAAGTGTTTCACCTCTGCCACACATTTGGGGCATCGCCAGTTTCCTTTGGGAGCCTCTGTGATCGGAGGCAGCAGACAGAAGGTGTGATAGTTATCATCACAGCTGTCGCACAGCATGAGCTTCTCGTCGTCATCGCCGCGGCCACACATCCGACACACGAACGAATCAACCTTGAGCAAAAAGGAGGAGAGATCAGAGGAACGAACCAACGTCTGAGAGTGTAAGAGAATATTTCACCTCCGCCTCACATTTTACAAGACAGAGATTTGCTAAAGGAGCCTGCAGGCAGGGGCATCTAGCTGCAACAATTCTGTCAATCTGTGCAATTCATTGACATAATAACATAACAGTGAAGATAAGATAATAAAAGTACAAAACTGTGGCAAATGCTCATCACACATTATGTGAATCCAAAGTGACATCTTGAAATTGTTCAATACGTTTTTGTCAGCAGTCAAAAATATGTTTCATTTTGTAATATGGAACCAAAATATCGGTTTAATTTATTTGGTTGTTGTTTTTACGTGCTTCAAGATTATTTGATCGATTAAAAAAGTAATCAACAGAATAATCGGCAAGAAGATAATCATCATTAGCAGCCCTAATTTTAACCACAAATCATGTACGTTTGCCATCGTCTGTCCTACTTACAAACTGAGGATTGCCGAGGTTGCGTCGGAGCCTCATGGTCATCTTGGTACAAGGTCCATCATTTTCCTCCTTGACTTCGTCCTTCACAGCCTCTTCCTCCTCCTCTGCGTCCTCCATCTTCACTTCGCTATTGGGTTCCGTCTTAACGGTGAGGGTAGCGGGAGGCGGTGGCGGGCAGGACGCAGTGTTTCCCTGAGTCTCTGGAGCTGCTGCAGCTAGTTTCCCTGTGAGCAGGGCGTCACCTCCGGGGACAGAGGATGCTGGAGGAGACGCAATGTCCCTAATTGTAACAGTCTGAGGAAGATCATCTGAAAAACAACACTCATCATCATTTACTGAAAGTCAATTTAAAAACAAAGCAAGCATGTCATTCGTTTGACAGCCATAGCAACAGTAACTAAGCAGGTTAGGGCTTTTTTTGGCAAAAGATCAATTGCACAACTTTCAACACCAAAAGAAGACCTTCTACCTTTCTTCCTGAGGCCTTTGTCCCTGGCCACCAGACCCAGTCCCAGCATCTTAGGTCCCGCCCCATAGATCTGTAGCTTCTTCAGCTCTGGGTTCTTCTCGATGTCCTCCTCAGTCGGATCAGGCTGTAGGCACAACCAAGAGGTCAGCATGAGGGGCGTGCACGCAACACAACAACTCTCCAAAGCACACAGACAGCAAAGCAAGGGGCCTGGGCCAATGACAGAACGGAGTTAGAACACTGCATCACAACAAGGGATGATGCTATATTAGGTTAGAACGGAAGGGAAACATTAGCACAGCTAGAATGTTAAGACCCACCACCACCACCAGTCACAACTTAAATCACCAACATGCATCACTCTTCACTTAGAGAAGGGCCAATCAAGCTACACTAAATACACCTTGCGAAGCCAGGAGGCTTGTTAATACCTAGTTATAAAAAAATGTAATCGTCTTTTTCTGTCATCACTGCTGAGGGGCACATTGTCCAGATACAAAACACCTCCACCCATCTTGTCAAGAGACAATGTTCACTGGTTTAGGGAAAGCGTGTAAAAAAACTCAACCTACTGAGTTTTGAGAGTGACATGCACTCAAAGCATGCAGCCACACAATAACGCTGCAGCAGTG
This sequence comes from Gymnoscopelus braueri, assembly GCF_963280865.1. Classification (NCBI taxonomy): domain Eukaryota; kingdom Metazoa; phylum Chordata; class Actinopteri; order Myctophiformes; family Myctophidae; genus Gymnoscopelus; species Gymnoscopelus braueri. The sequence goes on along the minus strand of NC_137614.1, from coordinate 40,491,273 downwards.
AGCGGACAGCAAGGCATAACAGCAGAACAGAGAGGCACACAGACTGTCCAGCAAGAAAGCATCCAAGCCAAGTACAAATAGATAAGAGACAGAGTACAGTGCAAGTGAAAGAGACAGAATGTGAGACGCGATCAGAAATCCATAATTGTTAAACTGGAATAAGGTAATCCTGATGTCAGGGGTCCTGTAGTGAGACTACAACTATTTTGAACTTTAGAATTTGTAATACCAAACTATTGAACTTAAGAATTTGTATTTTGTAAACATGTTTAGAAAGGAAAAAAAGAAATTACATGACATTAAAACTTTGTATAGCTCATAATAACATCTTTCATAACATTATTCTTCCCGAGATCTTATAGGCACCCAGCTGTCACAAAGCAGCACTGAATGTAATTAATATATCAATATGCTTTTGAAATCAAAGATGATATCGGTTTATGCAGAAGCACCATTTCAACCACTTATACCCTATACACTTTGTTGACCGGGGACCCCGGGGTCTATATTTGGTCCCCTACACCAAATATTTTTCTTTTAATATATATATATATATATATATATATATATATATTACAAAATTAAAGGGGCTACACATCATCTCCACCAGAGGAGGAGGAGTACATACTCAGAGGGCTAGGAAAGAAGGCAGAAAAACAGAGTGAGAGAGAAGAGTGAGAGCGGGGCGGAGAGTGAGCTTGTACCGCGGCAGCGAGGAGCTGAGAGCCAGTGGTGAGAGGATGGGGAGGGGTGAGCTCCTCTGGACCCTGCAGGGGGAGACAATAACAGCAACAACAGACTAAGACAAGAGGAGCGAAGGGAATGAGAGAGAGGTAGAGACCAAACCAGACGCTGTAGGGAGGAGATCACAAGACACCTTCAAGATGTATCATGAAGGACTTTGCAGCTTCTGCACGTCTGCATCAGCAGTTTTTATTTTTACCTTCTCAATAACTCTTGATACAGCTTTTCACCCAACACACATATGGGGTTAAAGGACTGTACATGTGTATGTTTAACATTTAAATAATGCAAAGATATCATCTTAGCACTACAAGTTTAAATGTCCCCCATGTTTTTCTTAAAGGTCTCTTAGAAAATGCCAACAATAGGTTGTCATATGAGGTTCAGGTAGAGGAAAATGTAATTACATTTGTGTCCCTTTACATTGTTAACCATCTAACTCCTGTAACTTTATAAACCCTATAGGCTTTGCTGTTGACTGGAGTCCCTCAGAGTTCTACATTTGATCCCCCTCCTTTTTCCCATCTGTGCAGAAAATATCTGATCTACAAGCACACAGAGCTTTTAGGTATGCCATATTCACCTAATATGACAGGCCCAGAACGATAGGGTTCATGTGGTTAAACTATGTGGTTAAACTAAAAAAGAAGAAACCGCAAACTGTCTCTCCACATGCAAGTGTGGATCTTTAAATTTTTACACCAACATTTCTCCATATTTATTCATTCCCTTCTCTCACATTCCAGTCCTCCTATTGTCTCCGGCATCAGCCGCCTTCTCAAATAATTGTGTGATTCTACAGCTGGCGCTGAACTAAAATCTAACACACGAACTGCTTTCCCAGTTTGAACATTTTCAAAACGTAAGTAGTTCACCCAAAACATGACTAATGTTCTATCAATTACACACCCCATGAAGCCTTGAATTCATGTCGATTTCTTAGTTTTTGTCGCATTCCTACGCCATTGGCTTGGGAATTTTTCATTTTTGGGGTGAACTGATCCTTTAACCTTCACAGTTTAGCTTGAGACAAGTGAAAAATGTCTCTCTTTAACTACAGTAGAATGTATACAGTATATAGAAAGAAAATTTGTGTGCATACTTTTTGCTGTCTCTGCTGAATTTCAGCTAATACTGTGTTTAGAATAACCAATATGACGTGTTAGGGAACTCTAAAAATCCCACATATTGGTTTATGTGCTTCTTCAAAACACGACCACTTGTACAATGCTCACAAAGGAATGACAGCAAAGAAATAAGCAATAAGGCCACTACATGGACTGGGTTTTAAATGAACAATGCCCATTCATCAGATAACTATGATGGGTAGTGGGTTATCTGATGAAATTGTTGAGGCTGTTTCCCCCCAAAAGACGCTTTTGGTATAAATTCTGGATCAAATTTGACCACATTAAACCTGGTGTCTCTATTTTGGGCTTTTTGTTATAGGCGAAAACTAAAAACAAACAGCCCAAACCTAGAATTAAGCTTACGTCCTATGGCGGTGTTCTGTGAAAAAAGCTAATCTAAAGCTCACAACCGCATCGTGAGCTTGTAGATCGGCTATTTTGGTCATATGGCGGTGTCAGGTGTCAGTGATTAAAGAAATATTTCGAAGGAATATTTTGATTATGTTATGATTATCATCCTCTCAGTCTCCATATATGGGTCCTCAGTAACGCTCACTACATGCTATGTGTCTCATAAGTGGACTGTGGATGGTTTGAAAATGTGTCTACCAATAACATAACTGATACTATGATTTTTCCCCTGTTCGTCCATCCGTGTGTTTGTGTGTCCGTCCATCTGTGTACAGATATAATCTCCGGCAACGTTGGCCTGATCGACGTGAAACTGTGCACACACACTTTCTGGAGGCCAGAGCAGAAGCTCTGCCCCATAATCGGCCAGTTATAGCGCCACCAGAGGCCTATGTTTTCCAAACACATTTCTTATATTACTCCTACAGATTTTGTCCAAACATCACGCAAATCGGTCATGTGTTAAAGACAGTTCTGTAATATTTTTCATATTCCATCCTGATTGGCTAAGATAGGCTTCCAAAGTTTGCAGGAGTGGTCCGTTTTAAACAAAATGCCTCAAATAATGAACACAGTGTCCGATTGCCGTTAAACTTCACTTTGGCCTGTTCTAGCACCACCAGGAGGCCGATTTTTCTTAAACACATTTTATGCTATTACTCCTACAGATTTTGTCCAAACATCACGCAAATCGGTACATATTATCTCTATAGTCATGTCATCAAGATGGACCTTGTTGTAAGAACAATGGCTTCTGTTTCAGCCTGCTGCATTTTTAGGAAGAGAGAGACTGTAGTTCCCATTAGCGTGGAAGCCCCACCGATGATGTAATTGGTAGGCTGGTTTCTGTACTGTCCACAGCCCACATCTGAGAAGCAGAGTGAGTAGAGGGAAATGGCATCATCTAATAATGAGCATGTGATCCCTTTTATGGATTTGGAAAACAAAGTGAAATATTCTACCACAATTATGATATGGAAAGTCCATGAACATCAGCAGGAGATAGGTAGAGAACATGAGCAACACTAAACATAAAATGATATGGCAAAGGAAATGCAAACATGTCTGTACGTCTGCCTGAGAAAAAGAATGAGGTGAAAGAAAACAGAGGGGTGAGCAAAAGGAGCAATGAGCAGCGGCAGCAGCAGATTGAAGCACCGTAGCAGCACAGCAGGCGTGGCAGAGAGCTAGCATGCATTGCATTCTGGGTGCATCCCATCCCATCGTCCTCATGTGTTCCTGTGTGACTGTTACAGGATAAACTGGAAAAACATGACATGCTGACCAAAAAAACATAATTTTCCCCAAAACAACCATTTGGTAGCAAAAAACTAATTGTATCATTTTGGTTAGCTGATCACTAAATAAAAAACGTAATCCAGGTGCGACAGAAGAAAACAACCCGTTGTATGGGTGCGTTGGACAGCTGAGATGGAGGAAATGCATGGGGTTTCATTATTGTGACAGGCATGATAATCTTAAAACCTTGTAGTGTGTGCATGTTTATAGAGAAGAGAATCTGTTTAAATTCTCCAAATGTGAATGATGTAAACCAAATTTTAAAAATCGGTTAGGATTTTTAAACCCCTGTAGTGTGAGCCCAGCTTTAAGTGATCCGATGAATCAGCGTTATCATTTAGAATGTAGCTTAAGATCACATGGGTCTCCTTTATTTTTATCTTATCTCTCTACTTGTATCTAGTCTGTGTTTTATGCTTACACCTTCATTTCACCTCAGGGATCAATAAGCCCTGCGGAAACTCGCCACTGATAAATCAATTTGTCATACAGTCTGTTTTAACAACCGATTCTCACGTAGCAGTAAACAGCTCTACTTTTACTTCCTGTTCACACAAGCAAGATATGATATAAGACCAAAAGGCCTGACAAGTTAGGCTAATGCATATACCCTCTTTAGTAATTTAAATTTGTTGCGTTTATTTCAATTTCTAAAACATTTAATTCCAAAACAGAACGATCGGATGCCGCTTGAGCTGAGAATATATGATTTAGGTCACCACACCGTGTCCTCTGAATAGATAAATTCATGGGCACAATGACACCCCTGTACCATTATTATCACTACAGTAAAAAGCCCCACACAATTGAAAATGTACACCTGCTACAGATTTCAGTTACATCCGACACTTTCCACTTGACCGGTCATCCAATCATGCACGAGTATGCATTTAGATTTTTTAACTGAATCCTATCATTGTTATATGTATATATTATACATATCCTTCTATAAAATCTAATGTGTTCATGTATGCATTTAACAAAACATTGCTGATGACCTACAAGGTCACCAAGGGCATGAAGGACATCGCTTCCCACATAGTACAATCATCAATGACAGGTCAACTATCCCTCCCCATATGACACCCTTGCCAACACCCCATGTGCTCCAGGTGACTATACTTTACTCCCTCCTGGCTCCCAAGCTGTGGAATGCCCCCCGTCCTGGCCGTCCACAAGTCAGGAGTCGACTATAGTCACTCGACATCACACACTGTGTGTGTGTGTGTGTGTGTGTGTGTGTGTGTGTGTGTGTGTGTGTGTGCTAGTTATGTTATTCAGATAGATGCAAGGTGTGTTGTTTATTTGTTGACAGATGCTAAGTATATTTAGATATGTTATTTAGATAGATATGTTATTGTTTTTTGTTGAAAGATGCTAAGCTGCTTGTTGACCATGTATTTATCCTTCTGTAGCTGAACCGGAAAACAAACAAAAATCGGCAACACAAATCGGCCTAGGGTTTCATGCCCTTTAAATAAATGCAAGAATGACAGACAGTCTCAGGCATTCAGACCTCCTCAGTTTGGTCTTGTGACATCGGCTCCTTGTGCGTGTTTAGATCCCCAAACGTAATTAAGCAAAGATCCGACATTCATATACAGTTATGGATGCATAGGTGATCCCACTCACATCTGGCTGGCAGCGGTTGGCTCTGCGTCCATAGCTGCTCATCTTGGAGGGCTGGAGTGACTGACGCAATGGGATGGAGTGAGGCTTGTACTCTTTCTCTTTCTCCTCACCATCATAGTGCTTTGGCTTGGAAGGTGGCTAACCAGGGAAGGAAAAAGGGATCAGGTCAAAACACATACTAAAAAGGTGGAATCCTGTGGATCTTGGGATCCACAAGGGAACGGTGTGGCTCCAAAGTGAATCTTAAGGCCATTCCACACCAACGCAACTACTTGCAACTGGCATTGGGAATAATGGTTGCAAGTAGTTGCAGTTGCATTGGTATAGACTGGCCTTTAGACCTGATGTGGCCAGCTTGTGATCAGGTTATCTATGAAGTCAGATTTCTATGACATATCTATGACCGGACTTCAAATTTAGGTATGGTTTCAGCCGGATCTCAGAAACATTGACTTCCATTGTAAATATTATAAATATAAAAAGTATTTTAAGTATAAAACGTGTAAAACCATAAGGCACACTGGCAGCGTGCGCAAGAATTTTGTCGATCATCGGTTTGTGAGATTAGTTCAGGACACTAAGAGATAATAAAGTGGTTTTCTTTTAACCACTTAAGCCAAGTTTGAAGTGATTAATCAAAACATGGAGATTAACATTCTCTGTATATTTTCTGTCAAAAGCAAAATATACATTAGATAGTCATTGTGCGATTATTCACCAAGAGAATGACTGTTTCCATGTTATTGGCTGCTAACACAAAGGGACAATGGTGTGTGTGTATAGTGTTACCTGCATCGTGGCACCAGACTGGGACACTTCAAAGGGGTAGACGATCCGCTCATAGTGCGACCGCAGAAGGGAGCCGATGTTCTTGCCTGGGGGATAGCCGAGCCTTTGAGCCACACGGGCCCAGCGGCGCTCCTTACAAAGCGTCTCAAACCCGCCTTCTTCTGTGACAACCTGGAACAAAAAATAAAAGTTGATTTCAACCATTTGTTTAATGTTGACTGTAGTATGATACAGGCAAGGAACAAGAATGGGGGGCATCCACTTATATCATATTTACCTTTGACAGGCTGAAGAGGTCAAGGATGCGCCTTTCAATATTTGGGAGTTTCAACGAGGACCCCTGGATCTCCCAGAACTTGGCAATGCGATCTAAATAATTCAGCTTCACTCGTGTCTCCGCCTACAATGGTTAGACTTAGAATTAGGGACCACGATGATTAGATATAACCCCATTCATTAACCACTTAACCACATGAACCCCTAGCTTCCATATCTCTATTCTGGGGGCGAATATTCTGTGAAAATAGCCACAACAAGCTCACAAACAACGCAAGATATTAAGTGTACAGGGGGAAAAAGGAGGAGGCCTAGTATAGACCCTTGGGGGACTCTAGTCAACTAAGTATATAGGGTTTAAATGGTTAAACCCTGTGTACTTTGTTAACCTCTACACAAAATCTTTGTCAAAAACAGCCTACATACAAGCTCACAATACGCGGTTTTCACCAAATGATCGCCTAATATAACATGACCAAATAGGGACACTAGGGTTGATGTGGTTAACAATCATGTCAATAACACTCTACTATAAAAAAGAATAAAAGGATGGGACAAACCTCCAGTTCATTGAGTCGCTGAATGCGGGGTGTGAATTTGAACGTATCCAGCTCCACTGAGAAGGGTGGTTGCCACTCCTACAGAGTTGCAACGGGACAATATAATTAGACTGAAGCCACAATATCAGCATGATATTTCACCTTTATCTAAACACAAAAACTAATATTTACCGGCGGAGGTCGAATCTTGCAGATGCCAGATTTCTCTGCGATTGGACGGATCTTGGCGATGTAGCCCAGGGCATCTTGAAACTCCTCCCATGATGGCTCGAACACTGGGCACTCCGGTGGAGGCAAAAAATCTTCCACGTCCATCACCCTGGGAACAGCAAGGGCCAAAATCCAAGATAAGTTCACAATGTCAGGCAGACACAATGATGAGCTTGAACATATCAACAGAACAATGCAGAACCAAACAGTGACCAGTACGTGACCCGACAAGGAGGTTGTAGCCTAATTCATGCAGCAGGCCTACAAGCTCGCAACGCGTTGTGAGTTTGTAGTTTGTCATGCGACAAAGTATGGATTGGGCCTTGGGCTCTGACATGCTCCACTAATGAGAAAAGCTAAAGTATTTGCTAACCATATACTCCCTCCTCAGTCCTCATGATCAATAAGACACAATCAATCCAGTGACACAACCTTTCAACAACTCTTCCCAATTGCTTTTGTCTGCTCAATGTTCAGTAAAGAGATGAAAATGTACCAATAAGCACTGTAGCAGTTTTACATACTTGGTTCTTCGATTGGCAATGCAGGCCAAGTTCTAGACAACGAGCATTTCTCTGAGTTTTCCCTAAAACACGCTGCGTCATCTGTTTGTTTACTCAGACAGAGCTTCCTGGTTTGTTACGACATCATACACCATAATACTTAGGAGAGGAAATGCACCGGATGTTCATTTCCTCTGTATCTTTCATAACACTGTAACTTGCATCAGTTAAAGACACCCAATACCACACATCCAGACATAAAGGTAGATGGTAGGGGGAGGAGTTCCTTGGAACTGGTCTGGTCTCATTTCCAACCCCCTCCCCCAACACCAAACACAGGGAGACAACAAAACAAACGCCATGCCCTTATGAACTTAGGGATAAACACACAGGTCCAAATTATCACAAAATTATGTTCCAGGGGTCCACTCTTCATATACATAATGAACGACAACAGAACACCACAATGAATAAATACCAGAGTTCAGTATGCAGTATGTAAATTAAATCTATATTCCACATAACTTGTGTTATTAAAACATCAACCCCGGAGCATCTCCATGAGACGTTTACCACTAAACCCATCAGAACTCGCCAAAGAGTTGTAATCGTTGGCATGTGGCTTAAACGATGCTCCCTGATTCTTCACGGGCCTGAAAACAAACAATGGCGTGAAGACTCCATGGACCCCATCACGAAGGCCACGTACAGCACGTCACCTCTTTAAGGCTGATGTCAAATTCTCAACACATTTTAAGCGTCAACAAAATCCACTGTTACATAATAACTGCAAAAACACTGAACATAGAACACGAGCAGAGATGAATATGATCAGAAGTTCACATAATTCGATAAAAAAAAAAAAGAATAAAGGGGGAGGCCAATTAATGTTAACTGTTAAAACTTGGGATAACCCGGTGTGTCGTATTAATACCACTGATTAATATTATACAACTATGACAAGAGCCTAAGCAGACACGAGACAGATAAAATGTAACTTATCTACCATTAATGACTCAAAATGTTTTATTTTGAATAGTTGTTGAAACCTCAAGGAGTCCCATTGTTCAGATGTGATGTAAGGCTACATATTATAGCATGGTTAGCATCGCGGCCTCCGGTCGCAGCAGCAGCAGCAGCAGCGCCTCCCACGGTTTATACGTTAACTTAAGACTTAGCACTCCGGTTAGCCTCCTGTAAGCTAGCAAACCTCCCACCTGCACCTCGTTTAGAAATTATTTCTACTTATTATAATGATTATTATTGTTATTATTATCACACTGACTGACCCGTAGACACCTCGATGTCCAGGGGAAATGACTGCAAAAATGTCCTTCCTCTCGTGTTGTTGTTGTTGGTGTTGTGGTGGTTGGTGGGCTAGTGGTGGTGGGCTAGCAAGAGTGGCTAGCTGTTAGCTAACGGTGGCCAGCTGTGTTGTGGTCCAGTTGGCTAGCTAGCCTAGCAGGCTAACCCCGTTAGCTAGCTTTTTTAAAGTTGGCCGTTGGTTTTCAGCCTCTCACTTCACCATGTATCCCGTCCCGTCAAAATGCATACGTCTAGGACTATCGACGGCCATGTGGTCGTTTTTTTGCTTGTAACACGAGCGTCTTGCACTATGGTTTCAATGATGCCACGATCAATCACTGTGTGACCCACATCGCATCACTTCATCCTGTCTTTACAACGAGACGCCATCTTAGTTTTTTTTTCTCGCTGCCGTTCTCGGAGGAGGGGAGGCTCGCCTCAACCTGAATTCTGGAGACGACGAGCCGCTACTACGTCAGAAGTAATCCACCAGTTACCTGAGTAATCCAATTGTAACGTATAAAGTCACACATTATACACTTTATATTTATTGACCAGCCAGAGGTTAGACTCATTGGTTGGTTGGTTGATTGATTGATTGATTGATTGATTGATTGATTGATTGATTGATTGATTGATTGATTAATTGATTTATTAATTGATTGATTAAAATATTTATTGACAAAATGCATATCTATAAACTCACTGACACATATACGTGTGTGTGTGTGTGTGTGTGTGTGTGTGTGTGTGTGTGTGTGTGTGTGTGTGTGTTTATAGATTTTGTCAGAGTATAAATTGTGTATATTTATTTATTTATTATTTATGTACTTATTATTTATTTATTTAGGCTATCTATTATTTGTGTGTATGTGTATTTATACAGTAGGCTATATAATACATGATCATTAGGAATGCATTCCCTGGCCCTGTCCTTATGCAATACCCGTTCCCTAGAGTACATAGGTACCCATTCGATGACATCATATTGATGACATCAGCCATCTCCATATATGGGCATAAAAGGGACACAGACAGACAGACAGATATATCTCCATATATGGGCATAAAAGGGACACAGACAGATTGATAGCATCAGGGATCTCCTATCTTGCAAGAACAGAGTCAGAGATGCGCTACTGCAAAATTCAAAGGTAAAAAACAGCAGAGGACGCTGTTTTTTTTTTTGACTATGGGTTCCCAGATTGGGGATCTCCATATATGGGGATTTGCGGATTCCCTCGGGTCCACAGCCACACACACAGCAAGGTACTCTAGGCCTCAGGTTGTACAATACCAGTTCTACCCGTCTGACTTAACCTCGCATCACCAGACTTTCCACTTCGGAGGAAAGCCTGGTATTCGCTCTAAAACTAGCCGTGATCCGGTATAGAAAAAAGGAAAAAATAGTCGTGGTTCCGGTGGTTGGTTTCGGTTGGCGTCGCATTGTTTTTGTTCCCCACACAATGCGAATTAATTAATTTAGTCTCGCTAGTCGCACTACGAGTTAGAATAGAAAATGGACATACCAAAGAAACAAAACGATCATACGAAACTAAACATGCACGGCGCCGGTGGTTCCGGTCATTGGTTCCTGGTTCTAGTCTGTCTGACTATGTCCACTTTATGCCCATATATTGAGATATTCTCTGTATGCAGGGCCGGATTAGCACTATGTGGTGCCCCAGGGCGACCTCAAGTTGAAGTGCTCCCCCCCTGCTCCCTGGGGCGGAGATATGGCTTGAGGCTGGGGGAGGTCGGCCGAAATCGTGCACTCGCACGAAAAAAAAGAGATTATTATTATTTATTTATTTTTGCCCCCATTGGCTGGTGCCCCAGGGCACTCGCCCCCTACGGCCTCTGGGTAATCCGGCCCTGTCTGTATGTCTGTCAGATTGTCTGTCTGCCTATGTCCCTATACCCATATGGAGACCTCTGTAACTGTCTGTCTGTCTGTTTTATGTCTAAATGTGAAGATCCCAACCACAGATGTGACCATATATGGTGCTTTTCTCTAGTAACAGGCTGGTGCCCAATGGCTGTGCAAAGCGGCATACATCCTCAATATAAGTGGTGACACGTCAGATCTTTAGCTGTATAAAAGGGAAGGGACCCCTTTCATTTCAACAGTCCACTGAATACTAGCTACTTATTTTATAAACAATGCAAAATGTATTCAATGTTATCTGAACCTTCTTGGTATGTGGTTAAAGCAGTTCTCATTCTAGATAATGATGGAGACAGGCTCTATGCAAAGTACTATGATGATACATACCCTTCAGTGAAGGAACAGAAGGCCTTTGAGAAGAACATTTTCAAGAAAACACACCAGATGCATAGTGAGATAACATTACTGGAGGACCTCACAGTTGTCTGCAAGAGCAACGCAGACCTCTTTTTCTATGTCATTGGAGGTCCACATGAAAATGACCTAATGCTGGTGGCTGTTCTAGACTGTCTATTTAAGTCACTCAGCCAGATGTTGAGGAACAACGTCGAGAAGAGAGCTTTGTTGGACCATATGGAGAGCCTCTTCCTTACTGTGGATGCAATTATAGATGGGGGGGTGATCTTGGAGAGTGACCCACAGCAAGTCGTTCACCGTGTGGCACTCAGGGGCAGCAGGGACGATGTGCCTTTGTCAGAGGTGACAGCCTTCGAGGCATTGCAGTCTGCTAAAGAGCAGCTCAGGTGGGCACTTCTTCGATAGGACCATCACAGCAGAATTCCTCCTGCAGTATACAACTGGTTGCTGAGCCATGTTTGTCTCATTCAAGTACATCCAGAGATATCAGATTGGCCTACTTCTTTTTTTTTTTTTAAATGATAAGTCATTCATTTATTTTCTTCCTATAAAATAAATAACTAGATAAAGTGCTCCTCGGAGCACAGGTCTCCGCCAAGTCAGGTAGGTTGTTGTGTGCCAGCAATGTTCGAAATTCGCCAATCAGGATAGAATATGAAAGATCGGACAGATCCGTCTTGATCACATGACTATAGAGATAATGTGTACCGGTTTGCGTGATGTTTGGACAAAATATGTAGGAGTAATATCCAAAAATGTGTGTAGCACAAATCGGCGTCCTTGTGGCGCTATTTCAGGACAATGTGAAAAGGGTGGCATGTCTTCCTCGGCCTAGTGGGAATGTGCGTGCAAAGTTTCACGGCAATCGGATGCTGCGTTTATGATTTGAGGCATTGTGTTCAAAACAAGCCACTCCTGCAAACATTAGATGTCAATCTTAGCCAGTGAGGATGGATTATGAAAAAGTGTACCGATTTGCGTGATGTTTGGACAAAGTCCGGTGACTAAGAGAGAGCAAGAGAGAAGATGAGTATACTGAACACCAACACCCCAGAATATTATAATACGGTACTCAGATTTCTTACCTAAGTAATTAACAATACCACTCTGTTCCAAGTTAAAGTCCTATATTCAAGATTTTGCTTGAGTCAAGTACAAAAATATTGTCATGAAAATATACTTAAAGTACCAAAAGTAAAAGTTCTCAGTATGCAAAATGTCCCATTTCACAGTTTTTGTGAAATGTGTCAAAACAGACCCCCTTAACCACTTCATGGTCCCCAGTACATGGGGACCCCACTTGAAACAAGCCATTAGGCTTTCATGGGCTTTTCAATCCTATTTAGTTGACCTTGTATTTAAACTGTACTTACTGTACTTTTTCTGCAAATTTCTAATTAAAGTATTCAATCAATCACTTAAACTCATATACTGTATGCCTTACCGGAATCCCCCAGGGGTCTGTTCAAAGCCTGCTCCTTTTAGCACCAAATCTCTTCACCGAAAACAGCCAATGCACGCTTGTAGACCGGCTATCTTTGCGAAATGTTTTCCGCAGAATAGGTTATTATTATTATTATAGTTCAAGTGGTTAAGGTGAAAGGCAAGCCATATGAGAGACATAATATGCGACCGCCAAACAAGTGAGGCAAAGCCTGAGACGATCCTCTGCATGCTGAATTACCTTGCTAGATTCGCTCCCCATCTGGTCGAGGTGAGTGCACCACCACTCAGACGCCTGTAAAAGTACTCCTATTTGGTCGTTAGGTGCTCTTTTCTCATCTAATGTGTTCATTTGTGGTCTAATTGGTCAATACTGTGTAGGTAATACAGTAGATCATTCCTGGTCATGTGTGTATATATCAGGTAATTAGGAGACCTTGCCTCTCAGAGGATTGGATTTGGATTTCATTGTATGCCGAAATGTGAAATAAAACATTGTTTGAGATTGGGTATTCAAATACTGTTACTGTACTGTTGATATGAAGTACACATGCATGGTAACACACATGCTGGCAGTTGTAATTAGCTTTTATATTATTTTGTAATAAGCTATGATCATGCCTTTTATGAAGACTTATCTAAATTGTTTACAATATTAACTTGCCGTATGGGATTATACATTTATATACTATAACTAATGTTTGAACACTCGTAGCACATTATGGACATTTGGCTCCCTTTGTGATACACTTGCAGGCTTGCAGATAGTCTTTCACATCTTACGTCATAATTTATAAATAGATCAGTGTCAGAAGGTGATGGTTTTGTAATACAAGAAGCAAAGACTAATAAATGCATCTCAAAAGAGAAGAGGAACTCGATCTCCCAGATTACATAAACACAAAAACAACAAATCATTACACAGCAAGGACACTTTTTAATTTATCAGAAGCAATAAATACATCTCAGTTCTCTATTCTTTCAGTACACACTACATACACAAAGTAAAATGTCAAGATCCTATGTTTAAAATAATATCAATAAAGCGCTCTGGCGGCTCTGCCATATAAACACTTGTACGCTTACATTTTATTACGGTAATGCACTCTCACACCTTCAGTCTAAAATAAAGACAAAATAAGAAAAGGGAGGAAAAAAATCTGTGATTGGTTTGGCCAAATCTCCCATCCAATTCCCTCTCTTATTTACATACTTAGTGGCACTCACATGCACACACCTGAAATAGAATGGGAATCATTTATCCCATATTAACCAGTAATAACCCTGTGTGTGTAGTGTAATATGTACATTCAGGTTTATACAGTACAATCCATTCAATAAGTGCAGATATATTCATGCAAGAAGAGTCAAATAGACACCATAAAGGAACAGGCCAGCCAACATATACCCCATAAAACGTCTTGCACTACATTCCTGAATCTCTCCAAACATCTTAACTTAATCCTCTTATTTAGTGTCTTTGATTTGAGGGATCCTTTTAAAAAAAATTGGATCCTTTTCTATGAATTTAGTCATGATGCCAACTCTGTGATTTCCCCACACACTTGTGTAGTCTTGTCTCTGCTGACCCCTATTGGTTGGTCTTTGAACTGGTTGCTTCTAGGGATTGTATTGAAGCCGCATGGTCCCTCTGACATTTCACCTGCCAGTGAGGGGCCTCACCAGGAGGACATACAGTAGCACACATGGAGGAACACTGTATTCCTCATAGTTTAACCCCCCTGCTGACCGGTGCCCTGACCCAACCTGTAGGAGTCATCGGTAGTACGGCAACAGAGACCACCCTCCCGACTTCCCTCCTGCAAAGACAGCTAATTGTGTTCGTTGGAATGCCTGGCCAAGCCAGATGCGCCACGGAGGGTTCAAACCCCTAGTCTCCGTCATGATGGGCAGGAACTGTACACCACCCGAGCGCCCCCCCCCCCTTGATGGCTCTTTAGCCTAATTTATAATCTGTAGAACAACGGTGCCGCTTGCCTAAAAGATCTGATCTTCAGTTGTGCAATGGAGTATAATTTCAGTTTTATTCAGTACATCTCATTCAGTTCTATCGGCTTGTCATTCTTAAGTGCCGCTCTCTCCTTTGTCCTCTCCCACACATTCTTTAATGGATAGATATTACATTTTCACCCCGGTAATCAATCAATGGCACTGGTGTTAAACCACCACAGTGGTCTGTTTACAATCCCCAAAAAGTGCTGCCACTAGCAAAGGGAGAGCACACACTGGAGGGATTGAGAAAGAAGTAGCATTTTACAGTCTAGAGACGTTTGTTATGGCTCCTTCACAAGAAGCCCATTCAGTAGGCTGTCAAAGTAGAAAACATATATAGATATCTTTAAAGGTAGATACATTAGGAGAGGGAGGATTTGAAGAAGGCCATTTCTGACTTAAGACACCACGTGTGCAAAACCACAAAGCTGCATGTTAAAGCGTGCTTTATTCAAAGACATAATGTCAATATCACGCAATGATTGACTTTAAATGATTGCAAGGAAGTGAGCAGAGGTGTCCTGAATGCCTACTGCGCACAGTACATTCCTCTGTGTTAAATATGTCTATTTGTAACTCTGTGAGTATACAAATGACCAAATGAACCCTACACACTTTCAGGGTTAAATGGACATTTTACCGTGTCAGCTTCATAAGACAAATCCAGGACATTTCTCTGTTTGCATGACCAGTTAAAAAGGATGTTTCCTATTTGGGACCTCATAAAAAAAAGCAAAAAATAATTAATTGACCGAGATCAGGATTTGTAACTCACCCCAGTTCATAAAATGTGCCTCAGTTTAGTTGCATTTTCCCCTCAAACAATACAGAAAGACAGGGATTATTTTGTGGGTGCCCAAATCTTTTTGAACCAAAATAGTTCTAAATCTTAATCATTATATTCAACAACCAATACTAATACTTGAAAGAGAGGAAATCAAATGCAATCATCATACAATGGAAATAAATCACACCACACATATCGTAACACCCTCAGATGATTATGATGAACAGAGGGAATTAATATATGTGCATATACTTTCTATGATCATATACAAGTGAACATCAGCTTATATAATGAATCACTGATAAAAAACAATTATCGGACAATATCCATACTCAGAGCAGGTACACTATAATATCGATACAACAGCAACAAAAAAATAAGCTTTAGAAACATTCAAATATATTATTGTTTTGTTTTCTTTACCACAAATTCCCATTCTGAAGCCAGGTGGCCACTGTTGACATGTAAAAGACCATTGAGCTAAAGTCAACTGTCAGAAAACCGTTCGCTGGTCATAAAGGTTAAGACGGAGCAAAATGTGTCTTAGGCCTACATTAGAAAAGGATGCTTTTCAGCAAAGCACAACCCTGCAAGTAAGAACGGAGACACCATGAAGCCAAGTAAATTATTGCAATGGACAAAACTATCCTCTATGACGGTTTACACTACAAAGCCCCTCTGGGATGTACTGAGAGGGTTTAGTCTTTTGAACATCCACATAGAGGCACCTGGCCTCGCTCATGGTTTACCTTTGCTCCAGTGCTGCATTACTACATGTTGGAGTGTGTCAACAGTCTCGGACTTAAGCCTTGCACACACAATCTACCCAACTAGACTTCAAACACTTAAAAAAGGTTATATATCCACAGGTTTAATTTCAGTTTAATATACTGTACAGTATATGGCTATTTAGACTTTCTTTGATTGTGTGTGAATGTGTATTTGTGTGTCTCAAGGTTATTATTGTTAACTTAAACTAACACAATAATAAAAACTAGATGTGAAAATACATTTTAGTTGAAGAGGCAAAAATTGTTGCGTTTACAAAACTACACTAAAATCATTAAAGACAATGTATTTGTTCATACATAAGCTTGATATTTAGGATGGATATGAAATGTTTTAGCGTTTTCCAGTTTCATCTGTGAAAAAGTATTTTAGATGGTATAACGTAATACTTTTTTGAATTTTCATTTTTGAATATTTTGCCCCTGCCAAATGACTCATATTACAATAAAAGTAATAACAACTAAGCCTTAAAAAACAGGGGGGGAAATAAACTAGCAAACCAAAAATTCAAAACAAAATAAAAATTAAAACTAAGGTGAATGGTTAGGGTGCATACCACATGGGTGCCAAATTTCTTCCTTCTTCAGCGTTTTTCCGGATGGCCCATTATTTAATTTAATGTAATTTAATTCCCTTATTATTTATTAGCCTACTGTCTTTAAAACATAATATTATTACCTATGCTGCTGCAATGTCTGAAGAAGCCGAACAAAAATAATTTCTGCTCTCATGTACACAAGATCTAATAATAAAGACCAACTTGGACCTTGGTGTATACAGTATGTCTTTCCCCTGCTCTCTGATCGAATTAAAATAAATCTTTAAAAAATAATGAAGTATGCAAAACTATAATAACCTTGGTGTGCGTGTGTGTGTGTGTGTGTGTGTGTGTGTGTGTGTGTGTGTGTGTGTGTGTGTGTGTGTGTGTGTGTGTGTGTGTGTGTGTGTGTGTGTGTGTGTGTGTGTGTGTGTGTGTGTGTGTGTGTGTGTGTGTGTGTGTGTGTGTGTGTGTGTGTGTGTGTGTGTGTGTGTGTGCGTGCGTGGCGTGGTGTGTGGCGTGGTGTGGTGTGTGTGAGCATGTGTCAGTGACTGCTTGTTTCTGGGATGTGAACGTACTCCACCTATAACTTCATGTGCGGGAAGCGGAGGTGAAAGTAACAGAGGCGCAGTAAGTTTCGATTCTTCTTTTTTTCACTGGCGCTGCTGCCGTTGCTGTCCGTCCTGGCAGACCTGGTCCTCGCCCTCGCCCTGGCCCCGCCACCAGCCTCCTCCACCCTGTCGTCCCACCTGGCACCCCTCTGGGGGGCCCACGTGCGGCTCACACCACGGTACTTATCCGGTTGATAGGTTTGGACTTGGAGCCGCCGCCCGCGGTGCCTGTCGCTGTAGCTCCCGTCACCTGCTGCGCCCCCACCAGGATGGGATGAGGGGAGAGAGGTGTAAGAGGGATAAGGGGGGAGGAAGGGGGGGGTAAAGGGGAGTGGGGGGGGGGGAGGGGGGATGGAAGAGAGCGGAGGGTACTGGGGCAGATACGGGCCGACGGAGGCCGCGTGATGGGCAGCGACGGAGCCGTGCGGCTGGTGGTGGGGCAGCGTGCCGAATATGAAGTGCGTTTGGTGGATGGAGTGGTTGCCGGGGTGCGGCGTAGACACGTGCCTGGGGTGGGTGTGGGAGTGTGCGTGCGGGTGCGGGTGCGAGTGAGACAAGGTGAGGGGGGGCTTGGGGCCAGGCCCGGCGCTGCCCCCTCTGGTAGCAGAGTGTATGGGCGGTGCGTGGTAGAGGCTGAACTGGGGGTTCTGGCAGAGTTGGGAGTGAGGAGAAAGGGGGGGAGGGCAGCCCACCACCATACTGCCGTAGCGACCCGGAAGCCCATGCTGGGAGAGCTGGGAGAGATGGGCCAGCTGCTGGTGCTGGGCGTGCGGGGGGCCAAGCGCCGGCCGACAGTGTAGCGGGCCTCTCTGTATGATATGAGAGGCCATGCCCTGCGAAGGTGTGCACGGGGGGGCGCTTTGGGCGTGGTACCGATGGTGGTGGTAGTATGGTGGCGGTGGCTGCACGGCGCCCGTGTGACAGTATTGTGCATGAAGGGCCTGGATTTTGGACGGCCCCCCGTCCAACTGGCACAGAGATGAAGGGGACAGAGGCGGGGGCCCTCCTGTAGTTGGCGGGGGGACAGGGGCGGGGTAGGGTGGCCCCGGTGGGATAAGGGGCCCCGGGGGTTTGGCGCGTTTGCTGCCAAACAAGGAGCCCAGGAAGGAACCGCTGTTGTTGTTGTTGGTCCCTGCCGGGCCACCGCCCGGCCCTGTTCTCTCTGCACTGCTGGAGGCTCCCCCAGCCGTCCCAGCAGTGGTGTGTTGCTGCCCCGGCCCACCCCCCACCCCCGTCCCGGGGCTCAGGATGGGGCGGTGAGGCCGGTAGTCTTCTGTTCCGTAGCAGCCCGGGACCACAGTGGCCACCGGGTAACGCTGGTGAGGCTGTGGACTGCTAATGATGGAACCCTGCGGGAGAAAGACCACCATGTCACCATGAATGTCGTACAGTACAGTACAGTACAGTACAGTACAGAATAAATAGAGTACAGTACAATACAGAGTACATGACAGAACAGAACGGAACAGTACAGTACAGTACAGTACAGTACAGTACAGTACAGTACAGTACAGTACAGTACAGTACAGTACAGTACAGTATCACACAAGGGACACAGCGGTATTTCACTCTGGATATAAATACGTTGGTATGCCGGGGCAATGTTTTGAAAGCAGACATGCATGCAAAGGCTGTACAGTTACTGCAGTGCAAACACACACACACACACACACACACACACACACACACACACACACACACACACACACACACACACACACACACACACACACACACACACACACACACCAAGGAAGGCATCAGCTCTGAGTTTATAGCTCTAGTAAAGGTTCGTGCGGGTCAGTTTACTGGTTACGGGTTACAGGTCCACGTCTAAGTGGTTGGACTTACTTCCATGGTACTGTCGAGGGAACCAACACTGTTCCTGCGACCACGTTTCCCTGCAGCACCCCACCAGGAAGAGTCAGGTTAGCAATAGAGCAGAGAGAACAGCATGTTTCATAGGTGCAGCTATGCGCTATGTGAGAAGAACCATGTGAACTACTGTAGCTGCGACTGAACTAGAGCCAGACCGATATGTTTTAATTTAGATGGTTATAAATGTTAACTCCTGTTTCAAAAAAATTCAGGAACATACGATAAGAGTGCTATTTGGTGATTTGGTGATTGACATCACAAAAGTATAGGCAAAGATTTGCTGAAATGCAAAATCTGTATTCTGGTGGCCATCTTGAAATAAATGGCCGCCATCTTTGATTTACGAGTGGCCCGGTTTCTTAATTTTTTTAAAGAAAAATGTTTTCTTGTTCACTGTATAATTTAAGTTAAATGTTCTTTTCATATATTAAAGTTTAATATATGTTTTATTAACACTTTTTTATCTATCAAAAAGTGAGTTGTGTTTATTTGTTTGCTTATAAGTCACATGTTTTCAAATAGACACTTTAATCAAATCTAAGTTTTGATCAGAACAAATGAATAAGAACTAGTTTTGCAATTTCTAACAAAATGTGGGTCAAAACATTAGTAGTCAGTCTAAGACTCTCCAAAATCTGGATAGGACCCAAAAACCTGCCATCGGTCGGGCTCTAGAGGTACAGGAGGAGAACGAGATGTAGCGATAGCAAGGAGAGAAGGAAACTGAGCCAGGTCCTCTGTTAACATGTGCAACCCAGGAAACGGAAATGAACCATATTTGACGTGCCGTTCGTCTCACCTGTGTCCGATAGGTCCCTGAGAGATGAGCTGAGTGCCGTGCGTTTGAGTCCCTCCCCGGCTGAGTAATTGTCGTCGAGAGAATTGTCGGTTCTCCCCAGGCTGCCGTTGACGACTTCACCCTTCACGCCCACACATCCTCCAACCACACCTCCAATCAGGCCTGGCCTCAACACACCTTTCTGCTTCTCTAACTCCGCTGGGTACACACAGACAGGACAAGGACAATTTGGAAATAAGTATGACGAGAGAGACACACATGATAGCAATGTTCCTGTACCTACTACCCAGGATTCGATTTGTAAAAAAGTTTCTTAACTAATTAAAGGGATATTTCACTTTCAAATATGTTTGGGGTCATTTTAACGTCTAGTCTACTCAGGCTGTTCAGAACACCCCAGACAGTTTTTAAGTTGCTTGATTCAGTATTTCGATATTTGATCGATATTCGATATTTTAATTTTATCAGACACGGCCCCTTCCTATACAAACCCATTGTAGCTTCAAACTACATTTTAACCATGATGGATTCATCGAAAGCACCCGTCCTTGGTTCTGATGACTCATACTGCTCTCCTAATACGTGAGGGGGTCGTGTTTTTCCAATTACTTTTTTCATTTATTTTTTATAACAGTTTTGAAAATGAAAAAAACATGGGTACTAGGAGGGCAGTATGAGTCACCAGAACCAAGGACGGGTATTTTCAATGGTTAAAATGGTTTGAAGTTACAATGGGTTTGTATAGGAGGGGGTGTGTCTGATAAAATTAATATCAAATATCTAAATACTGAATCAAGCAACTTAAAAACTGTCTGGGGTGCTCACAAAAGCCTGAGACGTTAAAATGACCCAAAACACGTTTAAAAGTGAAATATCCCCTGTAGTTACTTCAGTCTGACCAGAGGCAGGGATAAAACATAACCCCACCGGGCATAAAACAATTATGACACAAGGGGGGATTTTAAAAGCAGAGGCACCCCCCCCCCCTAGCAAATCCAACCTTGAGTCTTCACTAACATGTCCAACTGTCATTCTGTCTCACACACAAACAATGACAACATGGAACAACATGCCTGCTCAGTGTTGCAGTTCACCATAATGGCCAGCAGGGGAAGGGTACTTACACTCAACTCTATACTTCTCCATCTCCTGCACCTCAGCAATGCTCTCCCTGAGGTCACTGACAAAGCGGGTGCGGTCCTGCTGACTGGGAGCCATGAACACGATAAGGACCTTCCTCTCCCCGCTCAGGACCGCTGAAGTCAGGCGGATACCATGAGGGTAATCTAAGAAACACACACACACACACACACACACACACACACACACACACACACACACACACACACACACACACACACACACACACACACACACACACACACACACACACACACACACACACACACACACACACACGTACGTATCTGTCAGCCATGGTAACACATACAGTATGTACAGTATTGTTCATGGTTGACAATTATGGAGGGAAATGTTTGTTCAGGTGGAAAGAGAAGATGAAGTGGGTTCCTCACAGGAGTTCTGGAACATGTGGACTTGCATCTCCACCAGAGGAAAAGATTGTCTGAAGTTATAGGTCACTGATGTCTTCTTCTTTTGAAAGATCTTGGTGACCTAAAACCAAGAGAAGGTAGAGCTAAAGATACACTATGTAACCTTTGTTAGTGAATAAAATGCTATTTAAAATGCCATAATATGTTAATACAATTTAACTAACACAATGGCGGTGATTGTATTTAGTCTCCCTGCTCTTCTATTGAGACATTTATATCCTGTGGTCTGGTAGGACCACTGCTGGTGGACAAGGGTACTGCCTTAAAGTCAATTTCTCCCCTGAGCAAGCAGGCATGCTCTATTAGCTCGGTGCAACATTTCAACCCTTGTGTGGGAGACCCGAGTATGGCTTGGCCAGGGGTAAAATATTATTATTAATAATAATAGTATTAATAATAATAATAATAATAATAACAGGTAATAAACAGGTAGTAGATTTATGTACACTACAGAACTCTGCCCATTGCACTGGGCGAGACCCCATCCACTGCCATTCATTTCTTTACAGCAGTGGTTCTCAAACTGGACCTTTAGAGGTCTGTAACTCTGGGAGTGTACAAATGGAACCTTACGTGTCCATTTGGTCCTTGAAATCAAAACGTTTGAGAGCCACCGCTTTACAGAAACTGGCTACCACTTTGGAGAAGTAAACAAGCGCTGAGTCTTACCACTAGAAGGTCGTTGAAAAGGAAGACCTCTCGTTGGTGAACTCCGGTCCGTTGAGGTCTGTTTGGATCCGGCACCTCATACAGCTGGCAGCAACACACCAGCCTACGATGTGGAAGAGACAGCACCTACAGCGCACGCACACACCATCATTCAACAAGAACCACATACCTTAAAGGAGTAGTTCTTATTACTTATTTTCTATCAATTACACACACCATGAATCCTTGAATTCATGGAGATTTTTTTGTTTTTGTCGCATTGCTAAGCCAATAATTTGATGACCGGCGGTCTCTCCGGTAGGAGACTCAAAGGAGACCTTTTGAGTCTCCTACCGGAAACATTAGCATCTTTCCGCGGTCATTAAATTACTGCCTTAGGAATGTGACAAAAACTAAAACATCTCCAATGAATTCAATGCTTCATGGGGTGTGTAATTGATAGAAAATAACTATTTTTTTGGGTGAACTACTCCTTTAACATACTGACAACATAAAGTAGGTCTTGTCCTATCCGGTCAGGTCCTGTAATCTAATGCCTGTACCTACTTCCTACCGCTAGTAATGATCAGTTAATTATTTTCCCCGTTGATATATAAAAACGATTATATACATTTTTAAAGTGCTTCAAGATGATTTCATTAAGTGAAAAAGTATTCGATACAATAATGGCCAAGAAAATAATGGATAGTTGCAGCCCTATATATCTGTTGCTCTATCTTGTATTTCTTTGTTGCTGCTGCTCTGTGTTTTTAAGTGGATGCACTAAACACAACGTTCCATACAGTGACAATAAACGTCTTATCTTATCTTATCTTATCTATATCACCATCAATACACAAGGAAATACAAAATGAGTGAGGCATGGTTTCAGAAGAAACTCACAGGCTTCTTGCCCACCACGACTCTCTCCACAGCCTGCACTTGGGTCACGTGATCATCGTTGGTGCGTAGCTCCCACTTCTCAATGCGCTGGTAGATCCCCAGCAGCAGGTCTCTGGGGATGTCCTGACCGTTGTCTACTCCTTAAATGCAAACACAGAACAGGTTGGGTCTATCAGTGGTGCATTGATGTTGGGATGACTGTGCTGTGAGACGCGGCTTTTCAAAATGCTCTTCCATTGATCGAGCATTGCAATAGTTCAGGCAGGCAGGCTGTTCCCCACACCCTGCAAAATAACAAGCTAACACATACGCCCTCAATCCTAATGGTTCTTTTTAGCCGATCTCTATAAGCAAAACGCAGCCCACACTTCATACTGCACGTTCAGCATAGGTCACAGCACCTCTTCTGCAGCTTGTCAGTGATCCAACTCCCTCCACCTCCCCTAGTTCTTCACTATGTCAGTATGCTAATTGTACGGATTTCTGTGGATTGCATGATGTTATATCTGCGTTTCTTAAGTTTTGCCCTTGAAGGGTCCTATGTTATGTCCATGTAATAACACCAGGGGGCGCCAGGGGGACAGTTTTAAAGGAGAGGAAAGGAGTTAAAAAAAATAGCCATTTAGACTACCTCTCAAGTTCTTGATGAAGTCGTCAGTCTTCATCTTCCTCTCTGCTTTGACGTTGGGGCTGTACATGTCCGTGTTGAGGAGGATGATGGCGAAGGCCAGGATGAAGATGGTGTCAGGGTTCTGGAACTGTCTCACCAGGGTGGGGTTGCACACACAGTACCTCTGACTGCAGGAGGGGACAAACGTCACAACTCTGCAGTCACACTCAACAGAAAGCACAATCGTATATCCTAAAGCAGTGGCTCTCAACCTTTTCTGGATCTCGAAAGCGTTCACAGCCCACCCATCTGACCGCTTTGTGTTAAGTGGTCAAATGGGCGGGCTGTGTGCATTTGACTTGGATCAATGGAACTAACATTATGTTATTCATCTGTATCACAATGAAAACAACATTTTCAAAGAAAAAATACCATGACACTATTTTCTTTTTTACACTATATTATCATTAAAATCTTCGTGTTTTGCCAATTAGTTGGTGGCCTCCTTGCAGTATCCTCATGGCCCATCCGACGCGGATTCAGATTTCTTTCCCCGCTCTGGGCGGGAAAAAAGTTTTTCCACACACAGTCTCATTGAAGCACATTGACCAGACGTCCCGCTGTGGTTTAATACTACAGACCGTTTTGAAGCCAATTTTTCTTAGCTTTGAACTTCCTGTCTCGGAATGAAGCCGGAAACGACTGCAATTGGCTGCAACCGCTTCAAGGGCGGGTCTTCACTCCGTAGAACCAGTAGAAGCCACAGAAACATACCCTACTTTATCATTATCAAAAAAATGGGACCATAATTTACTAAACGCATATCATGACAATTGAAAGAAGACTTTAAACTAGCGACTGAAAGTATTTATGACAATGTTCATTAAGGTAATAAAATCACTCGCTTGAATAGAGAGTTATTGCTTCTGTAGCCAGCAGGGGGGAAATCATGGGGGAAATAGCGAAACTACCGGCCATTCATATGAACTGTCACTTCCTATATGGCCTCAATTTAGAAACAGGATGCTAGCCCCTTGGGCCAGGTTTGGCGAGAACAGTCACGAACAAACCTCTGCACAGAATAAAGAGCCTTTTTTTTTTGGTGGGTTCCCAGCGCAAAGCAGCAAACGTGCAGCGTTTGGTTGTGTGTGTTCAATCTCGTCTACAAACCTGAAGGCCTCGATGAGCCTCTCAACCTTCTGGGCTTCTCCTTGAACTCTGATCTGAGCCTGGAACTTCCTGAGAGCATCATCCAGGTCCATTCCTGAGAAGTCCATCTCATCCACCACACAGCTGAAACGCACACGTTTGTATTACTAATTTGTAACCCTATAACCCTAAAGCTTGAGTTATACATAGTTGTGCGCCGGTGTTGTGCACAAGCAATAGCTACAAGTACTACCAAGTAGCCTAAAACAAGTTGTAACCTGGGCCCAACACTATAAATGATAAAGAATTAAGAAATGAGTGTCCTGGGTACCAGTGGCTGTCTGGGAACTGGAAGGATCTTGGTTCGATCGCCGGCTCCTCCTGGCTGCGTGTCAAAGTGTCATTGAGCAAGACACTGAACCCTGCTCCTGATGAGCAGTTTGGTGCCTTGGATGGTTTTCTCCACCTCCCGTGTGTGAATGGGTGAATGTAATGCACATTGTAAAGCGCTTTGGAGAAAGGTGCTATAGAAATGCAGGCCTTTTATACACTTAACACTTAACAGTGTATCCGACAGTATGCAATTCCAAATTTTCAGCCTTTTTGTGTCTTATCCTTTTGACTTAAATGGTCATGTAATTGTCAATAAAAACGTCAATCACTCAATATGCATCTCTACCACATCAATACACAATCAGTTGAATGTTGATGTTGGGTGTGACACCCAGACTCACTCGAGGACATCCTTGTTGAATTGTTTCTGCCGGTTGCCCAGGAACTCTCCAATCATCTGCCGGCTCAGGCCCTTCCTCTCCAGGATGAAGCGAGCGATCCCAACCGGAGTATCAGACACAAACCCTCTTTCAATCAGGTACTGGATGCCTTTCTCTGGCTTCCTGACACCAGAGACAAAACACCAAAACAATATCACATGAACCGTGTACTTCTGGGTTGAACAAGCAGAAATAGCCGATCTGAAAAGTGGTTTACCCCTTTTTTTCTCCCAATTTAGTCATTAATTCAATTAACCCACCGGTAGGACATAGAGCCTCCATCCTACTCCTCCCGCTCAACATGCGGTGGATTCGAATCCCTAGACTCTGTGGTGGTGGACAGGTGCTTCACCCAGGTATCACCCGAGTGCCTCTGCCTGTGTATTCATAACACCCCTGGTGGTCTTTCGTGTTGAAGAGGCTGTGTATTTATATTACCAGCCCCCCAGTGATCTTACATGTTGTAGAGGTTGATTATTTATTTATATTATTCAACTTACTTGTTGAAGAGGTTCAGTCCGATACGGTACTGTCGTCTCTGCACCACATCGTTGTTGAACGGCGGTGAGTCCCAGCTGTGGCGGCTCTCTCTCTGGTAGGTCTGTTTGCCCAGCGGAGG
Source organism: Gymnoscopelus braueri (assembly GCF_963280865.1). Lineage (NCBI taxonomy): Eukaryota > Metazoa > Chordata > Actinopteri > Myctophiformes > Myctophidae > Gymnoscopelus > Gymnoscopelus braueri. Next base: position 40,464,975 of record NC_137614.1, on the reverse strand, counting down.
CAGCGGCTCGCGCAGGCTGTCCTGAGACGACGAGCCCGAGCTGCAGTTCACCGTCTCGTTGGAGTTGGTGGTGGAGTTGAGCGAGTCGTTGTCTCCGTCCGAGCAGCACGGCTGCTCCAGGCCCCCGGCGGGCAGCGCCGCCATCGACGAGGTCGACGACACGGGCGTGGTGGGGGGTTGCTGCGGCGAGGAGGAGGAAGAGGGCGTGTCCGGGTATTGGTGGTGGTGCATGGGGTGGTGGTGGTGGTGTGCCACGTGCTGAGGGATGTGTGTGGGTAACGGTCTGCCGCTGGCGCGGGTCTGACCCTGGGCGGCAGCGGTGGAGTTGGGGCGGCTCCCTGCGTTGGCGGAGTGATTGAGGGTCTCCTGAGGGGAGCCGGACCCTCCGCCGGGCTCCTGCTCGTAGACCAGCTGTCTGCTGAGTGAGCCGCGGTCCGAGCGGTCGCTCATGTCCACCGAGCTGTCGCTGGGCGGCTCGATGGTCAGGAGGGGCAGATGGGCGCCTCTCAGACGATAGTCCCGACACTCCGTACAGGGGGTGCTGCGACGGCTATTGCTGCTCCCACCTCCCTCTGTGTCCCTGCTGTCCTCGCGGACCCCGACGCCCCCGCCGGGGCCCCAGTACTCTGTGTCGGTGCTGCGGTCCAGGGACAGCGGGGACGAGGGAATGCAGTCGTCCATGTACAGGGTGACGTCGCTGTAGGAGGTGGCGGTGCTGTCCCCGTGCATGCTGTGTCCCCCTATGCCGGGCCGGGGTCTGTCTCCCACCAGACCCCTCTGGGAAGACGGGTTGCTGCTGCTGCTCCACACGCACTCCGCAAAGTCTTCGCCGATGGCCCCGCCCTCCCTGCTGCCTTCCTGGGAGTCGTCGCGTCCCGCGCGGCAGGTCAGGGCGTCGTCGATGGAGTCCGCCAGGGACTTCACCTATAGGAGGTGCAGAGACGGGGAGGATTCAGGGACGCTGAACAGAAACAGGACGTACTGCAGACAGCCCATTTTGTACGTACAGACGACCACTGTAATACGACACGTTTATCGGTATCGTGGTTAATTCTCGACTTAGTTGTCAATGAGTTCATCTAAACTAGCGTCCTCTGAGAATCTCTGACGGCATGGTAGTGTTAGACCAATTAGGCTTCATTCAGAATGTAGACAAATCCCATTTGTTTCTCAAATCTCATCTTTAGGACTGACTGTCCACTCAGTTATTTTATTTGCAAGTGATTAGATGGGATTTGTCTATTCAGTCATCGTCAACCTATCTGCATTGGTTGCTGTGGTAACGATGTTAACGACCTTGCCGTGAGTAATGCTCAACTTATACTATATTGGCTATTTTCGGTGAGCGATGCCGTCGTATGATGAAGTATAGGCTTCAGTGTTCAGACTGAGACACATTTTTAGAAATCAGATTTAAATTACAGGCATTTCAAACATAGCTTTAAAACCCTCGATGAAGGAGTACCTGTTTAGAGAAGGAGTCCTCTAAGTGTGTGTAGTCTCCCGGGCGGTCCGGGTCCGGGGAATGAGGCGGTCCCGCTGCCACGCTGTGGGTGAAGTTGGTCTGCGTCTGGGCCTGCTGCTGCGGCTGCGGCTGACGCTCGTCAAAGGAATACTGTAGTCTCATGTTGGAAAGGATGATGCGGCGGGTCATGCGGCTCTCGGAGGCAGAGCTTCGGAGTCGCTCGAAGTTTTTGTTCATGCGGTACTGGCGGAAGGCCGTCTGGATGGTCCTGGCAGCTCTGCGGCTTACAAAGGACCCGCCGTACTTCCTCTCTAGCATCTCCACCTGACAGAGGAGGAGGAGGAGGCGAACATAAGAGAACATGGTGTACTTATTTGAACCACCCAAGAAATGCACCCACACACTTCACTGGAGCATCACTGAACGTTTTTGTCCATCACATACTGATTTTTCTTTGGTTAGGGACTTCTGAACAACATAAAAAGGCAGACTTTTATTACCACTTAAGCCCTGTTTTATAGGGTTAGGGTTAGGGTTAGGGTTTTTTTGTTTCCAAAAATAGTGAACTTTGCAGATCTACAAGCACACAACTTGTGAGCTTGTAGGGAGCAGTTAGGGGTTAAGTGTCTTGCTCAGGGACACTTTGACGCACATACTGGGTGAACCGGTGAACCTTCTAATTACCAGAGGGACTCTCTACCCACTCAGCTACAGATGCCCTTTCATGCACTCATGAAAGACACGTAAAAAAAGAGCCTCAAACTGTGAGTCACCGGACAAAAGAGCAGCCCGCCACTGACATTAGTAAGTAAGTAAGTAGCCTTGGGAAGCAACGGTTCCGGAGCCATGTGGCCCCTAGGTCAGGAGCCCATCTCCTGTTTCTGCAGCGCGAGGCGGCTTGATGTACAAGTACATACCCCAGCCATGATGCACAGGTACATCCCCTGGACATATGTCACAGGGACTTAACCCCAATCCAACACTTGATGCTGAGTGTCAAGTAGGGAGGCATTGGGTAGAATTGACTGACTGACTGATTAGCGTACGAATAAAAAATATATCTCTGACATGATACCTTCTTGTCCTGCAGGTCCGTGGAGAGCTCATAACTGTCCGAGAGGGCCTTGCATCGCTTGTTCTCTTCTTCTTCTTGTTTGCGTAGCGCCAGGCTGGCAGGTTGGTGGCGCGTGCGCAGTGCCCAGGCCAAGCTGGCGCTGGAGCTGGAGGCCGGGCCTCGGGGGCCCGACGGAGGGCCGGCGCTGTCACTGAAGCGCTCCGAGACGCGGATGTAAGGGGTCTGGCTGTAGGCGATGTCTGCGTGGCCGCCCGTCTCTGGACACTGGGAATCCCCTTCCACACTGCAAGGGCGGGGGGGGGGGGGGGAGAAGAGGGTGAGAGGTTGTTAGTTGGAGTAATAATCATCATACTGATGAAGTATTACAACAAAGACTTTTCAAACTGCAATCCACAGAATGATTGCAGTTAGTATTGATTGACATGAGGGTCCTTTGTCACTTTTACATTGATGGCATTTCGATTCCTCCATTCCATTACTGAGGTCTATTCAGGATTGTTATTGAAGTCTGATGCCTCTGGAAACATATCTTACACACTTCAGAATCACACAAAAAATACCACACTTCATCAATATATTGATTCACGTCGCTTCATTTGGAAGAGGTCAATCTTGTGCATTCATGGTGCCCCGTATTCTCGCCGCCCGATGCAGCGTTGCATCAATTTGTGTCTTTGCATTGAATTTGTATCCAATTGTGCTGCATGAATATCTTCGCCTCCTGTGTGAACACTTTGTGAATACTTTAGGTTTATTGTGCCCTAATCCATAAGTAAGTCCCATATTATGCATGTGGTCCGTTGTGCCATTGGGTAATGTAATGTAATGAATGGGAAGGGGACGTTACCCTATGGCACAATGTACCCAAATCATGAAATCTAAGTGAGAACACCATATGTCAAAAGGCTGGTATGGACCTTTAACCCAGTGATTCCAAAACTTTTTAGCTCAAGACCCGAAAGAAAAATTTGATGTCTCCCCGGAACCCAAACTAGTGAAAATAGCAGATCTAAATCGGCTATTTTCACTTCTTCTTAAAAGCTTAGCTAAATTAAAAGCTGGAATTTATGGAATTTCTTTAAATGTTTTCACTTTTACTCTTTTGAAAAATGTTAGAATGTATGAAAAACTGTGAATATATATATTTTTTTAAATTGAAAATTGTCTCTACTATTCTATTACCCTCTACACTGAAATCCTGTCGCTGAAAATAACCAATCTGCAAGCTCACAACGTGATACTTTGTGAGCTTGTAGATTGGATATTCTCGCAGATTGTTTACCCCAGAATAGGAACACTATAGGGTTCAAGTATAAAAAAAAGGCACCAGGCGAGGAACTCACATGTAGAACTTGGAGCGGCAAAGAGGAAGAACACGTCTCTTAGAGGACCTCATCATGAGGGAAATGTATCAGACACAATGACACTACCTGTGAAGTAACAGCTGTATCATGTCATCTGACAGATTATGATGTTACTGATATGGTATAACGCTGAGAACCCTGTCAAGTCACACCAGAAGCTCTTTAAAAAACATCACATGATCAGGAGAGCCAATGGCTCTGAACTATAGCAGCTCTACCTCGGACCAGACCATCCGTATTACACCTTTAACTGCTTTATAAATCCCAGGGTGAGGGTTAGGGTGAATACCCCCCTCCCCCTCTTTAAGTCAGTCCTGTGAGTTAATATGCTACTGAGTTCAATAAGTGGCGTTCACGCTCTCTCTCTCTCTCTCTCTCTCTCTCTCTCACACACACACACTCAGTTTCGCTTTCTCTGTACAACTCTCTCTCACACACACACACACACACACACACACACACACACACACACACACACACACACACACACACACACACACACACACACACACACACACACACACACACACACACACACACACACACACACAGCTTTTCTCACAAGCCACTTAACACACTATAACGTACTGACACACTACTCCACAGTAACATGCCACCAGCAGCACCCTTCTGACAGGAAAGACCAGGTCGTTAACATCAGGTCGTTAACACGGGTTCCTTGTGTAAAACCACCTGCTCTACGGAGCAGAAAATGCATCCACTTACAATCTCAGCTCACCCAGTCTCTCTGCCCGCACTGAACAACTACACAAACATACACACACTAATAACAACTACACAACAGCAAAGCAGCTCGATAATCACACAATAACCCATCAGGGAACGGATACGATTTACAATGTAGGTATTTAGCAGATGCTGTTATCCAGAGCGACTTACAATAAACAAGTTAAATAATCACATACACACAGAATGCAGAGAGAGCAGTGTAGTGCCTCAAGAAAACTAGGATACACGGTAAACCATAAACCATCTGTCTAAAGTTAACAATGCTATCTAAATAACTATCTGTACATTTGAAACTATAGGATAACCAGGTAAACAAAGAACCTGGCATCTGTCTAAATAACATCTGGATTACAGTGGTAACATTAATGTCCAAATAAGTCCAAAGAATGCTCCGGTGCACAGCTGACTTGTGTGGTTCCCAGTGAGTCCATTGGTCAGTGGTCTGGGGGAACATCGCCAGTCACATGTTCCTGCCTACTGTTTCCTCTGTGTCCCGCCAGCTAGGCGGCCCCTCCCACTCCAGTCAGCTGAGCCCTGTCCCATAACCATAATAAGTACTCAGATTTAAAAAAATAGCACATTGTAAAAAAAAAAGTTAAAGTCCTGCATTCAAGTAAAAGTACTTAAGTCAAAGTACAAAAGTATTAGCATCAAAGTATACTTAAAGTAGAAAAGTAGCCGACTCGTTACGCAGAATGCCTGGTTTCAGAATCATATCATGTTATTGTCCTATGATTATTGATCTTTTAACAAAACCCTTTTTACGCTCAGGCTATTTGAAAAATAGCAGATCTATAAGTTCACCGCGTGTTTGCGTCGCATCACGACGCGCTGTGTGATCTTGTACAGTAGATCTGCTATTTTCAAAACATTTAGAAGATTATTTATTTATAATTGGATTAATTGTTATTAATCTAAATCTGCAAAGTAAAGCTGTCAAATAATTATAGTGGAGTAAAAATTACAGTATTTGCCTCTGAGATGCAGTGGAGTAGAGTAGAAGTATAAAGTATTGGAAAAAATGGAAATGCTCAAGTAAGGTAAAAAGTACCTCAAAATTGCACTTGAGCAAATATACTTTCCACCACTGCATTTCCTCTGTGTCCCACCAGCCAGGCGGCCCCTCCCCCCCCTGTCAGCTGAGGCCCGTCCCGTAGCAAGACACAAACCCACTGGCAGTGTTGGACCCTGACAAGTATGTGAAGAGAACTGTGCCTTCCAGAAAATACAGCAGGCTGCATACCTTTCTGTCAAAAACCTTCCTCGTGTGTGTGGCTGACTGTCCTTCGTTTGCACCGAATAAACCCTGCAATACACACCCATGCATGTGCAATCTCTGTCTGCACTGTCATTCTATTCTTATTTTTCTGTTTTTATTTATTTTTATTTTTTATTTCGTTTTTTGTTTTGTGTCTTAATGCTTAAAGTTTGATATCATTACTGTCATTTATGTCCAAAACTGCTACTGCTCAAGATTCAAATTCTAAAATAGCAAAAATATCTCATCTACAGAGCATGTAGATCGGCTATTTTTGCTGCTTTTGTGTGACAGTGTAGGATGACGTTAGGTAGGCCTTCATTTACGGAACAAAAACCATAAAAAGTAAAAAAAATATAGAGATAGGAGGTTTCTGCCCGACAGCAATGATATGTAAAGCACTTTGAATTTCCTTGTTGTTGAAATGTGCCACACAAATAAACTTGCCTTGCCTCGCCATGCCTGAGGGAACACAAATGAAGGATTCACGGTGAACTCTGAAAGTGTACAAACATTTGGACACTTGGATTTGTACTGTGTCGTGGGTTTGTTGCCCTGCAGTTTATTATAAGAGGCCATATTGCTGAGAGCTCACAGTTAAAAAGACCAAGGTCCTTCCTCCCTCTCTCCTGTCATTGTCCTGTTCCATGGACTAGTAGGGATTTCCTGTGTTAGTATTGAGTGAGCAGATAACATGACATGGTGGACGGAGGGCGGATGAAGAACAAAGAAAGAAACTCACAGTAGTTTACTGAAAGTGGCACCTTGTTGTTAACAGTTATGTTTCATCTTGTTTAACACAACAACAACCAACCAGCAACATACAGTAGTGAAGAGATGCTTCGCAAGAATACAAATGATAAACTAACAGTTTATTGTAATTACAAGTTAACAACAAAATACGGGCCCCAGAATTCTGTTGCATAACAGCCTTCTTCATACTGTAGTGAAGTGGCCCGTAATAAAAAGGGAACAACAGTGACGTCTACTGGGGAGTATGAATCCCTGCATCTTGCAGAAGCCAAAGTTCATGCATTTGAATTCTCAACATAAAACCATGAAATGATGTCATCTTGTTTAGAATTTCTTTCAGCAAATAAGCAAATGTTATGTCTGTCTGTCTATACTATATATTTATGGCTAACCAATCATCATTAGCATCATCATATTGTTTGTATCTGCATATTTACACTTCATTCTTTTGTAAATTAATGCTCTATTTCGTGTTACAAAAGTGTCTTACAAAAGTAGCTAAAATAGCCAATCTGCAAGCTCACAATGCATCGCACAGTGACTTGTGGTTGTGAGCTTGTAGCCGGTCATGTTTGCTATTTTTAAGACATTCTGAAAGGTAAAGTGAAAGTGTTTAAGTGTGTCTGTGTGAATTATAAATATCGAACCAATGAAAAGTTTTAACAGGAGAAGTAGTAAGCCTTGCATGTCGAGCCATGCGGCCCATAGCCTATCTCCTGTTTCTGTAGCGTGAGGCGGCTTGAGGTACAAGTACACCCCCTGGACATGACACTAGTATGTCACAGGGACTTACCCCCAATCCAACCCTTATGTAATGCTGAGTGCCTAGCAGAGAGGCATTGGGTCCCATTTTTATAGTCTTTGGTATGACCGGCAGTGGTGGACAAAGTACTCACATGTTTTACTTAAGTAAAAGTATCAATACTGCAATGTAGAAATAATCTGTTACAAGTAAAAGTCTGGAATTAAAAATGTACTTGAATAAAAGTACAAACGCATTGGTATCAAAATGTACTTAAAGTACCAAAAGCAAAAGTACTCATTATGCAGAATGTCCCATTTAAAACATCTTTTCAAATGATTTTTGGACATGCGACATGCGATGCGACGCATTGTGAGCTTGTAGATCGGCTATTTTCAAATGGCCGAAATATATATAGGGCTGAAGCGATGTTTTGTGATAATAATCTAAATCTGCAAAGTAACTATTAACTAAAGCTGTCAAATAATTGTAGTGGAGTAAAAGTAAAATATTTGCCTCTGAGATGTAGTGGAGTAGAAGTAAAAGTATTGAAAATGGGAAATACCCCAGTAAATTAAAAATTCCTCAAAAAAAAAAGGTGTACAGTTACTTTACACCACTGATGACCGGCCTGAACCCCAACCTCCCAATCTCAGGGCGGACACTCTAACCACAAGGCCTCTGAGCTGGTTAACAAGAGCTTGTGACTAAATAATAGCTACATTGAATCCATCCACAGGTTATTTTTTCCATTTCCCGTAAGGTTTCCATCCGACATGTCTTGTAAGTTGCAACTTTTTGTGCTGCTGGCTGCTACCCTGAACAGGGCTCCATCGTAAAATAGATCTTACCTGTATCAAAAGAAGGTCAAATAGAATAAAATAAAACATATGTTATTGCTCTTCTCCTAGAAGATAACACTGAGATGATGGAAGAGGTTGCTTGGTGACGGTTGCCATGGGACCTTTGTGGGCGGTGAGGCAGTTGTTAGGATGAGGAGCATAGTTGCCATGGTAACGTATTGACTGTTGAACCAAAAACAAGCAAACTACACACCTGTAGCAAAGCACGCACTAAAAATACTATGTAAAAGTAGCTGCACACTCGTAGCTCTGATGCAACATTTTATTGAGAAAGCTGGTTTCAGCAGCTAAGCTGCTTTCATCAGGGTTGATCTGATGTAATGACTGTTAACAACACCCTTTAGTTGCGTGCGGAAGAACCACAATTGCCAGGAATGTTATTTTGATAGCATTGATTTACCTGGTAGCCTAATTACTTTTAAGCCCTTACCGGTAATTGTCTCTGTTTATGACCGTTTACCCTGTTGTTTGGGTTCACTAGGGTTCATGTTTTGTACTCTGATCTTGCACTTAAGAGCGTCTTCTCAATGCCTAAATGTAAATCGTGACATGATCAGGTTGCTTGCCTTCTTACAAACGCAAATACAAATAACACAAACTATTCATACAGCATAAAATACTTTTACTGAGATGCTGTGTACTGTATACTGTATATGGCAGCATAAATAGAAAAAACAGTCTCTGGCAGAGTTCATAGGTTCATAGGTTCTGGATTTGTAGTGCGGCCCACATCCAGTTATTACACTGGCCCGGGGGTGAAGCCCGAAGAAAGGGAAAAGAAAGCGAAAGGAGAAAAAATTGTCACGCCTTTTAACCCATTTAGACCTGAGACCGATTCTACAAAATGTCTTCTAAATCCGAATCAGTTTTCTGAAAAACTATTGTTGCTATATATCAGTGGTTCTCAAACCTGTTCATGCAAGGACCCTCAAAATTAGGCATATATGTATTTGGCCGCGGACCCCCATCTCAAAATATTTTGTAATAGGGACCCCCAGAAGCAAGGTTTTTAGTAAAAAAAATGTCCATTTAAAAATATATATATTCAAATATTTGCGCAAATGTTCACGATTTTGTATATCTCCTATTTTTGAATAGCCAAAGTATAAAATATGGATGAAGTGGTTACACAGATGCGTTCCCGGTTTGAACGAGTTAAGGAATGGTAAGTGTCTGTTCCACATACAGCAGGTAGACAACCTGCATGACAACATCAGCAGGAGCATTTCATTCAACTGGTTCCCATAACCAGACTGGCCATAACCAGGTCCAGGTTACACTACATGTCATACAGTATGACATCAGAGCAGGGCCACAACCCTCACAGAATACATCACACAAACTCCTCATCACAATGGAGAAAACGATCGCGCCAAACAATAAATAAATAAAAATGTTTCTGCTACGATGTGTGGCAAGGGAGAGGAGTCTAGACTGTTGAAGAATTACTTATAAATGAAGTACCGACTATGAAGACACAATGTTACCAACCACTACCCAGGTCATAACTCATTTATTAACCCAAGACCTGAGGCAGATTTTAAAAACGCCTTCTAAATCCTAACCTCCGTTTTCAGAAAACCTTATTGTTGTATTTTTATTTATTTTTAAAAAATACAAAAAATCCTGTTGCTATATACATAGCCACATCTAAAACGACACAGATGCTTTCCCGGTTTTAAAGGTATAACAACATATAGGCTTTCCCGGTCTAAATGGGTTAAATTACGATTATACAAAAGAATTGAATCACCATTATAAACAAGTCGATCTCCAGTAAGTTAAACAATCATTTGAACTATCTGACATCAATATTGTTGGATGTTAAGGTGGCTGTTGCCATTAAAAGTGTTCAAGCACTTCATAATCATATGATGGTGTGTGCGAAAATAGCCAACCTAAAAGCTCATGCTTAGTGGCTATTTTCACTATTTTTGGAAAACAAACTTGTGTTACTTTGAAATTTGGGTTAACAGTGTTTGTGCATTATTAAACATGACTTTCATGAGGTTTTGCCCACAGTGCAAGGAGAGGGAGGCAGTAATAAGCGTGGTGAGAGACAAAGTGAGGATGATATATGAGTGAAAAACTTGTATAAATCATGAGCATGGCCATATCACAGCTGCTATCTGCACCTCATTACTTATGCAGGGAACACTGTAGTCCTGTTACAACCCCATGGAAACCCTCTCTGCATGGGACAGTTCACTCATAACGTCCTGCTCTGACTTAAACTACCATACATACATGATCTGAAGCCATATATAATAAACATATACATACTGTACCACACATACAGGTCAGACTGAATTAAATACAATGCTTTTCCTTTTGGGAAACACATTTTTTTTCTTCAAAAATAGCTAAAATAGACGACCTGCACTACAGGCTCACAATGCGTCACGTATCACGATGCATTGTATATATATAAATAAATATATAAGGCTTAAGTGGTTATGAAAAGAGTGTGTGTGTGTGTGTGTGTGTGTGTGTGTGTGTGTGTGTGTGTGTGTGTGTGTGTGTGTGTGTGTGTGTGTGTGTGTGTGTGTGTGTGTGTGTGTGCTTACGGGGAAACAGCAGTGGTAAAAGGAGGAGAAATGAAGTGCAGCACAGAGGTGCAATGAATGAAGGAGCACATGACCCGAGTACAGTGAAACACATGGATCTGCTGTCACCTTCAACCCTCCTGCTTATACATTGTTAATGTCCTGTCATCACACGTTGAGTGTGTGTGTGTGTGTGTGTGTGTGTGTGTGTGTGTGTGTGTGTGTGTGTGTGTGTGTGTGTGTGTGTGTGTGTGTGTGTGTGTGTGTGTGTGTGTGTGTGTGTGTGTGTGTGTGTGTGTGTGTGTGTGTGTGTGTGTGGGGGGTAATAGCAGGGTCTGACATTGCCACTTAAACCACCACAGGATTAGACAAGAGTTTACCCGGTATCCTAGTTACTTTGTAGCACTTAAGTCTTAATTGTTTTCTTTGCACTCTATTTACGTTACCATTTATGCCCTGTTGCTTGTTGTTCACTATAGGGTTCATGTTGTTTAATCCGATCTTGCACTTAAGTCTCTCTGTATAAAAGCATCTCCTAAATACCTACATTATAAATTGTAATTGTTAAGAGAGAGAGAGAGAGTGTAAACGGGTGCCATTTTTCTTGGGCACAGTGCTAATCTTCCATTGTTTTCACATAATAAAAGATGATAACATTAGAAGTATTTCACACAATGCTAAACAGTTGCTTCACATTAAAAACACCTTCAGGAAGCTGAGACGTTGACATCTCTGAAGATGTCAATAACTGCTTTGATCTGAAGCTTCATTTGAACAGGTGCTCCCTCAGCCCTATGTTCCCTCAGCCCTAACCCTAACCCTATACCCCAACCCCAACCATAACCAGTGGTGGAAGAAGTACTCAGATATTTTACTTAAGTAAAAGTAGCAATACCACAATATAAACATACTCTTTTACAAGTAAAAGGCCTGTGTTCAAAATGTTACTTTTGTTTTTTAGTATTGGCATCAAAATATACTTAAAGTACCAAAAGTAAAAGTACTAAAATGTTTGAAAATAGCAGCTGTACAAGCTCACGTGAGCTTGTAGATCGTCTATTTTCAGATATTCTATGTATAAAATAGGGCTAAAATGGTTAATGTATGTTTTATAATATCTGCAAAGTAACTAAAGTTTTCAAATAATTGTAGTGGAGTAAAAGCACAATATTTGCCTCTGAGATGTATTGGAAAAAAAGTATTGAAAATTGGAAATACTCCAGTAAAGTAAAAATACCTCAACATTGTACTTAAGTACAGTACTTGAGTAAATGTACTTAGTTACTTTACACCACTGACCATAAAACCAGTGCTAAACTGAGGGAACTTGCTGACCCCATTCAGACTCCCATCCCAAGGCGGTGTCGCTTGTGTTCAGTTCATTCCATTCATTCACAATTAGTGTCATTTTGTCAAAGCGGCATGCAGTAAAACACATTGCTGACTAATTACTTACCAATACACAGCTTGTACTTTCAAACGCAGAATGCCGTCACACAAGGTGCTATCTATTGACAATCACATGGGGATCACTTGTCCATTAACGCAGCCAGTGGTCAGAGACTGAAAGCAGTTCTGTCCACCATGAGAAGGAACAAATATTGAACCAGGCTATAATTATTCCCTTTGTCGAACGTGATTCCGCTTGGAACGGCCGAACAGAAAGAAAACAATCCCATCATTCATGGGTGGGCTCCCGGCATTCCAGCGCCGCCAACACGCTGTCCTCTTAGTCATGGAACTCTGACACAACGTTCACTTCTGTACCCATTTCGTTGCACAAAAAAAAAAAAACTTCAAACTGCCACTGGGGTTTAGCTAACGCTTTGTCAGTGAATGCACACTTTGTAGTCAATTTTTTTAATCCTCACTTAACACATGACCACATGAACGAATGTTTGTGTGCATGTGACAGATGTGGAATGACAAGACAAGTTAAAGAATATTCAAGATAGTTGAAAGTCATAACGTGATGATTTATTTGGAGATGACAGTCGTGTGCCCTTGTGTTTGTTTACATGGTTGAATAGTGACACACCATAGCCTGACTTGGCATGCTGTGACAGAAGTGATGTGTCGGTACGAAGGGGAACTTTAACAGGTAATAACACCTTGCTTGTTGTTGTACTTCCTCTTAACTTTCAGCTCTATTTCCTTCTGCTCCAAACAGTGAACAAGGCTATTTCATAGAGTTATAATGTTACACTCCTCAGAGACAATCCTAGTACAGTTACCTGCCCTGGTAACACTATTATGTATTCAAAAGTTCTCTAGTCATTTTGTGTATAAAAGAACAAACAATGGAGGTGAGTTCAAAAGCCACAGACTGAATGTTCTGTGGCACAACATCAAACACGTCAGAGTAACAATCAAGAACACTGTTCAGACACTAAAGACACTCTACTGAAACTACAGACAACTCTACAGATGCTACGGACATCACAGACACACTCCAGTCCAACTCACTACACAGACACACTGCAGTCCAACAAGACATGTCATGTTACCGGAGTGGAAAGTGGACGATCTCTGGTGTCAGTTTGTGAGAGAAATAAAAGTGAAAATGGTTGAGTTCCTACCATGCTGCTGCTGTCAGGGGAAAGGTCCAATACTGACTGGTAGAGTGTGATAACAAACTCTCTCTCTCTCTCTCCCTCTCTCTGACTGATGTCTCCCTCTCACACAGTCATGCCACACACACGCATGCACAGCACAAAGACAGACACACACGCTCACGCACACACACGCACACGCCCGCCTTGCTCACCCTGTACTTCTGTACAGGCTACATTCTTGACAGTCTTTGACTGGCCCAACCTCTCTCCCCTGCAGCGCACCTGTCTCTATGCACACTGTTACACAATGCAAACCCAAACACAACATACTGTAAATTGTTATAGTTCAGTGGTTCTCAACCTGTGGGTCCGGGGCCCACTGGTTGGCCGGAAGGGCATTACAAGTGGGCCCCCAAATAATTGACAAGATTTTGTAAAATAAAACATTAATATTACCATTAAATAATAATTTTAAGTATACTACGTTAGTTCCATAGATCCGAGGTGGAACACAATGGATTGATCATTAATATAAACATGCTCTGAAAATGCCCGCGGCCCACCAATCTGACCACTTAAAGTCTTCATAATATAGGTTCTCACTAATGCTCATTATAATATAAAACATTTTCCTACTCATTCTGTGTCTCAGAGGAGGGCTGTGGGCAGTTCAGAAACTAGTGACATCATCATTAGGCAGGTTTTCTTTATTTAGAATTTTATTTAGAACGAAAGAACAGTGGCTTCCATTATTATAGCATGCTAACTTTCCAGGAATAGAAAGCCTGCAGTTTCTATTAGCTTGGATTCCCCATCGATGATGTCATTGGTAGGCGGATTTCTGAACTGTCCACAGCCCTCCTCTGTGACACAGACCAAGTAGAAAACAATTGTACCATATCATAATTGGTGAGACAATTATATGAAGATAGGTTGAAAACGGGTGAAGTCGTCCTTCAAACCATTCAATCCACATGGGTGTCATTTTAGATTTGAGCTCTAACCATTGTTTTATACTTTGGCTATTCAAAAGTAGCAAAGTATATTGGAGCTTGTAGATCTGCAATTTATTTTTAAATCTTGAACATTTGTGCAAATCTTTGAATACTATATTTTTAACATTAACATTTTAACTCAAATCTTTGCTTCCGGAGGTCTCTGGAACAACATATTTGACAAATGTTCGCTTTAAAAAATATATATTCAAAGATTTGCACAAATGTTCATGATTTAAAAAAAATTGCAGATCTACAAGCTCATTGTGTGGCACTCGGGCAATGAGGCTATGAGCTCGTATATCTGCTATTTTTGAATAGCCAAAGACATCTAAAATGACACAGATGCGTTCCCGGATTGAATAGGTTAACACGACAGCCAATAGGCTGCTGTGTTAATAATAATAATAATAATAATAATACATTTTATTTGTATTGCACTTTACATTTGAAACAAACCTCAAAGTGCTACAGTACATAATAAAACAACCTAAGACCTGGAACGCATCTGTGTCACTTTAGGTTTCTTTGGCCATTCAAAAATAGCAGATATACAAGCTCATAGCGCGGCACCGAGTGCCGCGCTATGAGCTTGTAGATCTGCTATTTTTGAAAAATCGTAAAAAAAAAATTCTATATATTTTTTTCAAAAATCTGTTAGGATTTAGAACACATTTTAAGAATCGGACTCAGGCCTTAATGGGTTAAGTGGTCAGATAGGTGGGCCGCGAACACCTTTGAGACTTTGAATTGGGCCCTGATCCAAAAAAGGTTGAGAACCACTGCTGTAGATGATACTAGGGATGGACAGAGGTACAAAATAAGAGCACTTCCCCCATAGCTATTTATTAAAAAGAGGGGATGAATACAGTTTTATTTATTTATTATTTTTTACTTCATGCATCATCATTGCACAAGAATATAATATGGATATATGTGTATGTAAATCATTTTCTGAGTGCCGGACAATTATGTTATGTTATAAAACCTCCTGTTAAGAGCCTTCAACAGACGTGACCAGACGTGAACAGACAAGACTAAAATCAATGTGGAGAAGAGCATAAAGGACAAAGGAAAGGAAAAAATATAGATTGTCACAGCTGTTAATATAACAACAATAATTCATCATCAAACATCTCATTACATGAAACAAAATGATAGACGTCAACTACAGAGCTTTGATATGATCACGACCTCTTGGGGTACATTTAAGCATTGGAACGCAGTGGACTGAATTACCCTTGAGTCACATACCGTGTAGAGCTAATCTAACACATAATAATGGCGACGGAATTGTGAGCACAAATAACAGAGTGACAACTGAGCACATGCAAGCAGACATAACTCAACCCTCCATCCCGTAATGATATCATAATGTGATCGTTAGGAGCAGATAACATTGATGGATTCTGACAGCTGGAAAACAGAAAACAACCCGGAGTCAATCTCACATCGCAATTCATTAAGCGTAAATTAGTGGCAAGACCACATGATACATGGATGAATAAATTAGGAAAATATAACTTTAACAGGAAGAGAGGAATTTGCATGCATCTCGTTTTTGCTAAAAAATATATATATTCTCAGTTGAGATCCAGCGACACTTGACTTGTCTTGCTGTATTTATCAGTAGGCGACACAGAGAGGTCTCTGGTTTTCAAGTGTGGAGCCTCAGTTAAAATAACACAAACGTACTCCCACACACACTTACAATACCGTAATTAATAGATTCTGCTTGGCAATGAAACATTTTGACCAAGTCAACTGAAGTTACATTTATATAGGATACAGGATACAGGATGTCGCTTGCCTAAAAGAGCAGAACAATCGTGTCGCAGTGCGACACGATGTTAGATCTGTTCTTTTAGACCAGGGACAATTTTTTTTTTTCTAAAGATATTTTGCGGGGCTTTTCTGCCTTTATTTATAGTGTATGGATGGACAGGAAACAGGAAGAGAGAGATGGGGAGAGACATGCAGCAAAGATCGTTGGGAATGGGACTCGAACCCGCAATGCGCTGTCAGGCTACATTAGAGCCTAAGTGCCCGGACCGCTAGGCCAGCGGTCCGGGCCAGGCCAGGGACAGTGTTGTACTACATCGTATAAATTAGGTTTCAGGGGCAACTTTGCACCCAGCACCGAAACTCATAAGATGTATGGAGTGTTCATGGTGATTCCTCTTCAAAGTAAAGTTTGATCATTCATCTCTTCATCACAGGAAGACGTACTGTACGGGAGGTCCTCGGTTCATCGAGAGGACGGGCTGCTGCAGCCTGACGCTGCAGGGCAACAGAACCGATGGGCCAACTCATCCTCCTCATCCTCCTCTCTTTAGAAAACAACAGGGACGAGTATGGAGACAGAAAGACAGAAAGACAGAAAGACAGAAATGGACAAAAAAGGAGTGTGGAAAGAGTGTGAGATATTATGTGAGAAGAAAACAGAGAAAGAGGAAAGCTCTAACATCAGGACACCCTAAAAGCAGAGACAGAGGACAGGACGGCCGGGGCGCTAGTGTTATTACAACTAGAGACGGGAACGATGTAAGTTGGAAATGTGTGGCTCACCCAGCTAATGTACCTGTCGTACATTAGCTGCATTAGCATTGTCAGAGTACCTGTTGTACCCGTCTGTCTGTCTGTCTACTGTATGTAGGCTAGGCACCGTATTCCCTCGGGTAGTCAGCGATGCGCACACAGAGTTTGAAGTCGGTTGTTTGGTCGAGATACGTGAACTACAGACACGCAGACAGACACACAACATGGACGACGCCTACAGTACTGGCTGGAATGTTACATCCATGCTACTGTAAATGGAAACGGACCTGGTATTCCTATGATAACAGATGCTTCTCAATTAGCAGCAATATGAACAAAACTATCCCAAAGTTGGAACTAGAACTACTTGTTCCTGAAACAGCATGTTCCTCCTCGTCAGGTCGGAACATTAACTGAACTTGTGTTCCCTAATGGGCTTTCTTTTCAGTGCACCAATCATTTATATTTTATTCATTTGGGGGGGATTTTGTGTATTATTATTGTATTGTTTTGTCTCCTGAGGTGACACCAAAATAACTTCCAATCAATATCTCATTGAAATGGAAATAAAGTATTGCAACTTGAAATCCAGCACTTTATTAAACAATAAAAACAAAATAAAATAAACAGTATATATTTTTTTTAACTGTATTTTGACTTTGTGAACTGAACACACCACCTGAGGAACATGGGCACAAGTTCACATGTTCTATTTCTGTAGAGTTAGAAATATGGATGCACGCAGTTGTACTGTACAGCAGTGGTTCTCGAACCTTCATGTTAAGGACCCCCAAATTGATATGTATTTGGCCGTGGGCCCCCATCTCAAAAATAGTTTGTGCCAGACAGTACAGGGACCTCCAGATGCAAAGATTTGAGTTAAAAATGTTCGCTTAAAAATATATATATATTCAAAGATTTGCACAAACTTTCATGATTTTTCAAAAATAGCAGATCTACAAGCTCATAGCGCGGCACAAAGTGACGCGCTGTGAGCTTGTATATCTGCTATTTTTTAATAGCCAAAGTATAAAATATCTTTAAAGTGGTTTCAATGATTGTGCTGCTATATTAAGTACTTTTGGTCCAAGGACCCCTGGGGGTCCCCGGACCCCACTTTGAGAACCAATGCTGTACACAGTATATATGCATTGCATAGATTTTCAATGTTAAGTCCTTAATAGATGTTTCATCACAGATTAGACACGTTTAGCTGGTTTCCAGTTTAGAGAAAAGAACGGCGTACTGTATGTAGATACCCATTTACTAAGATAAGAGTTACTGGATTTTCTACTTTATAATCTAATTCATGAACACCAGCAGTGACTACACAAAAGAAAACCTACAAATAGAGAAACGTTTTCTCCATGAATAGTAGGCTAAGTGGAATTTAAAGCATGAGAAAGTATCCTTCCTTGTATTTAAAGCTGCAATCTCTAACTTTGATGTCCTTCCTGCGGGATTCGAACCAGGGTCTCCCGCATGCACGGCAAAACTTCTACTTTTACTATAATGGAAAGCCTGTTTGAGCTGAGGATAGATTGCTATTTGACTTTCGTGTCCTGCCAGGTGTCCTGCCCGAGCACAGGATATACTGCAAATGTCTCACTCTCAATAGAAGAGCAGGTCGTTTTGATCATTAAAAAAAAAGTTATGGATTGCAGCTTTACATATTTCTTTCTGTGTACTTTGGAGACACACAGAGAACTTGTGGAATTGATAACATGCCATGGCCAGTAGGTGGCAGTGTTGAGGCATCAACTGTCATGCACTGATGCAGGTGTGACACAACTTCAGAACATTGGCTGATGGAGATCACAGATCAAAATTCTCCGGATTAATTTTGTACTGAGTAAAGTGTTATCTCCATTATAATGTGACTCATGCTGCCAGTGTTGAAGATAAGTGGTCTCTTTCTCACTCCAAAGCTGTCCCATTTTACAAGCAGCAGGATACTACACAATTATTCTAGTGTTATTTAATGCTGAGTGTTCAAATCGATGCAATTTGAGCCTGGCAGGTGTAGAAGCTTGTACGAATGGAACCAAATGGACACTCACGGGTCTATTTGGGGGGGGGGGGGCATGAGGAAGGGGTCCTGTATGGTAGAGTGGGGCTCGGTTTAGACCAGTGGTGGCTTGCAAGTAACTGTCCACTTTTTTTATTCTTGACTATATATTTTTTTGTAATTATTATTTCAAAAGATTTTCCAAAATAAAATAATAAAACGACCAAATCCATACATTTCTTTAACAACTTAAAGGAGAAGTTAACCAAAAAAATGACTTATTTTCTATCAATTACACACCCCATGAAGCCTTGATTTCATGGATTTATTTTAGTTTTTGTGGCATTCCTAAGACAATAATTTGATGACCGTGTGCATTTCCGGTAGGAGACACAAATAATCTACTTTGTGTCTCCTACCGGATACATTAGCCGGTAGGAGACGGGAATCAAATTATTAGCTTATGAATGCGACAAAAACAAAAAAGAATCCATGGATTCAAGGCTTCATAGGGTGTGCAATTGATAGAAAATAAGTCATTTTTTGGGTGAACTCCTCCTTTAAGAAAGAGCAGACAGCATGCTTGTAAAGCGGCATTTTTGTAAGTTTGGGTCCAGGGAGACCCCAAATTGCTCTTTTGCGTCTCGATCTGAAAAGGTTTGGGAGCCCCTGGTTTACAAACAGTGTTTTCCCGAAAGGTGTTCATCCAGGTGACATGCGAGGGGACGCTTGAGAGGATTCAAAGCGATGCTGACACTTGGTAGAACTTCCTTGGGTCGTATTTCTACCTGGCCACGATAAAGGAAGTCCAAATTCTGTCAATGAAGGTTTAGTACAATAACTAATGCAAACAAAGTGGATTCTGCCACCATTTGTTCAAATTTGTTTGTGTGCTTATTAAGTCTGGGGTGCCGCTAACTGAGTGGTTGAGGCTCTGATGCCTGACAGCGAGTCCCGGGTTCGATTCTCGGGCCGGGCGGACCGTTGCTGTATGTCACTCCACAACTCTCTCTCCCTGTGTCAACCCATTCTCACTCCCAAGGCATCACATTTTGCCGCTCTGTCAGTCAAGTTTTGACATGACGGGACGCCATGGCGACGTTACATGTTGACATAACTATGCCTAAACCTAACCCTAACCCAAACCATTCCCTAACCCTAACCACACAAAAATATACCTAAACCTAATCCTAACCCTAACCTAAAAAAAACTGTGCGGAGAGAAAGAAAAAAAAGTTGAGAGAGGAAAAAAAACTCACACCCGTGGTGAGATTCGAGCACGGGAGGTTGCGGTTACTAATTAAGCACTGCTACCAGGTTAACCACCGAGGCAGCTGGCCAAGTCTGTGATTCGAGTAGAGTTTGAAGCTCTTTGTCTTGAATCAAGACTCTTGATGACAAACTGACTAACTGATATTGGGACTATTTCACATATCGGAGCAACTGATGAAGATTATCGGCAATATTTGGACTTGTATCACAGCCAGGTAGCTATATAAGCCGCAGTTCTACCAAAGCCACATCGCTTTGTTTTTTAAAAGTTTTTTAAGGGTAGTGTTGGTTGTGGAAGGAGGGGAGAGGGCGGGGGGGGTCACGTTAGGAGGTTCTTGTTTTTCCAGGCCTCCTTACCTGTTGTCCCCCTGTGAGCTTTGGTCAGCGGAGGGGCAGCAGTACTGATGGAGGCTGATGAAGCTGTGAACGGTCAGACTGGAGGGGAGGAGCGTGGCAAAGGCTGCACCGCCTCCCCTGGTGGGGGTGGTGGGAGCCGACACAGGCCGCCCCGACACTGATGGCCTGACACCGACAGGACAGACCAGAGAGGACAGACCAGAGAGGACGGACAGACAGACAGACAGACAGACAGACAGACAGATAGACAGAGAAAGCAGAGAACAGATGCACGGTCAGAGCAAAAAAAATGATAAAATGAAGAAGCAGCAGCAGCAGCACATTGACAGAATAGTGAAAGAATGAAACACACACAACAAAGTGTAAAATGTAGATATGTAATTTATACACTGTGGCTTGCAGAGAATCAAAATCTTAATTTATATACTCCATCGCACGACGTGTCACTTGAACTTCTAACAAGCTAACGACGCGACGCTTGTAGATCAATTCTTGTCAGTGAGCAACACTCTTGTACTATGGAGTATAAATTAGGCCTCTCGGGCAATAATTACGTCACAGCAAACGGAGAAGCGCTGCTAAGATCAACTCCACCTCTGCCAGGTAGCGAGTGTGTCAGAGCTGACATCTTTTGATCCACATTTAATGACACAGAGAAGGGAGTGCCGAGGAGACAGGCGGCTCAAACCTAGAGAAACTCATGCATAGTCAAACACAGCCTGAACACAAATGTAGACAAAGTCATTAAACAAGGCAGAGAAAGAGAGACGGAGACTCACGTAGGAAGAGAAATGTTATACCCTGTTCCCACCTAAATTAGTGTGTAGGCTACAGTATTATGCACATTTTTTAGATGTGGGAAATCCTAAAGCTAAACATAGCCTCCTTGTAGTATCGCTATAATAGCCAGGAGGGGACGAGGCCCTTTACTGTGTCATCCACCTCCTTGTAGTATCTCTGTAGTGAGGGAACGATGCATTCTGTTCCTCGAACGATCAGGCCCGGCTGCTGCTGTTAACTTATGGCGTAAGGCTTAGAGGAGATATCACAACATATTCTGGGTCTAATTTTCCCTCCACCCGCGGTTGCCATGGTTCTGCTTGTTCTAGGGTCTCTCTGTGTTTCATTAGTGGCACTACTGGGCTCCGGGGAGTTGCCAGCCACGGTGCAGCTGGACACGGTCCACATCACATTCTAGATCTCTCTCATCTGGTCTGAACACAACCTTTGGTCGTTGGTTGCAACCCGGTTCAAAGGACGGTGAATCATTGTAGAACAGTGTATGTGAATCAATAGGTGTGTCAGCAGTGAATTCAGGTTGTGGGATGAGAGCACTATTGTCGATGCTCGGGTGAGCAAAGAAGTTTAGTCTGAGGATTCAACTTATACTGTAACTATATGTCTGTGATGCAAAAGAAGCACCTCAACGATGGCATGGCTCCAATGGGGATCTCTGACTTCATGTGGCCAGCCTGTGACGACAGCCGTCTATGACATATCTGTGACGTATGACTCCGAAGTTGTATCAGCAGCATCGGAGACTCATTGACCATTACCAAAATCTAGTCTTCAAAAAGCATCGGAATTGCTTGTAAATGATCCTGAGATCCAGAAGATTCAACTATTTATTTTAGACGATAGAGAGAGAAGTTGTGTACCTCCTCCACCAGGTAGCGAGTGTGTCAGTTGACATCGTTTGATCCACATTTAATGACACAGAGTGGGAGAGCGGAGGCGATAAGACAACCCAACAAAGAGAAACTCATGCATAGTCAAGCAGAGCCTTGAATGCAAAAGTAGACAAGTCACGAACGCACCAGATCAAATGTTTCAATTAACACTGTGTAGGATTACTCTGTGTAGCATCCTCCTGATGCATGCAGATATGTGCCAGAACATTGAAGAGAGACAAGAGACCACTTATCTTCAACAGTGGTGCATGAGTCACATTATAATGGATATAAAATGTCCTCAAAACGCATCGCACCTGCATCAGTGCATGACATTCTGACATCCCAATACTGCCACCAACAGCTGCAGTGTGTACAAGAAAGTTGGGTGTGATCGATCCAGCAGTTTGTGAGATTAGCTCCAGACAGACAGACAGACAGACAGACAGACAGACAGACAGACAGACAGACAGACAGACAGACAGACAGACAGACAGACAGACAGACAGACAGACAGACAGACAGACAGGCAGACAGACAGACCACAATGGAAACAAGTCCCCAGGACTTTTTTGTGTCATCCTTTTAGCCTCAATGTCTGACTGTACCTCGTGGATTTACATTTCTGACTAATAAAGTATTCAATTAATCAATCAATCAATCAAAACAGACAGAGACAGACAGACATACAGACCCGCTTATAGACCACTCCCACTTCCAGAGCCATGAAAAAAAAAAAAAAGAAAAGAAAAAGACTATTGCAGAGTCATTTGTTCCGGGAATGAATACAGATTGCAATCTTTAACACTAAAGACAAAAGCCAGATATGAGTGGGTGTCAGTGGGTGTTAGGTGTTGTTGTTTTCACTGTAATGTATTATTTAATCCACTGTTTCTCAATGTCGGGTCCGGGGGCCCACCAGGGGTCCAAATGGAGAGTATATACTCAAGAGACTATACAAATGGAACCACATGGACCCTTAAGGGCACTATAGTTGAGTTCAGTGGTTCTCAAACTTTTCTAATTTCAAGGACCCCCCACTTTGATATGCATTAGGCCACAAACTCCCATTTGATACCATTTGTATCTCTAGTACCGCAATCTACACTGTAAAATCAGACCTTTAAGGGTCTGATTTTACAGTGTAGATTTTACAGTAAAAAAAAAAAGATCTGTGGGCAGTCTGGGCACTTCTTATTAGGTTATTATCTTATATCTCGCTGCTATTTTGGACACATGTACCTACTTTTGTGCATGTAGGTATGTATGTACAGTATGTGAACTTTGGTGTTTATGGGTATGTGTACGTATGTGTATACATACGTATACATTATGAATTTATTTATCTCTATGCCTTTGTCAGTGTTTTTCTTGTAGTATTATTTTGTTTTATCGCTTTTTTTTGTGGGGACTACAGATGAAAATGTGCATTCTTGCTAAATGTACATTGCATTGTATTTACATTGCACTATTGAGTAATGTTCGTTAATGTCCCGTTTAAATAAACAAATAAAATAAAGAACCAATCCATTGTCAAACTCTACGGCATATGAATCCCCATGGGAACCCAAATGTAAAATCAAGCTCATGTAATACGTGCACGCAGCACAAAAGGCCTCTCCGGATCACTCAACATCTGTTTACCCTGGCTTCTCTCCCGTTCTGCCCGCCGCATGGGGCTGAGCAGCGGTTCAGATTAGCATGTTGGAAATGACAGGTCTGTCACTGCGGCCAGCTGCTGTCAAGGACACTCTGTCCCTGTCATTTAGGTGTGGAGGAGACACACTGAGGAGTGCAGAGAGAGGAAGAGATAGAGTAGAGAGACGAAGAGACACACTGAGGAGTGCAGAGAGAGGAAGAGATAGAGTAGAGAGACGAGGAGACACACTGAGGAGTGCAGAGAGAGGAAGAGATAGAGTAGAGAGACGAGGAGACACACTGAGGAGTGCAGAGAGAGGAAGAGATAGAGTAGAGAGACGAGGAGACACACTGAGGAGTGCAGAGAGAGGAAGAGATAGAGTAGAGAGACGAAGAGACACACTGAGGAGTGCAGAGAGAGGAAGAGATAGAGTAGAGAGACGAGGAGACACACTGAGGAGTGCAGAGAGAGGAAGAGATAGAGTAGAGAGACGAAGAGACACACTGAGGAGTGCAGAGAGAGGAAGAGATAGAGTAGAGAGACGAGGAGACACACTGAGGAGTGCAGAGAGAGGAAGAGATAGAGTAGAGAGACGAAGAGACACACTGAGGAGTGCAGAGAGAGGAAGACATAGTAGGGAAACGGCAAATAGAGACTGTAATGAGACACACACACACACGCACGCACACACACGCACCCACACACAGACCCTATTCTAGACGGCTCTCCACTGAGGAATAAACCATGGGCTCAGTTAGATTGCAGAGTGAGAGATAAAGGCTTGGAGCGGAATGAGACAGTTGGAGAATGGATTCACACACAGACACAGGGATTTGCTTAAAGCAGATGTTACAGAAGTTTCTAATCACAGTACATGTGAACAATCTCGCAGCTGTTTTCTCTCTAGAAATGTTTATCCCACGATTTTTGTCACCCATTTTTTCATCCAGCGCCAATTGCCTAAGCCGTAATCCTGGGTGCTACTCTCCCTCTGCCAGCCTGGGGAGAGCCCCGAACTGAGCTCACGCTTCCTTCAATGCATGAGGAGTGAGCAGGCCGCTTCTTATCACCTGACAGGGGGGAGTTTCCCCGGTAGGATGTAGCGCATGGAAGGAACACGTTACTCCATCAGGCCCCCCGGCTGACCAGGGGGAGGCAGTAGAGAGACCAGGATTACTGCATGTTTTTTTGAGAGGGTACCTACTCTAGGAGACACGGGGAGAACATGCAAACTCCACACAGAAAGGCCCTTTCGGCAACCCCACCTAGGAGGGTATGGGCACTGATGATGCGGAGGAGAGAACACAACCCCAGCGCCCACAGCTTCCCCGGCGGGAATCGAACCCAGGACCTTCTAGCTGTGAGGCGACAGCGCTACCGACTGCGCCACCGTGCCCCCACCTAGCAGCTGTTTTAATGGATTTCCCACTGAAGAGAAGCACCTGATTCATTACAGTACACAGTAAAATCCTCAGTGTTCATTTAACCGAATGGAACCCTTTGTACTCCTTGTTGCCTTGTTCCCTTTGTAGTCTCTTTGTAAGTAAATTAATGAAAGACCCTGAAGAAGGCTGTTGTGCCGCTACGCGTGGGTTGTACCCTTTTACCTTGTATTGCTTGTAAACAATTCCATTCTTTTTTCTCCTTGTATAGTGTACTATTTATAGACATGAAAGGTTATGATACATAGTACTTCTGGTGGAATTCACTGATCCCAGCTTCAATATTGTGGTTATTAAATCTTGACAACCAGAAAAACCATGTGACCTGGCCTACAAGAGTTGCCTACATCTACACAGCCACACACCGATAAAAAACCCTATAAAAACCGAAATAATAAACAACATAAACATTGTTCAGCTTCGGAGGAAGATGTGCTGGTCGTGGAGAAACCCAGATGCTATTATTACGTAACACTAAGCCGTGTTCAGTCTGTGTGTGGCTTTGCAAGTCTTATATTTTCTTTCAGCAGCAGCAGCAGCTAATGCATCCCGCTAGGCTAAAAGAGAGTCACAGTGACAAGACTCCAGGAACTTATTTCTGCTTCACGAGCACGAATGCCTGAGTCCCTGAATACCCAAGTATATACACACACACACACACACACACACACACACACACACACACACACACACACACACACACACACACACACACACACACACACAACACACACACACACACACACACACACACACACACACCCTCTTCCTCCATAGAGAAACAAAACTCACATGCTACCCACACACTGCTGGTGTATCTCCCCCCTCTCTCTCTCTCTTTGTCTCTCTCTCTCTCACTCTCTCTCTCACACACACACTCTCTCCATACAGAATAATACACAACACGTCGTGAAACTAAGTGCACAGGCGGAAAGGGCCGAACCATAATCCGAGAAACATAAATCGCAACAACAACGGGTCCTTAAGGCCGATCACTAGCCAACGGCAGAGTGTAAAGAAAGTGGAGGCTAAAATAGAAATAAATAAATAAATGAAATGTAATTGCATTGAGAGGATGAAGCAAGCTGGTGGGTATTTAAAGCTGGAGGGTGGCAGAGAGAGGAGTGGGAGGAGAGAGAGAGAAGAGAGAGAGAGAGAGAGAGAGAGAGAGAGAGAGAGAGAGCGAGAGAGAGAGAGAGCGCGAGAGAGAGAGAGAGAGAGAGAGAGAGAGAGAAAGGCAGCAGGGTTGAACGTGGAGGAGGGCAAGGGTGAAAATAATGTACAGAAGAGAAACGGAGGAGAGGAATGAGAGATTATGGAGAGAATGGAAATAGGATGTGGAGAGGGGTGGAGGAGAGGGGGGATGCATTGACGCGGAAATATCACATCACAACAGAACACACACGGCTCTATATACTGTATGTTCTGCACAACCCAGTTGCTCCAATATTCTTCTATCATATGGTGTACATTCTCTACTCGTTGTAGCTGTTATTTTACCTTGCTTGTTGATAATATTATATGTTGTTGGCACAATCTGCGGAGCATGATGTCACACCGCCGTGTGACTGCAAATACTTGTGAGAGAGTGACTAATAAAACCGCTTTGAATCTTCAAATGTCTTCCTTCGCCTCGTGGGGGGTTGGGGGGGTGGTGAGTGGGTGAGTCTATCTACAGTATAGCAGAAACATGCATCACCTGCAATGTTAAACTCACATCAAACCACCTGTTTCATGCATGGACTGTAAAAAAAAATATATTTCATGTCACAGAGCAACTTTCATTGCCTCCTGTTGGCCAGGGAGAGCACTGCGGATGTGGAAAAAACAATTTCACCCACTTCTTTACACCTGTAAACCTGTGATGTGACCATATACAAGCTGGTTCTGATGCTGGTAACGATTAAACTGACTTTCATACCTCCTCCAGATTGTGACCCCATCGCTACCCCAAAAGAGAGAAGTTGGATAACCCCACACACGCTGCGTTGTAGGCTAAAGTGATGAAGTGTTTTTCATACGCCCCCCACCGCACCGCGCCGCACCTCACTCCTCTCTGCTTCCCACTTGGAGCTCCAGTCTCCTGCTGCTTGGCAACAGTGTGGACTGACTGTGTGGGGGCGTTCGTTCGCCAAGCGCCGAGCGCCAGGCGAAAGCGGTGACGAGGAGGCACACAGCTATACCACTCAGCTCCATCTACGCAACACCAACACCTGCTATGATTGATCTGTGGGCTGGTGTGTGTGTGCATGCACGTGTGCGTGCGTGCGTGCGTGCGTGCGTCGCTGCGTGCGTGCGTGTGTGTTTTCAAAATTAGCCATGATTTCATCCATGAAAAAAATAAGTAAATGGCTTCATTTAAAGGAGATGAAGGACAGAACCAGAAGGGCTCATTCCATCGCTTTATGTTCAGTCGCAAGTACCAGGCCTCTCTCTTCAGGTCACCTGAAGAGTAACCCATCACCTATCATCAGGTTCCCGTCCCGCCATCACTTCATCCTCTCTTTCACCTGTCGTTCTCTCTCTCCTACCCTCTAGTCTCTTCTCTTGCTCTCTCCATTCTACGTCTCTCGCCCACAGAGTACCGTTCCCACGGTAACCAGTATTACTATTCTGCTACGTGGAGCACGCACACGAGTGTCTGAGTAACACTTCCCGTCCAAAGTGCCACTTATGTGCATGTAAGGAACAGCGATGGATAAAGCCCTCTGAACACCAGAATAGTCCCGGTGACAAACAGCTATGGCTCTTCAAGTACAAGAGCGTGAGCCTGGAAAACCTGGTGTTGGGTTTAACGTTGGGATCCTTTAGGATTTTAACGATTCCGGTTCCTTAACGACTCCCTGTCAATGGTTCGATTCCTTAAGGCCAAACCGCACCAATGCAACTAGTCGCAACTCCTTGCAACAAAACAGTTTTAAGGCCGTCCACACCAATGCAACTCCTAGCGACTGCCATTCGGTATAATGTTTGCAAGTAGTTGCAAGTAGTTGCATTGGTGTGGACTGGCCTTTAAAGGTTCCATTTAATGATTCCTATAGGGCTTTCCAATGGACCCTTACACTCTCAGAGCTACAGTATGGTGGTCCTTGAAATTATAAAATTTGAGATATTCAGTGCAACGATAGTTCATGTAGACACAGAAGGCAGAATGTTTATGTACTTCATTCACACTCCCCGGACCCCCCCATTCGCTAACAAGTTATACAGTCGTACTCCTTTAAGTCAGTACGTTCAACCTCTTGTCATTCTCATTCGCTACAAGCTAATTTACTCACACCCACAGTGTAACTCTGGCGGTTCATTTAAGCAGCCTCTGTTCTCTGTTCAGTCTACGTGCTTCGCTGTCTAAGCTAGGTGTTCAGCTGTTTGTTTTCAAATTCCCTAAACCTCCCCGGCCTCCTCCCTGTGGCATTTAGTTCATATTGTTATAGGTTGATTCTGTGTTTGTACTGTGGTTCTATGATTCTGTGTATTGTACTGTGTTCTATGGATTGTACTATGACTGTGGTAGTTTAATGATGCATTGAAGGTTCAATGTTATGTAAAACTGTATTTTATGCTCTGCTCTGGGGGGTTTGTGATTGAAGATCTGTGACATGTTTGCACAGGGAATCTTTTAATATCACATGAGCAGAGTCACACCGCCAAACTTGAATGCAATATCATTGCATATATGGGTAATGGTTAATATGGTAATGGTTAATAAATGGTAAATGGTTCATTAACAGTCTGGTTATTTCTGAGCTGAAGTGTCTAAATGAACCACCGGTATTGTAATTGTACAGCAGACGTGAAGTCCACATACCAGCTCTGACAGTGTGATAAAAAGGTCCCGTCCCCAATATGGGCCCTGCTCAGGAGGTGGTACTGACCCTGAGAACTCAGAATGTATTCTTATAAAAAAAAATCTAAAACAGTGAAAATGTCAGATCTACAAGCTCACATTGTGATAAACAAAACAAAAAAACAAACATTACAGGAGGTTTCAGGTATGAAAGGTTCTGAGTTATCCTTCGTAGTCGAAAAGAGCCAGCAGGGAGCCGTTTGATGTGTAAGTGCTTCAGCGCTGAATTCAATGTGTGAAATGTGTGAAAAACTATCCTCCGCCATGCAGGCATCACGGCCACACCCTTCGGCGCACTTTAAAACAGGCCTTAAAAACAAGGCTCCAGACATCCCAATTCAGACTGGTAAGGCTACTTCTTGGCCTTACGGTGCGTTTTAACAGCGGGCGATTCAGGATAGTATTTTCCGGAAGTGCATTATATGTCTATGAGAGCCGGCAACTACTGGCGATAGGGCGAAGTGGGCGGGGGGGCGATGAAAGATGGATTTTCTTTATCTTTTGGACGATGTCGCCCGGCGATCGCCCGAGAGTCGCCCGCTGTTAAAACGTACTGTAACATCTACAACTCATCTAACCTCTGTTCATTTTGCTAGGGTGGGATGGCTCAGGGTTGAGGACAGAGTACAGCAACTTGCAATGGGCCTGGTCTACAAGATACACTACACCACAGAGACACCCATGTACCTGTCAAACTGAAACGTCAATGAAGTCCACAATCACAACACCAGAGGGAGCTCCACTAATCACGTTCAACCCAGATTTGGCTCAAACAAGGGGTTAAATTCTCTCTCCTGCTATGCCACAAAAATGTGGAACGCCCTACCAACATTCGTAAAGGAGTGTAAATCCATACTCTCCTTAAAAAACGCTCTAAAAGAGCACTTACAGGTGGCTCCAATTCAAAATTGGCCCCTGTAAAAGTCAAAGCCTAGCCACCACCCCCCCCACCCGACCCCACCCCGCTTGAACTGTTTACTGTACATATTTTTGTTTTTGTTTTTGTTTATATGATGTTTTGCATAGTAGTGTATATTTGTCTATCATTAAATGTTTCGATGAATTGAGTACAAAGGACCCCAATGGAAACAAGCCATAGGCTTTCTTGGGTTTAAAATCCTCTTAGCAGACCTTGTATTGAACTGTACTTTCCTGCAGTACAGTTCCTTTTACTGTACTTTTTTTTTTGGCAAACTGCTAATAAAGTATTCAATCAGTCAAACATTTGAACCACAAGAGTCATGACGATCTCCTCTGCAGCATTTTCGGCAAAGAGATTTGGTGTAGAGGGACAAAAGGAGGAGGGGTGAGTATAGCCGCCCTGAGGGGCGTTGGTCAACGAAGTGTATAGGTTTTAAGTGGCACTGATGCATGAAGAGACAGCTCGCTTTCACAAACCTTCCCCGTGCTAATAACACTCCCCGAGTGCTAATTTGGCTCTAATTTACTGCACCTGTTGTTCAGCCATGATTGCGTTCCGCACGCAGCTGCCAAATTAACAAAGCAAGTGACAAGTAGTGTTGGTGTTATTCCACACGAGACAAGACGAGCAGAGGTGAAGAGTGTCGATTTAACCATCTATTGAACTGTCTATTGAACCCTAGCGTCTCTAATCCAGGGGGGAGGGGGGGGGGGGACATTTGGCAAAAATAGAAGATACACAAACTCACAATGCATCAGCACAACATGAATAGAGAGAGATTTGGTGTAGAGGCAAAACGTAGGGGGCCTACTAGTATTCAGTCAATGAATGTACACTATATACTGTAGGGTTTGAGTCTGTAACTCTGAGAGTGTACAAATTCACCCTTACGGGATTTGGTTCCATTTGTACCCTCTCAGAGTTAAATTAAGATGCAGAATTTTTAAGGATAGGGGTCCCAGAGGTTTAAAAATTGAATGGGGGTATGTGGTCTAATGCATATCAAACTGGGGGTCCTTGAAATTACTGCTGAAAATCACTGGTTTAAGTGGTTAAAGCCCCGTCCCCTATGTAGGTGACAGGACCTGGCGGGGGGGGGGGGTTAGAGGAAGGCGGGGGGGTTGTTGGTGGTACATCATATTGGAGCTGCCTCAGGGAACGTTTCACAGTTTCCACAGCAACCGTAACTTTCACAATATCGAAAGAATCCTGGGCCAAGGATGTTTCTCAGTCTCCTACAGGGAAAATAAAAGAAAAAAACTTTAAAGTGGATAAACGCTATTCACTCAAAGCGCCAAGTCCTCTATAATCAATCATCTATTCACCGCAAGCAAACTTGACACTAGAGCAACAAATATGACAGCTATGGCTTCAGAATGTTGTGACATGAATGACAGCGGGAGGGAAAGCCCTTCTTCACAAACACAAGCTCAAAGTAATCAACAGAATAATCGCGAAGAAAATAATGGATACTAGCTGAGTGAGTGACCATATGTACGGCTACAGTATTCACAGCGGAAGTGAAGACACTTACAGTATGTATATATATAAGCTGTGATCATTCACACTGTGCTCACACTGCCTGGAAAATACAGCCACCCACATACACATCTCTCCTACACACACACACACACACACACACACACACACACACACACACACACACACACACACACACACACACACACACACACATTTGCATTCCGTTTGAATTTAAATCAAGCAAACCACAATCCTTTGAACCGCTTACAGTACCATTATTCTTAAACAACATCTCAGAACCAGCCCAAATTACACACGAGTCCTTTTCATTGCCTCTTTAGTCAGTAAGAATACCTTGATAATTCTTGCAGGGGCCCTCATACAAGGTCATTTCGATTATGCATGCTCCTCATGGTATCACAACACCACCAAGGCCTTAAAAACAAGGCTCCAAACATCCCAAAACAAACTAGTAAGGCTACTTCCTTCTTGGCCTCAAACACAAAACCCATCTAACCCCTGCTCATTTTGCTAGGATTGGATGGCTTAGGGTTGAAGATAGAGTACAGCAACTTACAATGGGCCTGGTCTTCAAGATACGCCACAACATTGGGATCCCCCTGTATTTTTCAAAATACTTCCAAAACGTAAACGAAGTCCACGATCATAACACCAGAGGCAGCTCCACGGATCATGATCAACCCAGATTTGGCTGAACAAAGGGAATGAACTCGTCGTTCTCATGCTATTCAACAAAAATGTGGAATGCCCTACCAAAAGGAGTTAAGGAGTGTAAAACCCTACTCACTTTCAAAACTGCCCTAAAGAAACACCTTCAGGGGGCTGCAATTCGAAAATGGCCCCTGTCAAAGTCTTAACCTACCCCCCCCCCCTGAATTTTTTTCTCTTGTACATATTTTTTACTTTTCATGCCAGTAACCTGTAAGCTGATTGTATGACGTTCTGAATAATAGTGTGTATATCTGTCTGTCTCTTATATGTCATCATGATTTGTGTGCGTGGGGAACTCATTTTAAACAAGCTTAGTGCTTTATGAGCCTTGCAGTTTAGTAGACCTTGTATTGTGAATTTGTACTTCCATGTACTGTTGTACTCATTCATGTCTTACTAAATAAAGTACATCAATCAATCAATCAATTCATTAGTCAGGCTTAATCTAATGCACATTTTGAAATTGAGGATATATTAGGAAAAAGGGGGGACTGAGGTGGTACGTAAAAGCCAGTGGTGGAGTTACAAGAAGCACTCAGAGTGAAAGTAACAATTAAGAAAGTAAAAGTCCTGCAGTCAAAGAACAAAAGTATTAGCATCAAAATATAATTAAAGTAGCTAAATTAAAAGCACTCTCTATGCAGAATGCCAATTTCAGAATCATATCATATTATTGGACAATAATTACTGATCATTAACCTCTTAAGCCCTATTTTATACTTCAGCTATTCGAAAATAGCAGCTCTACAAGTTGACAAAGCTTCGTTGATTCTTTCTGTAGTGACTAGTAACTAAAGCTGTCAAATAACTGTAGTGGAGTAAAAAGTATAATATTTTGTTTATTTATAAAATTCGAAATGGGTTGGCACCCCCGTCCCTTGCTGATCTCGTTTCCGACCGCTCCCCACCCAGAGCCTTGAGGTCGGCCGACCAGCTGCTGCTGG
Organism: Gymnoscopelus braueri; assembly: GCF_963280865.1. NCBI lineage: Eukaryota > Metazoa > Chordata > Actinopteri > Myctophiformes > Myctophidae > Gymnoscopelus > Gymnoscopelus braueri. The sequence continues at coordinate 40,431,756 of NC_137614.1, read as the reverse complement.
AGGTGCTGCCAGCACCCACAAAAAACAGGGGTGACCGAGCCTTTGCGGTGGCTGCCCCCAGGCTCTGGAATTATTTTCCCATACGCATCAAAGCTGCCCAGTCGATAGCTATTTTTAAATCCTTACTAAAGACTAATTTCTTAGTCTTTGCCCTGTCTTTCCCTTACTGGTGCTAATGTTTGTTTTGTTTGTGCTTATTTCATTGTATGCCATTGTCTGTTTGTATTGCATTGTTTGCTCTTTGTTTAGTTTTTTACCTGTACACTTTGGTTGACCTGGTCATGTTAAATATCCTACATAAATAAACTTTGATTTGATTTGATTTGACTTTCCACCACTGGTAAAAAAGCAAACCACAGCTCCAGCTCCAGAGAGAACAGATTGTTGTCCACCAACGTGGTGCATGTCAACACAGACCGAGCAGAGCGGACCGAACGTTGGCCCCCCGGAGCAACGTTCCCTCAGTGTCCTGACAAGTCCTACATGATAAGAAAATAATGGCTAGCACTCCCAAGTCCTTCTGGTACTTTTTAATTCATTGATTCTTTTGATTCTACAAATGCCTTCCTAAACCAGTAGTTCAAAAATAGCAGATGTACAAGCTTGTATATCTGCTATTTTTTGCTATTTTTGAATAGCCAACGCCAAAATCTAAAATGACACAGATGCTTTCCCGGTTTTAATGGGTTAAGGCACGGGCAGCATACACGGACGCGTTTCTGTGTCAAGCCTTTCTCAGCGAGTATCATACATGCTGCATCATACATACCTGTAGGTATGTCTACCTGCAGGCATGAAAAAGTAGTGATCACAATCATCACATCACCCAAAACATGTTATTTTTAAATTGATGCGTGCATTCTAGTCTCTGTAAAAGAGACTAAAGACTGGAGGGATGATTGCTTTGTGAAAAAAAAGAATAGAAAAAAAAAGACATAGCTGTTGATGACTGATTTTGATTTCTTTTTGATAATTAAGGTCCTTGGCCTGCTATCGCGCACAGAAATATGATGCTGATGCCTAGTAGTAGGCCTATGCATGCGGGATTAGCTGCACAGACACACACACACACACACACACACACACACACACACACACACACAGGCGAAGCATTATTTCCTGGTGGAGATAATCGGCCGTCCAATCAGCGACATTCAGGGAGCAGATTGCTCTTTTAGTCAGAATAAGCAGAAGATAAGGAAGGGAGGAGTCGAGAAAAACCACAAAAGCAATTTATTTCTGCATCTTTGTCGTCTCTGAGTCATATCTGCAGCAGTGGGAAACAGAAACAGTGTGGAGGAGAGATAGAGAGAGAGAGAGAGAGAGAGAGAGAGAGAGAGAGAGAGAGAGAGAGAGAGAGAGAGAGAGACAAGAGGGCACAGTAAGTGTGAAGGAGATGCAACACAATTGTCCTCCACTGAAACAAAAGCCCATAAGCATCATTCTCCACATCATTCTACCTAATTTATGCTGTCGTACAAGGGCGCCAAAAATAACTGCTCTGCAAGCTCACAGCGCGTTGCGCCCACGACCCGTTGTGATCTTGTAGATCGGCTATTTCCGGCGCAAGACACCGTCGTAACGCGAAGTGTAGATCGGGCTTTAAATAAACACTCTCTGAGTGTCTCCCCGCTGAACAACAGAGGAAGTCCTCGGTGTGCAGAGATGGAGGAGGAGGACAGTGAGGGAGGAGGATGGCAGTGATGGAGGTATAGAGCAGCGGTTCTCAAACGTTTTAATTTCAAGGGCCCCGCATGCATTAGGCCACGGACCACAGTGGTGGAAAAAGTACTCACATTTCTAACTTACCGTAAGTAAAAGTGTCAGTACTGCAATGTAGAAACACTCTGTTACAAGTAAAAAGTCTGGTAATCAAAATGTTCTAAATGAATAGCATCAAAATATATTTGAAGCACCAAAAGTAAAAGTACTTACTTTTACACACACACACAGAATGTCCCTTTTCACAAGTTATCATTATGTCTCAAATTCATCAAAAATCTTTTTAAAATAGCAGATCTACAAGCTCACAAAGTAAGTATATATAAGTGATTAATGTATGTTTTGTAATAATAATTCAAATATACAAAGTAACTACTAGTAACTAAAGTTTTCAAATAATTTTTGTGGAGTAAAAGTACAATATTTGCCACTGAGATTTAATGGAGTAGAAGTAAAAGTAATGAAAATTGGAAATAATTCAGTAAAGTAAAAATACCTCAAAATTTTACTTAAGTAAATGTACTTAGTTACTTTCCAGCACTGACGGACTATCAATCATTTAGCTGGGGACCCCCTGGAACCCCATCAAGGACCCCTGGGGGTACCTGCCGGATTGATTGATTGATTGATTGATTGAATATTTTATTAGACAAAAATGCAAAACAGCACGAGTACAGTCAAACACTTAGTCTAAAAGGATAACACCAAAAAAGTCCTTGCAGTCTTGTGTCCATTGGGGTCCTATGTGTTCAATTCAACAACATATAAAAAATAACACCAAAATTCAATATCATCACAAAACACTATGTACAAACAAAAAAATAAAGGGGGGTGGTCGCCTGTCTTAGGGAGAAGTTTTAAAGGAAGCTGGTGAACCACATTTTTTGAGGGATGGGGTCAGGGCATTCCACACTTGGGTGGCAGTGCTGTAGAAGGAGAATTAGGTATTGAGGGCATTGAGGGCAAAGTCGCATTGACTATTTTGTAAGCCAATCCCATTTTTTATTGTTTAAAGGGATAGTTCACCCCAAAAAACACTTTTTTTCCTATCGATTAGTCACCCCATGGAGACTTGAATTCATGGATATTTTTTAGTTTTTGTCGCATTCCTAAGCCAATAATTTGATGGTCGGCGGTCTCTCCGGTAGGAGATTCAAAAATTCTCCTTTGAGTCTCCTACCGGATACATTTGCATCTTTCCGCCGGCAATCAAATTATTGGCTTAGGAATGGGACAAAAACAAAAAAAATCTCCATGGATTCAATGCTTCATGGGGTGTGTAATTGATAGAAAATAAGTAATTTTTTGGGTGAACTACTCCTTTAACCCTGTCTTCTACCCTGAGCCATCCCACTTTGACCACCACTGGTGTAGAAGTGGAGACAGAAGCACCTTCCTTCATGACAGCAGAGCAGCAAGAACTTGGCTGGGTGTTACATAACACCTCAACACCTGCTATCTTCCAGACCTGTAGGTGGCCCTGTGCACTGTGCACTGTGAAATACTGTTCATTTAACTCTCACAGTTCAATTAAAGCTGCAAACCATAACTTATCATTTTAATGAATAAAATGTTATTTTAATCAATCAATGTATGCTAGTGTATGTTAATACAATATAACTAGTACATCTGCAGTGGTTGGAGACGCTATAGACTTCTATAGCTTTTAAACTTTTTATTTTGTTGTTTTGTAAAGCAACTTTGAGTACTCAGAAAAGCGCTGTATAAATTGTAGGTAGTAATATTATTATAATACAAGTACACACTACACACTACACACACACACACGCACACGCACACACACACACACACACACACACACACACACACACACACACACACACACAGCAGTAATTATCACCCCTGGGCCAGTGTAATTACACTCTGGTCACACTAATTAATCTCACCCTCCCCATTTCACAAGTGGTGTGTACTTGCACGAACGTGCTTAGGCAGGCAATAGACACATGCCATTGTGCACAGACACACACACGCACATGCACACGTGCAGTCGTGCACAGGCACACACTCTCCCACATGTGAACCGTAATATAAAGGCAAAAAAAAATATTCCTCTAAAATGACCTCTCACAAAATCATTTGTTTCATCCCTACTGCAGTGCTGCTATAACACCTACATTTCAATAAAGGTCTGTCTCTGTCTGTCTGTCTGTCTGTCTGTCTGTGAACATTGATTGGTGGGTGGATGTCACAATATTATTTGTTGAAATAAATTGGTTAGTTCAAGCCTACATAAGCACACGTCACATTTTGTTTTCAGGAAGAAAAAAATGACTGGGTTTTGATATAAGAATACAAAGAAATTAAATTAAATTAAATTGGGGGGGTCACATATTCAAAGAGGACGAGAGGATTTGAGCCACATCTTGATGCTCCACTGTTGACAGAGGAGAGGAAATGAGCTGCTTAGTTTTGATGATGTCACCACCATGCACGTGCAGGGGACCCCGAATCGCTGACACGGTCATGACATGTAGCCTTTCTATTGTTTATGAATAATAAAAAAACACCAGACGCAACTCCAACCACTCCTGCAGCCACGACCAAAAACTAATTGGACAGAATCAAAGATGGCCCTTCCCCCCTCCCCCGGTCTCTCTCTCAACCCATTAACAGATGGTGGATCAGTGTGTGTGTTCCACGGTTTCTCTTTTAGAGTAAAGCATGCTGGGACAGGGTTGCTCAGTCATTTTCTGTCCATCTCCCCACTCCTTCCATCTCTTTCTCTCCTCTATCACCGTCTGTCTCTCTCTCTCCTCTCTCTCAATTCAATTCAACAGGGCTTTATTGGCATGAGAAAACATACGTTTACATTGCCAAAGCAAAAGTGGATCAAAACAATCCAAACTAGAAAAAGTGCTCCTCGGAGCACAGGTCTCCGCCAGGTCAGGTAGGTTATTGTGGGCCAGTTCGGAATTCACCAATAAGGATGAGAAATCGGACAGATCCGTCTTGATCGCATTACTATAGAGATAATGTGTCCCGATTTGTGTGATGTTTGGACAAAATCTGTAGGAGTAATATCAAAATAATTGTTTTGCAAAAATCGGCCTCCTGGTGGCGCTATAACAGGACAATGTGAATAGGGTGGCATGTCTTCCTCTGCCTAGTGGGAATGTGAGTGCAAAGTTTCACGGCAATCGGAAGCTGTGTTTATGATTTGCATTTTGTTCAAAACGAGCCACTCCTGCTAAACTAAGATGCCAATCTTAGCCAATCAGGATGGAATATGAAACATCGGACAGATACGTGTTGATCACATCACATGACATAATGTGTACCGATTTGCGTGATGTTTGGACAAAATCTATAGGAGTAATATAAAAACAATTGTTTTGCAAAAATCTGCCTCCTGGTGGCGCTGTTACAGGCCAATGTAAAGAAATTGAAAATCTAACATCCAGGGAGTGTGTGTGCACAGTGTCATGACGATTGGGCCAACGGTGCCAGAGATTAGCTGTTCATAGACAAACGGACGGACGGACGGATGGGCGAACGGACGGACAGGGTGCAAGACAGTCTCGGCCACGCCTTCGGCCTGGCGGAGACAACAATGTATGTACAATTAAATGGGAATAAAGAAAAGTGTAAACAGAGCTGTGTTACATTGCAACTATCTTACAAAATCATAAGAATTGTGCATTTTCTGTCAGAAATAGTTATACATCCACATAGCCTGGTATAAACTTTTGAAACAAAATGACAGCAGTATTTCAATGTTTTGCAAAAACCTTTGGGACAAATAGCAGCAATGTATTTAAAGGTGCAGGAATACATACAATGATTTGTAGTCCTCTCTCTCTCTCTCCTCGCTTCTCTCTCTTTCTTTCTCTCTCAATCTCTCTCTCTCTCTCACTTTCTCTCTTTCTCTCTGATCTAATCTGTCTGTAGATTGACAGGAGCATGGCCAATGTAAACACTGTGTTCTTGTTATCAGGGTCGAGGTTCCATCACTGACCCTAAGCTAATAGTCCCAATTTACTGTACAGTACAGCTGGATGGGGGGGGGGGGCTGTGACTCACATCCAGGCAGGGACAACATGGGCCCACAGCGCCGCTGGCTGCCGTTTATTAAATGTGACACTTCTGGTGACACGCTTGTCTGAGTCTGCGTCTCAGACTCAGAGAGTGGGGATTCAAATAAGCCACAGCTACTGTTGGCAATTAACGAGGGAGAATCACCATGATCTACATTTGCAATTCATCGCCGCATTTAGCGCCCACATAAACACCTAATATGTGCTTGGATCTAGTGACTAACTCGCCCCACGGGACGACAGCAGGGAAGCAGCGAGGCATCAGGTGGAAGAGAAACTCCAATCAATAAGGGATTTGGTCTCATCTGAATCAATCACTGACTAATGGATTGTGACCATAAGAAGGCAGACACATGGAGACATATTCCAGTCATGATAATGTGCTGTTAAATGTTGCATACAAGAAACGATGGGGTGGGCTACTATCACTAAGAAACAAACCACTCTATTTCATTGTGGTTGTTTTTCCCGCACCAGTTGCTGCCTACTCACGAAGCTTACAATAACACTGCCAACATAAGCAGACTCTACAGGCATGTGTGTGCCTGCTGTGTGTGTGTGTGTGTGTGTGTGTGTGTGTGTGTGTGTGTGTGTGTGTGTGTGTGTGTGTGTGTGTGTGTGTGTGTGTGTGTGTGTGTGTGTGTGTGTGTGTGTGTGTGTGTGTGTGTGTGTGTGTGTGTGTGTGTGTGTGTTAGTGTGTGTTTGTTTAGTTGAAAACAGATAACAGATGAATTTATTGTTTGCCAAGGCATTGCTTCCAACACTTTGACCTGCAGAACAGCCTGTCCTTCAGTGTTTGGACCGGATGCGGTGGGTAGATATACCTTCGCAAGTCTGAAAGTTTCAAGAAAAGCCTGAGGGGCCTTTCTGTGCATATAATGAACCTATACCTGGACCAAGAGGTCGCACAACTCCTACACACCTTACAGTCCACTGAACTCAGATGAAATGCAAATGAAATGACCCCCACTAATTAAATCACATGCCCACAATAACAACATGAATCCTAGCATCTCTATTCTTGGGCAAACATTTGGCGAAAATAGCAGATCTATAAGCTCAACACGTTCGTGTTGAGATGCGTTGTGAGCTTGTAGATTGGCTATTTTTGGCAAAGAGATGGTGTAGTAGAGGGAGAAAAGGACGAGGCCCCAGGACAACTAAGTACACTGTAGATTTTCACTGGCTAACACACAGAGCACACATACTATAAAGATGTATACATGGTCTCTCTCTCTCTCTCTCTCTCTCTCTCTCTCTCTCTCTCTCTCTCTCTCTCTCTCTCTCTCTCTCTCTCTCTCTCTCTCACAAACACAGGGGATCTCATTTTAAACAAGCTTAGTGCTTTATGAGCCTTCCAGTTTAGACCTTGAATTGTGAATTTGTACTTCCATGTACTGTTGTTCTCATGTCTTACTAATTAAAGTACATCAGTACACACACACAAATAAGCATCCCACGCTGCGCACTACAATTAAACATTGCTCTCGTACAATGGAAACTTGCATCAGGACTATCAAGTGAATAACGAAAGAGCAAGACTGATCTTTCCATATATTGTCTAATTCCCTACCCTCTTTCTCCACTCCATTCACTCTCTCTCACCCTCTCTCTCTGTTATACACGCTATGCTTAAATTGGAGCCGCTACCACTTAGAAGCATGCAGTGGTAATCCTACAGCCCTGAGCCTATACTGTATCATAATGGCGGATTCAAATATTCCTTCCATTACAGATATAGGATTAACTCTGACCAGAGTCAGCTGAGCCAAACAATTATAATAAAAGAACATGCAGTAAACCACTTGAACCCTGCCGTCTTTATTCTGGGGGGGAAAACCTCTGGTGAAAAAAAGCTCACGTGTTGAAGCTTCTCTCAGGCTATTTTTGCCTATAAGTGCAGAGGGTAAAAAGTAGGGGGCCTAGTATAAAGCCCTATAGGAAGTATATTGGGTTCAAGTGGTTAAAAGCCAAGCCAGATACTACACTTCTGCACCATGGTCATTACCACAATCTCCGTCTGTATGAACCAGCAGCAACATCCTCATCATCATCATCAGCATCATCATCACCACTCCTTGGTGTACCCTAGCTGACGGCGTGAAACACAGCAGGGGACCTGAGGTGACAGTGACAGAGAAACTTACTTTCTGCGTATGGTGGAGGTGCCGTGGCCATCTGCGCTGTCTGTATGTTCCAGCCTCTTGCGCTCTTGCTCGGTCGTGGAAGAACTGCAAGACTGGCCTCGGTTCAGCCTGGTGTGGGTCCTCCGCTCTCTGCCAGGCCCTGGGGTCGCCGCCGCAGGCCCTGCCACCACCACCGCCGCTGCTGCTGCTGCTGCTGATGGTGATGGTGATGATGGTGATGGGGTCTTTGGAACTGCCGGCGCCGTCGGGGAACTACCACTGCTACCGACACCGCCATGATGGATGGGCAGAGACAGAGGCTGGCTGTGGTTCTGCTCAGGGGCGTCAGGGGTTCTAACCTGCCGCAGTTCCTGGTTCTCCTGGCTGACCCGGTTCAGCTTCGCCTCCAGCTCCTCGATGCGCCGGCGCTGGCTCTCCAGGAGCTTGGCCTGGCTTTCGATGATGTTGTTGAGCTCCAAGAGGTACTCCACTGCACGGCTGGGGCTCTCCGGGCTGCTCTCCATGGTACCAATGGCACCGACGACACCACCCCCCCCACCGGCCCCAGATGAGAGGGGCGGAGGGAGGGACGGACTGGGGTGACGGGGGAGATGAACTATAGATGCCACAGGTTCAGAAACAAGAGGTCACATGAACAAAGGGTGCTGCGGTGTTAAAAAATAATCACATGTCCACGAATCTCGCCGCAAATGGAGGCTGATTATGACTCGTCAGTATCCATTGAAAATGCTGCAACACCATTCAAATAAAATTAAATACAAAATGCAACACATTTTCTGGTTTCCCATGTTATGAGCTGATGCCAAGTCAACACCACAGAGGTCCAGGGTTTCAAGCATCATGAGTCAATGCAATGTATGAATAATTAAATCAATCATTCAATTCAATCAATTAAACATTATGATGTAAAACTCAGAATACAATATAGGGCCAAAGGAGACAGGGACATTTGGAGTTGAGGATGCTGCCACTGATAGGCTGGCTATTTGATGATCAAGTTGACCAGATTCTCATCAGCATTCGATGTTTCCTTAAAAAATAAAACAACTTGTTCCCTAAAACATCTTTCAACATTGTATAGCATCTTGGCAAACCAGGGAAAGGGGGGTAAGGGGTGTGGGGGAGTAGTTAGCTATGATCTACCTCTAATTATCAGGATTTGTGGAGCATTACATAACAGAGAAAAAAAGATGTTCCCTCCCACGTTAAAATGTCCCCAGAGTCTATCATCTCAGCTTTTCACCCCATGTCTCGTGATCCTTCCTCATTAAAGACAAAACAAGTGTGACCAACCACTTAATTTCATATCTGATGTCCGAATCCAGCACTCTGGCGCCGGCCGAACCCAATCCAAGTGAGTTCAGTTCATCACCCAAAGTGCTTTTCCACGAACACCGCGTTTACGTCCATAATGTCATCCATGGTTTTTAGGCAACTGTAGCTTACTTGACAGCATTTGGAAAGTCCAGCTTCTCGTCTCCCGATTTCCCCAAAACTATATAAAATATGTGGGCCGACAACGTTTCTAGCATGTAACCTACTTTACGCGTGATCGCCGTCGAGGTTCCGATCGCAGGTTGGCATCAATATACTACTTCAGATGAAGCCATGGTCACGTTGTTTCTTCAGCTACACATGAAACGGTGTTCAGGTCGTCTTTGGAATGCGTTGATGTTGTTGTCCTTCCAGGTTGAGTGTCCGATCCTCTCTCTGTTAATGGCGCAGAAACAACGGTGGGAATTGGAATTCACTCCTTCGTTCTTCTTGCGTGTCAGAAAATGCAAAGATGCGAGCGCGCTTTTCTCAGGAGCGCTCCTGTCGAGAGAGAGCGCCTCCAAGTCAAACACACAGGCAGGCAGTGGTGGGGAAAGTACTCACATTTTTTACTTAAGTAAAAGTATCAATACTGCAATGTAGAAATACTCTGTTACAATCCTACAAAGTAAAAGTCCGGAATTCTAAATTGACTTGAGTAAAAGTACAAAAGTATTGGCATCAAAATGTACTTAAAAGTACCAAAAGTAGAAAAATACTCATTATGCAGAATGTCCCATTTCAGAACTTTTCAAATGTATAAAATGTATTTTCAAATGGCCAATTTGGCCAATTTGGCTGAAGTGGTTCATGTATATTTTGTGAAAATAATCAAAATCTGCAAAGTAACTAGTACCTAAAGTTTTCAAATAATTGTAGTGGAGTAAAAAGAACAATATTTATCTCTGAGATGTAATGGAGTAGAAATAAAAGCACTGATCATTGTAAACACTCCAGTAAAGTAAAAAAAATACCTCAAAATTGTACTTAAGTACAGTAGCTATACTGCTATAGGCAGACTACTTGAGTAAATGTACTTTACTTACTTTACATCACTGCACACAGGAGCGCTCCTAGTCAAAGTAAGATAGCACATTCATGTATCTCCAAAAACAATATGTTCTAAAGTCCGAATGTAGCCTGTTATCCCAAGTAAACGTAGGCTATTATAGAGCTATCATCAGCCCACAGCAAAAAAAAAAGACTCTTGAGTTGGCTGCCCGTCAAACAGAGTCCACTTTAAAATGCTGCTCACCACCTCAAGTAACTGCATAACCTGGCTCCCCTATCTAGTCTCTACCCTCCTCGAGCCGCATGTCCCGTCCCGCTCCCTCAGGTCCAGTGAGGTCCGGTCCCCAAGACCTAGCTCTGGTCCAGCGCGTTCGCGAGTTCTCTCTAACGCTCTGTTAGCAGCGGTGATATTCCCATGGACTGAAAGTTCCACTGCAGTGCGAGGTCTCCAACTTTAGTAAAAAAATAAATAAAGGAAACTATTTAGCTACTCATAGAAACAAAGGCTGTTTTGTGTTGTTCTCCAGGGTGGGAAGCCTCTCAGGACCCCACCTTCTCTGTATGATACACTTTTTGGGCAGAAAATGAAATATGTCCACCAGATGGAAATTATTTTATTCATTCACTTGCGCCCTCTACAGATCTGGTCAATATAAATTACCATTTACCAGATCTGTAGAGGGCGCAGGTGAGTAAATAAAATAATTTCCGTGGTGGACATATTTTATTTTCTGCCCAAAAAGTGTATCATACAGAGAAGGTGGGGTCCTGAGATGCTTCCCACCCTGGATAATAGACTTTCATCAACACAAAACAGTCTTTGTTTTGGTGAGTAGCAAAATAGTTTTGTTTATTTTTACTAAAGATGGAGACCTCACACGGCAGTGGAACTTTCGGTCAATGAGCAGTGCAGCACCAGGGCTGTAGCCTACCTTCAAAACCGCACTGGAAACCCACCTGTTTAGAATAGCCTTTCCGAGTTGACTTTGATATCAACTCGTTATTTTTAGTGTTCTATGCTTTTAATTCTTATCCTTTGCTTTTCTGAGTTTTCCTAAAAACTACAACTTTATAATGTTGCAGTTTTTTTGTCCTCTCCCCACACACATGTAAAGCGTCTTTGAGTAGGATACTCAGAAAAGCGCTGTATAAATCCAATATATTATTATTATTAAAGTCGCTTTAATTGTGGTTGTTGTTTTTGTATGTTTGAGCAAATCTCTGGCTACCCAAAGCCAGTGCATGCTGTCATGTCAGGACAGGCTGGCATTATATTGTGGCTCTATTTCAAGTATGATTTAATTACACGAAGGCCTCAGCAGGGTGACGCACGCACGTTCATATATAGTGTTCATATCTGAAGTGGGACTCAATGTAGCCCTGGTTCAGAGCGTTACGCTCTGAATCTGAACCAGGGCTAGAACTCAATGCAGCTGCAGCATATGAATAAAAGACACCCTCTCTCCTCCTCTGTGTATTTCTTACAGGTGTCACGCGCCCTTATAGCCTAAGCCTACTGTAGTTTCTTAGATGTAGAATACAACTCTGGGGAAAATGTGAAATCCCTGCTTTCTTGAAAGAACGTTACATTATTTACAAGAAGCAAAAATGATCAGCCCTGCTCAGGCTCTCAACTTTCATTCTTCTCTATAAATAAGCAAGGGATAATGCATGGGGAGGTAGTCATTATTGAAATTTAAAGCCCGACAGGGTGATAATGCACCGAGGCGGAGCCGAGGTGCATTATCACCCTGAAGGGCTTTAAATTTCAATAATGACTACCTCCCCATGCATTATCCCGCTTATTACACGGCTACTTAAATACATAAATAAATAAATGGACTCAAAAGTAACAACAAAACGAAGTATTTCCTTGCTTACGGCAATGAAAGTATTCCATATGTATTGGGCTGGGCGGACAAGTTCGCCTCGGGAAAAAAAAAAAAAAAAGAAAACTCGCCCCAAAACACACTCGCCCCCCATTCTATATACCGCCGATTTGCCTGTAATACCGCCGGATTTGCCCCGGGGCGACTGTGTTTTGGGGCGAGCGTTTTGGTATTCCCCCGTCGATGCGCCACGATAAACAAGGAAGTGCAGTGGATCAAATAGAATCACTTTTCGGTTATTGCATCGTCTATTTCTCACTTCAAATGTTTTCAAAAACATTCTTGAGAGCAACGTTTAGTTGTAAATGACATTGGTTGTTTGTTTGCATGGCTGTCATGTTGGATAAAGTATAAAACCAAGCAGCGCAGGTTGGCACAGGCAGGTGTTCTGAGTCTCTGATTACACAGCGGTCCGTTATAGAGCTCATCGGTCATTATCAAGAAATAATGACCGATGACTGACCAATCAGAATCGAGCATTCAACCAAGCCGTGTAATAAGCACAGTTAGCACACCGTTCTAGACACAAAATATGTAGCCTATTCTACCTGCCAAAGGCTAGCACTCTCTGACATGTTTATTGTAATGTTATGTAGGCCTAGCCTATGTGTTTTACAATAAAGTAACATAGGCTACTTATTCTATGTATTATTATTATATGGTCTGCTGGTGCATGCAAGGCCTGATGTATACTTCGTCGACATTACACTCAGTGTCGTTGTCGTAGGCGACCACACCAATTACGTAGACCTACCTACCTACTTTTGAAGACTACTATTTAAAGTTGACTGTAGCTCCTCTTAAACAGTGCTGCCCTCTACTGTCCATGTCTATAGCTAGTTATTGCTATTGACTACATTAAACACACACACCACTGGGGAAAAACATCCATCACATGTTCTAATTTATTTGCAGTTTATTAGAATGTGTTTACAGTTTATTTATAGACACACGTCTCCCTTGGGAAATGAAAACATAAAGAAAAAGTGTATTATAAAATAAGTCTCATGTTGTCTACTAAACGATATTGTTCTACTCAGTATGTTCTCGGTCATCAGTATAATAATAATAATAATAATTAATCATAATTAATAATAATAATAATGATAATTAATAATAATAATTATCATTATCATTAAGCCGATTGGCAGTGCCATCACATGCTATTCTGAGCAGCATAACAATAACAATTGAAGGTCAGGGCACACAAAGCAATTAATTTGCTCAAGTTGGTTAAAATGCATCATAACCTTCAGATATTCATATTCAAATACATAGAGGCTTTCATCAGTCTTGGGTTTCCTTATGTTGCCATAAAGATCAAACATAACACGGCCCACAGATGTAAAATAATTGTAAGTAACTGAATGACTGAATGTTACATGAATAGATTTTCTTTCTTTAGCCCAACTGACTTAAGGGCAAAGTACGCAGCAAAATCCTGTTAATTCTGTAAAAATTGACCCTAATGGGTCCATTTTTACACTCTCACTCTCAGAGTTAAATAAACACTCAGGATTCTACTGTGTAGCCTATCTCAGAACCTGAGGATCTAATAAATATATTCTTGTAGAAAAATAACATCTCACAGCATCGTCCCAGTGGATCTCTTCCAAAATACACTGTTAAAAATGAGAGTGAAAAAAAAAGAAAAAAGAAAGAAACTATGTGCTGTTTTATTGTCCTCGCAGAATGCAACAGTGCAGCTCAGAGTTTTTTACCTGCATATACGTTATTTCCATAACTAGAAGCTTTCATGACTCAATGGCTCCAGCCATCATCTGTCCTGCATCAAAGACCTTTAGGTTTAGTAGTCAAGTCAGCATAAGGCAACCGTAAGCCCGATCAATACTTTGTCGTACGACCGTGTCATGCGTAGCCGAACCTACAAGCTCACAAGGCGTTGCGGATGTGACACCTTGTGAGCTTCTAGGTGTGTTATTTTGGGCACGCGAAACCGTCGGACAACAGAGCATAAGTTAGGCTATAGATGCTAGATGGCCACTAGGGCTGTGACTTTCTCGTATCGAGACGACTACTACTACTACATATCAACCATTGTTTACATTTTATTCGATCTGTCCCAATTTTGTACCACTTTCAACCTGGCATCCCTATTTTTGGCATGTCATCAAAAAACGCGTTGCGTTGCCATATTTTGTGACCTTGTAGATCAACTTTTTGACAAGAGCTTAAGTGGTTTATACAAAATAAAAGTTAACTTTACTTGTTTGCTTATCATGTAAGTTCAACGTTTCTGGAATAAAAACTTGAATCAACTCAAACGTTTTTCAAATTGATTTGAAAATGTTGCACTTCTTGACAAAATATCGGTCAAATCATAATCTGTGGTCTAGGTTCTAAACTAAAGATCTGGCATTGGTTGAGCTGTAATCTAGACAGTGATTCTGCCTCGATCAGTGTTAATTTAACCACTTCAGCCCTATTTTATACTTCGTTGTACTACAGTGTTGAAAAAAAATAACAGGAATTGTCCATCTCCAAGCCTACAACGCATCACATTTTTGAAAATGTTGGGGCAATTTTGAAAACTTTGAAAACAAAATACACTAGGTTGAAAGTAGTTAAATTCACATTGTGTACATAGAACACACAGTATTAAGCCACACCTAAGCAGCATATTACAAACATTCATTTCATGAAAACATGAACGATACAATATAATTCTTCATCTGTGTTTACAATCGCCAGCCTTCATGTGAGCTTCCATCTCGGTTCCTATACGCGCTGATAAGTGACATGAATGGTAGCACACGTGTGTCATATTTATATATAGGCTTATCATAATATATTATAATTACACCATACAAATCAGGGCTCCAATAAGTAGAATATTTACAATAGATTCTGTCATTTATTTCATTATAAATATTTACAGAATATAGTTTTTATATAGGCCTACCTGCTGTCAAAAAAGGATTTGCATTGAAATGAATCACAATCCAATAATTTGATTGAACAATATCACGAGGCTAGGCAATTGTCCATGGATGTTTAGACCAATAGCACCGTAGATTCCGTTCAAACCACATGTAGAGTTGAGATTGATTCATACTCTGTCGCTCGACGATGTCACTTCTTGCAATCAAAGAGCCGATCAGCTCCTTGTCAACAAGCGACAGAACATAAATGAGGCATGTAATGGCGGACATGGATGGTTGATCACCTTGGACTGTTGCATTATTATTGCTCAGTATCATGAGGTATACCTTGATGCCTATGCAGCCTTTCTCCAGCAGGGGGCAGCAGAGAAGGGGGAAACAGAAGCTTACGTCACCACAAGCCGAATTCCGTATTTCTGCCTCCTCGCTTCCTTTGTCCTCCGTCCTCCAGCATGGCGGTGTTACGGAGAACTTGGTGACCTGCCGGAATATGTGACCATCTTGTGGACCTCACATAACTCCAATGTCCGAACGTAAATCACTGCTGTTTGTTTATTAACAGAGCCAAACCTAGTAGATGATAACATATTTTGGCAGGTCACACATTACAGAGGAACAGAGGATGGAGTGAGGGAATTTTTAGTATTGCAATTTGGCTCCAGAGAGACAAGAGAGGAAGTAGGCTAGAACCAGAACCAGGGTGTCTGACTCTGCAGCACCTTCTGTGTCCTAGAAATGCCTTTCAGAACAGCAGCAAACATAAAGCAAGGGGTGAAAAACAAACAGAGAGAGAGAGAGAGAGAGAGAGAGAGAGAGAGAGAGAGAGAGAGAGAGAGAGCATCAGAAAAATACAAGAGTGATTGTTAATTCACAGGAGCATTTTAAAAGACGTTTCACCATATTGGCCCCAGAACTACTTAAAAATGATCATGTCATATATTTCTACACATACATACATATATATCTATATATATATAATTTATATATTTATTTATTTAACGTCAGCCAGAAGTTAGCTGTAAAAAGGCACAAAGAATATTAGGTTATACTACTATTTGGCCAAAAATGTGACAGAGTGAAGAAAAAAAAGCAGTGCGAGATGTTTTGCTGGGAACGTTGGGAGCCGTTTAAAACCCAGCAGAGCCGTCACCCTGCTGAGTTGACACGGGGACAGTCACAGTACGGTGACAAGTATTCTGCGCACGTGGTCACGACACGGCTCTCTCCTCTCGTCCCTGGCTCCTCCCTACCATCCCGGGTCCCAGCGGCGCCATCCTGTGCTGGCTGGGTGTTAGCCAGGGGCCCGGCAGCACGACGCTGCTGGTGGTGGTGGTGGCATGGGCCCTCAGACGGGCCAAGTCACCGGGGGCCAGAGAGAGACCTGAGATGCTGGCGGCGGACGTGCTGCAGTCGGAGCAGCTGCTGCCTCCTCCGGAGCCCTCAGACCCGCCGTCCTCCTCCGGCGGCTCTACCACGGACCAGGTGGAGGAGAGGAAGGAGAAGGCTTCTCCTCTCTGCGGAGGGCTTAACAGACGGCCCGGCAGGAGGGGACTCTGGGGGGACCCCTCGCTCTGTACCTCCTCACCCACACCTTCGCCTCCTCTCTGGCTGTTGTTGTCGTACCAGACGCCGTCCCACTCCCTCTGATGGACACCGGGCCTCCTTCCTCCAAATACATCTTCATCTTCCTCCTCCTCCTCCTTGTCCCACTCCCTCTGATGGACGCTGGGCCTCCTTCCTCCAAATACATCTTTATCCTCCTCCTCCTCATCAAACTCCTTCTGATGGACACTGGGCCTCCATCCTCCAAACACACCTTCATCATCTTCTTCCTCCTCCTCCTCCTCCTTGGGGTTGGGCAGCCTCTGCTCAGGGTTTGGGAGGGGAAGAACCTTGTGCTCCTCTCTCTCTGACTCCTCCTTCTCACCTGACTCCTTCTCTTCCTTCACATCCTCCTCAAGAAGGTCTGCCACCTCCTGCTCTTCCCTGTCTCCCTCATTATTGTTCTCTGTCTGCCTCCCTCCCTCCTCACTCTCTCCTCTCTTCTCTCCGCTCCTCCTCTCCTCACTCTCTCCTCTCCTCTCTTCGCTTCTCTTCCTCTCCTCACTCTCTTTTCTCCTCTCCTCACTCTCTCCTCTCTTCTTTCTACTCCTGCCTCTCGCCTCACTTCCTCCTCTCCTCTTCGTCTCCTCACTCTCTCCTCTCTTCTTTCTACTCCTGCCTCTCGCCTCACTTCCTCCTCTCCCCTTCGTCTCCTCCGTCTCCTCACTCTCTCCTCCCTTCTTTCCACTCCTGCCTCTCGCCTCACTTCCTCCTCTCCTCTCTTTGCTTCCCCTCTTCCTCTCCTGGCTCCTTGCTCTCCTCTCTCTGCTCCTCTTCCTCGTCCCCTCACTCCTGCTCCTCCTCTCTCCTCCTCCTCTGTGTGTACTACTCCTCTCCTGGCGTTTCCTCTCGCTGTGTCTGTCTTTATCGCCGAGTAAACTCCCCCTCCCCTCACTCCCCCTCCCCTCGCTCTCCTCCTGCCTGGCCCCCGGGCCGGGGAGGCTCTCTCCCCCCGAGCCTCCTCCTCCCCCTCCCCCTTCTCCATCTCCCTCTGAGTGCCATCCTCTCCCTCTCCTCTCCTCTCCTCCTTTCCTTCTCTCTCGTCCCTTTGAAGACCTGCTCCTCCTCGACTTCTTCTCCTTCTCCTTCCTGGTGGAGCTGCGGGGCCTCCTCTGTTGAACGGCCTCTACTGCAGCCACACTCTGCTCCTCTGGGCGCCGCCGCTGACGCCGCCGGAGGGAGGGGGAGGTGACTCCATGCTCACGGCCTGATGGATGGATGGATGGGTGGATGGATGGATGGATGGATGGATGGATGGATGGATAGAAGAAGGCAGGTAAGAGAGAGAGACAGAGAGAGTGAGAGGGGGGGGTTGACATTATGTAATGTGTTATTATTACACAATAACAGCCTCAGTGTTCATTTAAAGTCAGTGTAGGCAGCGAGCGAGCGTTCCCAGAGTGCATCTCTGCATGAGGCTGTGTTACTTCAGCTTGTGTGACAACAGCTGCTGTCTGCACGAAACCTCCAGATGAGACCCTGTTTTCTAAAATACCACACCTGTACACATCCTGTGCCCTGCAGCACACGCTAGTTTACGTTCCCGTTTAACGTGGAAACACTGACTCTCAGTCTTCTTCGTGTCAGAGACCCCCAGATTGATATAGTATATTAGGCCAACAGAAATCCATCTGACAAGTTTCTGTCTCTGACACCCCAAACAATAATTTTATGAGAGACTCTGATCAAAATAGCTATTATTATAGGGTCTCTTTCTAATTGTATGTACTTGTAAATGGAATAATGGAAACATTTAACTTAAAATAATTTCACTGGGGATGCCCTGTGCCCTCCCCAAGGAACCCTGGGTGTCTCAGCACCTCGCATTGAGAACCTCAGTAAATCTCAGTAGTAAAATACAAATAATTTTACTCCCGTCACGCTCTACAAAAATCACTGTGGATGGTGAAGGGGGGGGGGGGGGGTTGTCGAGCGTGATTTCACAAATGAGGACGTTTTCAACACATACAGGGACACACACTGGAAGGTTAACATTTATACTTTGTCGTGCGACTGTGTCGCTAACCCTATAAATAGTGATCTCACAACGCATCTTTGTAGATCTGCTATTTTGGGGGGGTGAGCGACGGCGTCGCACGACTGCGTACGAATGAAGCGTTAGCGTGAGCGGAGTGAGTGTAGAAGAGACAGAAAACGTTGAGAACTAACAGGAACGACTACCAACCGCGTATTCTCCGTCCGTCCAATCACATAGAAGCAAGGCTCGCCCAGCTTGGAGTTGGTCATACAGAGAGACAAGCTGGACAGTTCCACTGAAGAGAGACAAACAGGAAGAGGAAGGAAGTGTGGAGCGGACAGGAAGCAGGAAATAAGTCAAATAGAACAGGTGAAGTGCAAAGGGAGACAGGGTTATAGTACAGGAAATGTAAGGAGAATTAAACAAGCCAGAAGCAAGAGGGTAGATATCAAATAAATACCCCCCAAGGAGGACAGTAAAAAGGATAAGATAAGATTAATGTAAACCTTAACCCTGAGAAGAAAAGAAGAAACAGATTCCATCCCTAGAGGAAAGTGTCTGACAGACTAAGCAGAGGTTCCACTTATCTCGTCCGTTCCCACACATACACACACACACACCCACACCACACACCACACACATCTCAGCATGCAATAGGTCAAGTTTACTTGGTTGTAAAGGTCCGCTATGACCTTGGCAGCCCAAATCCAGGCCAAATCTGATTTCCTATCCAGTTTGGAGTTGAATTGGTTTCATGCAGTCTGAAAAAGGCCAAGGAGGGTGATTCAAATCTGATCAGCAAAACTCAGTTTCCATGTGTTTTGTGTCACGATCCGCTCCTCGGACCGTGGACTGACTTTATTATTTAGCCATTGTCTGACCTTTTATGGTATTGGACCCTTTTGGACCTTTTTGACCACTCTTTCTGTTGTTTTGTTCCCTGTTCTCCATGTACCTTTATTCTGTAGTGTTGTCTTGGTGTTTCCTGTCTGCCCTAGTTGTTGCTTCCTGTCTTGTCTCTCTAGTATGTCTTTGTAATTGTAGTTCACCTGTGTCTTGTTCTGTTCCAGCCAATCATGTGTTAATTGTCCTTTGTTCTCACCTGTGCCTAGTTAGTCCCTGTCTATTTATATGTCCCTCTGTTTCCAGTCTGTGTCGGTTCATTAATGTTGTCACTGTGTTCTGTCTGTTTCCTGTTGTCCTTTTATTCCCGGTTTAAGTAATAAATCCCCCTGCATCTGATTCGTTCTGTCTCTGCTCACTGTCTGCGCTTGGGTCCTACAACTCCCTGCCTCGCACCGTGACAGTTTTGTGCTGTTCAGACTTGATAAAACCGATCTGATTCCAATCTGGATAGGCCCAAAATCTGATCCCCAAAACATGTCTTTTAAGTTCCCCTTTAGCCCATTCAATCTGGGAAAGCATCTGTGTCATTTTAGATTTTAGCTATATATAGCAACATACGTTTTTCAGAAAAGTTAAGATTTAGAAGGCATTTTTAGAATCGGCCTCAGGTCTTAATGGTTTAGGCCAGTGGATAAGATTTGTTTGGCTTTAGTGTCCCTTCCAATGCGGGAGACCTGGGTTTGAATCCTGGACGTCATGCTACAGTAGCATGCCTCTATTTTCCCTGTTTCAGTCCTTTTCTGCAGGCTGTTTTGGTGTCTGTAGCTTTAAAGGCATATTAGCTGCTGCTCGCCACACCCACTCTGGAACTTTATGGTCTGTACATCCCAGGTTGCCAGAGAACGTGTACTGACTAACAAACACTGTGCTAACAAAATGCCTTTTTAAAAAAAGGAGACACATTTTGGTCCATCTACCATTTCATGCAGGTGAAGACAGAGACGGAGCTACATAAGCTACCTGAGCTAACTCAGAAGGGGGAAAGGTTGTCTTATTTCACTGTTTGACATTGGCTAGTTAACCAGTGCACTGCCAGAGCCTTTTCTACGCCGCAGCGGTTCTCATATACAATACAATCTCTGGGACCTGCAGTCTGCCCTATAAAATCTGAACTCTGAAAGAGCACAAATGTACAGATCTCCTCAAGGACCCCTGGGGGTCGCCGGACCCCCGTTTGAGGACCACTGTTCCACATCGACCATTTCTCACCATAGTCAGGAACATAGCCGTTGCCTCTCTTGAGGACCAGGTGAATGCGGTGTCCTCCTCTACGGATCTGCTCCACAGCCTGACTGTGGGTCATCCCAGCGGTGCTGTCTCCATTGATCTCCACCAGCTGATCGCTCACCTATACGACCACAACGCACAGAACATCATCAATACACTGCATTTAAGCTCAGGCCGACTATGTTATTTTTCGACATCTATTAGTGTTCCTCTTCTGGGGGGGGCGAACATTTGGCGAAAATAGCCGATCTGTAAGCTCACAAATTGACGCGTAGATGTAGCAGTTGTAGAGAGTAGTAGAGAGGTGAAAAGTTTATATTCCACCTCTCTGCAGCCAGATAAAAATGAATACGAGGGGGTTGGCCAGCTAATTTATTTACATTGTAGTTATAGTTGTTATAGTTTTTAACTGTGTTGTGTTTTTTTTACTTAGGATTTAAAATGTCTTATAACTTATAGTTTTTCACTGCATTCTATTTCTACTGATGTAAAGTTTTTTATTATATATTCATCAAGCTCTTTTTTTACAGACAAATCTGTATGAATGTATGGCAACTATCTATCTACAGTATCTATCTATCTATCTATCTATCTATCTATCTATCTATCTATCTATCTATCTATCTATCTACATGAACACGCAGAGCAGAACAGACCCTCAGCACCTCGTCACAATGCTAGCATTTCCAGCATAGCCTAAGTACGCGGCGCTCCCATTGAAAACAATTCAAAACATGTGCTGTGCTCAGGAAACAAACACCTCGGTGGACACACACAGCACCTGTGGTGCTGCTATGACAGCTGAATTCCCCTCTGGATCAATAAAGGTCAATTATGAAATGAACCCACCTGTATCTTGTGGCTTCGTGAGGCGGGTCCTCCCTCCATCAGCCCCAGGACGTACAGACCCATGTTGTACTCACTGCCCCCCCGCAGGCTGAACCCAAAGCCGGTAGAGCCGCGGTCCAGGTCACAACTGTAATACCTGGAGTCATGCTGCGACACAAACACACAACCATTAACCTTAACCCAATACCTTTTCTGCTGAATGGAGAATTCTATTCTAATTAATATTGGAGCTGCTAACTATCAATTCACGATTATTTTATCTATACGTTTTTGCAGTTTTCTTTTTAATTCTTTTTTATTTTTTTGTAATTGACTAAATGGATTAGTCTAATTAACCACCCAAGCGCAAGCCCAATTTAATATGTTGTTGTACAATGGTGTTAGTGACAAAAATAGTGAAAATAGTTTGTAGATCTGCTATTTTCACTATTTTTTTTAATCAATTATTGATGATTAACTGTTGCACCCCAATTAATATACAGTATTCTGTTCACAAAAGAGAAGCAGGATGCTGGTTATTATTTAGGCTCAGAATAAACAATCCTGTCCTCACCTTTGGGCGTGACCTGTGACCTTTCCTGCTCTTGTGACTGGGGTCATAGTCGGTGGATTCTGAAAGACTTGAGGAGTCTAGAGGACATGAAGACTGAGGTTAGACTGCACTGTTGAATCTCCAGGGTTAATTTAACTCTGAGAGTGTATACATGTAACCAAATGGACCCGTAAGGGTCCATGTGCAGTGTGCACACTCTCAAAGTTAAGAAAGGGATACAGTAAATTAAGACAGCGGATTCGGCAGTGCATTGATGTAGATATCATAATGTGTATGCAATGTATGCAATGCATGTGTGTGTGTGTGTGTGTGTGTGTGTGTGTGTGTGTGTGTGTGTGTGTGTGTGTGTGTGTGTGTGTGTGTGTGTGTACGTGTGTGTACGTGTGTGTGTGTGTGTGTGTGTGTGTGTGTGTGTGTGTGTGTGTGTGTGTGTGTGTGTGTGTGCGTGCGTGCATGTGTGTGTGCATGTGTGTGTGCGTGCGTGCTCACAGGTGCTGGGTCGTGGGACGATGGTGAGGCGGAGGGAGTTTCCAGCTCGTCGGAGGATCTGTGCCAGTTCTTGGTGGGGCAGGGTCACCACGGGACGGCCCTCCACCGCCTCCAGACGGTCACCGGGTCGGATCTGCCCGCTCCGCGCCGCCGGACTGCCCCGACGTACC
This sequence comes from Gymnoscopelus braueri, assembly GCF_963280865.1. Taxonomy (NCBI): domain Eukaryota; kingdom Metazoa; phylum Chordata; class Actinopteri; order Myctophiformes; family Myctophidae; genus Gymnoscopelus; species Gymnoscopelus braueri. The sequence goes on along the minus strand of NC_137614.1, from coordinate 40,408,938 downwards.
GTCACGAAGCGGTGAGGGAGCAGCGACGCAGCTAAACACACAATGCAAAAACGAACCCACACAATTAAAGCTACAATCCATACGTTTTATATTCTCTCCCGGTGGAGAGAGGCGATTGCAACTGTAACAGACATTAAAAAATCATACCCAGTGTGAAGTGGGCGGTGTGGTCACAGTAGTCATCACAGTGATGGAAGTTCACTTAAAGAAAAGTAATATTGTGGACCAACCATTGTACACCCCTAACTTAAAAAAAAACATAAATGTGTTTTTTTTTAAAAAAAACATAAATGTGTTTTTTTTAAGTGCATAGTCCTATTTATAGGGCTATGCACATGTGTCATGTGTTCACTAGCCAATCACAGTCCTGAATAGTCCTGAATTGGCCACCATAGTGTACAATGGTGGCCAATCACGGTGCAGGGTTAGGGGGGTACAATGGTGGCCAATCACAGCGCAGGGTTGGGGGGGTACAATAGGGTACAATAGGTACAAAATGGGGGGGTACAATGGTGGCCAATCACAGTGCAGCGAATGTCGATGTCCAAACCTCCCATATATGGGCGGTTTCACCGCCCAAAAATCCCTGTGGGATACAAAAATATGTACCACTCGTCCAAGAGGGAATCCCCACTTGTCCAGGGTAGATATTGCCTTATGAGCTTCAGACAGGGCTACTTCGTCTACTAGTAGGTGTCCTACCCGATACCAGGGTCTAATAGAGTAGGGAGACCACCTCCAACCACTGCAGATAGTTATATTATATTAACATACTCTACCACACTAATTGATTAAAATAACCCTATATTCATTAAATTACATTGTGAATTGTAGCTTTTATTGAACTCTGAGAGTTAAATGAACAGTATTTCACTGTGTACAGTTTGCGGAGCCACCTAGAGGCCTGGATGACAGCAGGTGTTGAGGTGTTCTGTAACACCCAGCCATAAG
>NC_137614.1:40350487-40402987 GCF_963280865.1 Gymnoscopelus braueri | reverse complement strand
GACAGAGACAGGGATAGAGAGAGAGAGAGAGAGAGCGAGAGAGCGACAGAGAGAGAGGCAGAGAGAGATTGAGAGAGAGAGGGAGAGAGGTGGGAAAAGAAGGAGATAAATGACCACGATGAAGAGCGGTGAGAGAAAAGTGTGAAGATGAGAAGGCGAGAGGCAGCAGCGACTGCCAAGAGAAAGAGAAATGGTTTTCGTTGCCCCAAACGGGGGTGAGACGGACGGTGGGGCGAACGAGGACACAGAAACCGGGGAACAGAGGGGGCCACTACCTTAATCTCACCATGACAACGTAAATGCACGTCGGCTCGGCCCATAAAGCAGATTGAAGCGCATCAGAATGGAGGAGAGGAGGGGGGGGAGGGGGTCATATATCACACAGGACACAGTGGCTAACCTTTCCATTAATACTAAAAGCTACTAATGCCGCGATGTGTTCCATAAAGCATAACGTCACTGGCTGGGCGGAAACCTTGCATGTCCAAAACAGTTATACTTTTCAGGAAAATGGATAAAATAACCAGGTGTTCCAATGGATCCGATGTAGTTATTATTGTAGTCACAAGCTCTTGTTAATACTTTTCTTTTTTTTTCCAATATTCCCACAGAGACACTTTACCACCTTAATGTCTACAGTATATCATGAATAGTATATACTGTACCAGCTGCTATGCTCACGCACCTTATGTCTGAGCCTTATGTCTAAACCTCATGAACATACTGTACGGATGGATATGCTATGTGTAAATATGTAAATACCTTTTTGTTATTTGATAATTCTTTCTTCCCCCTGTCCCCCCCCACCCCTCTCTTTTCTATCTTTCTCTTTCTGGAAACAACAGAAACGATGGAGCAAAAACTAATTTCACCCACTTGTTTTACACCTGTGATGTGACAATAAAGATTCTGATTCTTAACCACTTGCACACACACACACAAAAAAAATTGATGATCGGCTATTTCCGCTACGTTTGCGTGACTCTGTTGTATGACAAGTAAGGCATTTCTTAAAGTGTGAAATATGGAGATACAAGTTTTTTCGGGCTGACAGCGACGATAAAGCAGCCCTGGCTGTGGTTGCGGTGTGTCAGGTCGGCGGGAGCTGACGGAGAGGTGCAGAGGGAAGATGCAGCAGCAGCGTGAGAACGAGGCGTTCTGTCAACAAAGGCTTCCTGTGCTGACATGGTGATTTAGACAGAGGATCGGTGCTGGCACACACATAAAAACCTGAGCGCTTAATAGACCTGCAGCACGGGGCTTCGGCCACCATCATTGGACTATTGATTCCATCGATTTTTGCTCAAAAGTGCACAGCACACAAAAGCGAGCGCATGTGTACGTGCGTACAGGATACGTGCGTCTGCCCACATGCATACTAAACACGCATACATTCAGATATGCATAACTATGCGCAGAAAGGCACATTTGCCTCCATACAGTACATGCTCTTAATCCAGCCAATTACTACTACAAGGTTATAGAGAAAATAACCAGAAATTCTTCTTGTGTGTGACCTCCAAAAAACAGCAATTTACAGCGAGTTCCCCCTTGGGGCAAGTGTCCTGTAGTCCACTTTAACTCACCATTCATTCATCATTTAATTAAGTGTGAGGTATACGTAGGAATTCACACTTGATGAACTAATTAAATGTCAGGGATCCTCTGCTAAAAGATAAAAAATGCATCCTGTAACAAATATCTAGTAGCAGATGATATGTGTAAACAGTGATTTGCAACAATGCAAGATAAGGCCGATCAGGGACAGCAGGCTTGTCAGGGTTGTTACTGTAAAAGCCTCTTTAATAGATCATGACTCATCCAGTGGCATGAAGCCATGGCAACCACCTTTTAATCTGCAATTACCTAATGGGCAATCTACTCCCAACAGCATCCAACAGCATCCGACAGCATGATTCTTCCCCTGGGCAGGTAACCAAATGGCTGCAGCACACTGACAATGTCAGTGCTTGAAATTCAACTTTCTGAATAACTTTCCGAATAATTCATAAGGGCCCGGGGCGTGCACACACACACACACACACACACACACTCACACGCACACACACACGCACACACACACACGCACACGCACACACACACACACACGTGCGTATTAAGAAGCGTATTCATGCCCCCTGTCCTACCTAACAAATCCCCCCAGAAAAGAACAAAACAAATGGTTGTGATGTGCCTGGAACCATCAGCCAGCTGTGTCCTATCAAAGAGCAATCAACAGTGTAGTCAACGATCCTCATGAGAGAACTAGAAAAAGAACCGCTTCAATGAGCCACAGCTGTGTCAAAACATAGCGTGCCTCTTCACTATTAAACCTATGCACAGTATAGGCGTGTTTTCTATATGAATACACTGATGAATTTTCACTTTATAAGCATGAATGGGGTTTAATTGTACGAAGAAATCCAATACAGCCATTTAACCGCTTAAACCGGAGTCCCCCAGTGTTTTTAACTGTACTGTATCTCTTGTACTTCAAACATCAACCCTGATCTGCTGCTGCATAATTACAACATGAGATAATTTGTCACCAGGCAGATGGCTCTCACCTTTGCCGTTTTCCACATCCTGAGAGGCGATGACGAACCCGAACCCCTCCCCTGGCTTTCTCCTGAGCTCCACCTCGAAACCTCGGTGCGGCCGACTCTGTTCTCCGCCCGGCCTGTCGGTAGGGTTGTTGTCACGATCATGACATTTTAGTTGCCGATTAATTGTCATACAAATAATCGCAATTAATGATTTAATGTGTTTTTGTACCATATAAATCTACATTTTATTTCTGTTAGCATTTTATGGTTTGTAAACAAAGATTGCAGAGGGCAGATACATATATGACAAATAACTTAAATATACAGTACACAGAAATTACAGACAATGACCAGCACCAATAATCAAAATAAATAATGTACTTAATAATTCAATACTTTCAAAAAATAGCGAGATCTATTTGATTTTTCAACAGATTAATGTATACAGATGAATGGAAGCGATTATGCAAAATTATTGCGGTTATCTCAAATAATTGCGATCAGGCGATTATGCAATAATTGTGACAGGCCTACCTGTCTGGCCCTGCCTCGGCGGGGGGTACGCCGTCCCCCTCGTCCTCCAGCCCCGTGTTGATCCAGTCTTTAGGCTCCATGGTCAAGGTGACGGGAATGGACTCCAAGAAGCTGGTGCTCTGCACCAGCGAGGAGCGCACGAGGGCCGGAGACGGAGGGGTGTTGATGGAGGTCCGGGGCAGAGGCAGCAGGGCTTCTGGGGGCGGAGAGGGGTTATCTGACACCCCGGGTGGAGGAGGTGGTCTTAGAAGAGGTGGGGGCAGCCTCCGTCCAGAGTTGGGGGAGACGGAGGAGTGACGGTTGCCTGGTAATAACAAATAAAAACACATAATAATCTGAGTATCGAAATAAAGGTTCTTTCATGTCAATGGTGTGCTTCCATGTGAAATACATCTGAAGAAGTGATCAGTGTGTTGGTTATGGCAGTGGTTCTCAAACATCTTCATGCCAAGGACCCCTAAATTGTATTTCGCCATGGGCCCCCATTTGAAAATATGTTGCGCTAGGGGCCCTAGTTCTTTTCTAAATTGTATGAAAATAGCCAATCTACAAGCTTGCCTATTTTTAGATACAGTAGATTAGCTATTTTCAAATAGCTGAATAAACCTCACTTTGAGGCAGTATGCTGGGGACCCCAATGCGTTATGGTATCCATGGCAATAAGCATCATCGATTCCCCCAGCTTGACTCTGCTTTGCTGAAACACTAGATCTGCTTATGAATTAACTATGACTTTTATGTCTATGACTCTGAGGTGGGTTGTACCAAAAAAAGATTCAGCTGTAATCTGGATTAAATCATGGTTTATCTATTAATCCAGTTGCACAAAACTTTATACCTAGTTTAAAAGTAACGGTTTACATTTAACCCATCCTTTTAATCTTAGTTTTAGTTTTGTCAATAAACAGGATACATTTTAATCCTGTTGCTCCAAAATGTCAGACGATATTAGATGGATTGAAGAAAACAACAGAGTTCCTCAACGGAAAGTAAGGGACCCTGTTGAGTTTTGATGAAGAATTGCACTGCACATGCTATTTTTCGTTTAACATAAGTTTATGCCAGTTTTCTCACAATAGGGAAAAAAACATGTAATGCTAGTGATTAGTCTCAAAACAATAACATTGATGCTGTTCATTTACACTGGCCAATCCAGGCAATCAAAATGAATCGCAGGTTAAGGTTTTAGTCACTGATTTGTTAAGCAACACCTAAAATTAAGTGAAGCAACAAAAACAAAACCTAGATCAACAAATCCTTGATAAGCCCTAAACTATGCTTAATTAAATCCTTGTTGTTGCAACCCACCCTGAGGCTCAGTGCATTTACACAAAAGTGTCACACTTACCTGCCCTGTAAACCAATAAGACCACCTCTCCCTGTTTGGTGTGTTCCTGCAGTATCCTTTGAACCTGGAAGCAGAACCAGCACATTACACTGTAGTAGCTAACCTTCACACTGATAAAATACAGACATGACATTTTCGCAAGGCTAGTCTCTCGAGACTGACTGTTGTGTCACACAATTTTCAGTACTGTACATCAGAAGCGCTGAAAATAAAAATAAAGCTATTTTTCAACTTTTTCTTTTAATAAATCAGTGCTATTGAACTCCACTTGAGCTGTATTTGTGTAAAGTGATGATAATATAAGGACACATTGTGTTGTTCTAAAAACATTTTATTTTATTTTTTTACATAGCTGGTTTCCGCCCGACAGCAGATTTATGTTAAAGATATTTTTAGATATATATTCTAAAAACAAATATGTTATAATATTTTTTATATATATTTTCGGGAACGGAAATCTCAAACAGATGTCAGGGGCATAATTACAGACTCTCTGTAGAATTCCAAGATTGTGAAATCCTCTTCTATTCAACAAATTCCCCCCGCTCTCATTTCTATCCATCTGTTTTCCTCAGCGGTTATCGTAAGTACCCCTAAGGGGGTCCGTATGCATTCGGCAAACGGACCCCCTTATATTTGGACTCTCTTGGAGTTACAGACCTAGAAGGGCCATTTGGTTTTTAACTATCAACACATTTAGCTGGGGAGTGGGGACCCCTTAAGCCACCTCAAGGAACCCTGGGGGGTTCCCCAGACCCCACTTTGAGAACCACTCACAGTCAGTGGTGTGAAGTAATTCAGTACATATATTCAAGTACTGTGCTTAAATACAATTTTGAGGTATTTTTTACTTTACTGGAGTATTTCCAATTTTCAGTACTTTTACTTCTACTCCACTACATCATGATCTCAGAGGCAAATATTGTACTTTTACTCCGCTACAATTATTTGAAAACTTGAGTTACTAGTTACTTTGTAGATTTTTATTATTATTACAAAAACATACATTAACCACTTCAGCCCTATATACATTTCGGCCATTTGAAAATAGCCGATCTACAAGGTCACAATGCGTCGCATCGAGACGCATTGTGAGGTTGTAGATCTGCTATTTTCGAAAGAATTTTATACATTTGAAAACTTGGGAAATGGGACATTCTGCACAATGAGTACTTTCTACTTTCGGTACTTTAAATACATTTTGATACCAATACTTTTGTACTTTTAATCAAGTAAATTTAGAATTCTTGACTTTTACTTGCAAACAGAGTATTTCTACATTGCAGTATTGATACTTTTACTTAAGTAAAAGATGTGAGTACACCACTGCTCACACAGTATGTATATTACCTGTGGGACTGTGAGGCTCTGAACGTCGGCCCCGTTGATTTTGACGACGGCGTCCCCCGGCTGCAGGGAGTTGCACTGCCTCCGGTCCCAGACCCTCTTCACCACGGTCATCTGGCCCCCCGGCCCCCCCGCCGTCACGCTGAACCCCAGGCCGTGCTCCGCCTCGCTCTGGGCCAGAGCGACGGGCACCAGCTCCCCGCCGCCGCCCCCGCTGACGCTGCCCAGGCTCATGCCCCCCGGGGACGCCGGCACGCTGCTGGGGCTGGCGCTGCTGCTGTTAGCGAAGCCGTTGTAGCCGCGGTGGTGGTGGTGGTGGTGGGGGCTGTCGGGGGTCGGGGAGATCCTGAGGTAGGAGGAGGAGCCGTGCGGCCGGTAGAAGCGGGCGTGAACGTGGGCGTTCCGCGGACCCCCCGGCGACGACGAGGGCCTGAAAATGTTATGAGTTGATGATTAATTGTCATGCAAATAATTGCGATTTAACGATTTATTTGTGTTTTTTTGGCATTGAACATAAGAACATTAAAACATAAAACGAACAACAAACTATTGCTGCTGTTTGACTTTTAGGCTTTGTAAATAAAAACTGCACAGGGCAGATATGACTATTAACTTATATACAAAGCCTATTACTGAAATATACAAAGAAATGACTGAAAATGACCAGTACCAATAATCCAAATAAAGTACTATGGCCAGAACAGGCCAAACATTTAATAATTTTATACTTATATATATATTTTTAACCCATTCAATCTGGGGACGCATCTCTGTCATTTTAGATTTCTTTGGCTATTCAAAAATAGCAGATATACAAGCTCATCTACAAGCTCATAGCTCATAGCTCATAGTGCGGCACTTTCGTGAAAATCTTTGCAACATTTGTAAAATATTTTGTTCCAGGGACCCCCAGAAGCAAAGATTTGAGTTACAAATGTTCACTTTAAAAAATACATATTCAAAGATTTTCACGATTTTTTAAAAATAGCGCTGTGAGCTTGCATATCTGTTATTTTTGAATAGCCAAAGAAACCTAAAATGCCAGAGATGCGTCCCCCGGATTGAATGGGTTAAATACCAGAAATCGACGATCTACAAGCTGTGAGCTTGTAGATCGTCTGTTTTCGCTATGTTTTTCAACAGATGAACTTATACAAATGAATGGAAACGATTATGCAAAAAATAATCGCGATCATCTCGAATAACTGCGATCAGGCGATGATGTGATAATGGTGCCAGGCCTACCTGGGCCTCCTCTCTGCATAAGGGAGGGGGATTCTGGCTCCGGGCACGGTGCACGTGGACATGTCGCTCTCTGATGACTTGTAGGTTCCGTAGCGAAGCGTGTGAGTGGGCGTCAAGGAGTTATTGTTGTGGTTACGGATCAGAGACGCCCTTCGGGAGGAGAGAGGACGAGTGACGCTGTCACTTCCAACGACTCATGTTCGAGTTTTCGGTATGAACAACCAGTGGTGAAAATTATTGTGGCGGAAGTTATTTACAAGTACTGTAAATAAGTAAAATTCTGATGTACTTTTACTTTACTTGACTATGTCCATTTTTCAATACTTTATACACTTTGACTCCACTAGCCTACATCTCAGAGACAAATATTGTACTTTTTACTACACTACCATTTTTTGACAGCTTTAGATACTAGTTAGTTAGATTATTTTACAAAACATACATACATTAAGCAATTAAGCCTTATTTTATACCTTGTCTATTCAAACATGTATTAAAATGTAGACGTTTTTTAAATAAATTTACTTTGGTACTTCAAGTATATTTTGATGCTAATACTTTCACTTTGACTCAAGGAAAATTTCTAATGCAGGACATTTACTTGCAACATTTGTATTTCTACATTGCGGTATTGATACTTTTACTTAAGTGAAAAAACAACAACAATGACACCGTAAGATGACAGTGTCATTTTATACAAGTGTTACCTGTGCGATCCGATGGCAGAAACCACCTCGCTGTCGCTCTGGCTGGCGAGCGTCGGGTCGAGGGACAGCAGTCTGGCTCTGGCGAGACTTCTCACCGAGCGGGGAGGTCGCACGGGGCCGGACGACATGGCTTGGCTCACGCTGGAGCGTCTGTACGGCTGGAGAAGCCTGGGAGCCGAGTGGTGGTGGTTGTTCCCGTTGGCGTCCAGGTCCATGCCCGCCTCCGCGTACCTCCTGTCATCGTGGACCCCGTTGTGGTGAAGGTACTGGGTGTGCTGTCCAGCGGTGGAAAGAAGCTAAAGTAAATTTACTCAAGTACTGTGCTTAAACCCGCCTACTGGTCACATCATCATTGGAGAATCCAAGCTACAGTAATAGAAACGCTAACTTTCCTGGAAAGTTAGCAGGCTATAATGGAAGCCATTGTTCTCGCGTTAATAAACATAACAATAAAATCTTTGTTTGAAAAAAAAAGAAAACCTGCCTAATGATGATGTCACTGGTAGGTAGGTGTCCACAGCCCTCCTCTGAGACAAAAAATAAGTACATTTTTTACTTGAGTATTTACTCTTTTTTTTAACTTTACACTTCTACCCAACTACATCTCAAATGCATGTATTTGACTTTTTACTCTATACTACAATTATTTGAAAACTAGTTACTTTGCAGATTTAGAGTATATATGTAAAACATTCATGAATCACTTACAGTAAGTCCTATCTTATGCTTCAGCTATTTGAAAATAGCAATTCTACTAGCTCACAACGCAGAGAGCTTGTGCATCGAATATTTTCGAAACATTTGGATACATTTCGACATGTTTTGAAAATAATTGTGAAATGGGCTATTCATAATGATGAGCACATTTACTTTGGTACCGTAGCATATGTTGATGCAAATTCTGCCTTTTACTTAGTAATAGAATATTGTTATGCCGCAGCATTGATACTTTTACTTAACCTATTCAAACAGGGAACGCATCTGTGTAACCACATTAACCATTATTTTATACTTTGGCTATTCAAAAATAGCAGATATACAAGCTCATAGCGCAGCACTCGGAGCTTGTAGGTCTGCTATTTCTTTTTAAATCGTGAAAATGTGTGCAAATCTTTGAATATATATATTTTTTAAAGCAAACATTTTTAACTCAAATATTTGCTTCTGGGGGGTCCCTGCAACAAAATATTTTCAGATGGGGGGTCAGCGGCCAAATACATACAACTTTGGAGGTCCTTGACATGAACTGTTAGGATTTAGAAGACATTTTGAAGACATTTTGTAGAATCGGTATAAAACTAATCTGAGTACAAACCTGCTGGGTGTGCAGAGCGGGGGACAGGCGGTGAGGTAGGCGTCCGTTCAGAGACTGAGGCTGCGTGGTGGTGGGCAGGAGAGGGGGGTCCCCGGGGTTAGGCCGCTTGGGGATGCCGTCGGGGTTGTACAGCATGGGGTAACCCCGTCTGACCTCCACGTCCACGGTCTGACCCACGGGCACCGACTTGAGCATCTCCACCACCTCTTTGTGGGTCACGCCCAGCACGCACACGTCATTGATGTAGACCAGGAGGTCCGCTGGGGAGGCAAGAGGAGGTTAAATGGTTAAAACGTGCTCTAGCATTTCTATAGTGCCTTTTATCCAAAACGCTTTTTTAAACCCATTCAATCCGGGAACGCATCTCTGTCATTTTAGATTTCTTTGGCTATTCAAAAATAGCAGATATACAAGCTCATAGCGTGGCACCGAGTGCCGCGCTATGAGCTTGTGGATCTGCTATTTTTTTTTATCATGAAAATATATATTTTTTTAAAGCGAACATTTGTAAAATATTTTGTCCAGGGACCCCCAAAGATTTGAGTTACAAATGTTCGCTTAAAAATATATATATATTCAAAGATTTGCACACATTTTCCCGATTTCTTTCCAAAAATAAGCTTGTATATCTGCTATTTTTTAATAGCCAAAGAAATCTAAAATGACAAATGAGTTCCCGGATTGAATGGGATGATGTGCGTTACATTCACCCATTCACACACACATTCCCACACCGACGGTGGAGGAAACCGTGCAAGGCACTGACCTGCTCATCAGAAGCAGTTAGGGGTTCAGTGTCTTCTTGCTCAAGAACACGTCAACACGCAGCCAGGGAGGAGCCTGGGATTGAACCAGGAACCTTCCCGGTTCCCAGACGGCTACTCTACCTCCTGAGGCACTGCCGCAATAACAAGACATTTCCGTCGCAGTTTTGAAAATCTGCTATTTTCCGTGACACTGGTAACATTTTTATACAGAGTATAAATCCAGCTTTAAAGTTACTTTACTTTTGTTATTTGCATCGTTTGATTGGTGTGTCTGTCCATTCAACCACCGGCTGCATTGTCATAGATTTTACTGTATGCTCCCCAGAGAATGAACCCTACTGATTCTGGTCACCCCATATTTCCTCTAGCGCCATCCGCAGGCCAAAATGTCAATTTTGCACACAAGAAATCTCATAATCTAACAGGCAGATTGCAGGATGAACCCTGTTGATTTCTATTTTACTTTGCATTTAGTTTTTTCCCCCAAAGGACTTTAGTTAGTAGTATGTGTGTGTGTGTGTGTGTGTGTGTGTGTGTGTGTGTGTGTGTGTGTGTGTGTGTGTGTGTGTGTGTGTGTGTGTGTGTGTGTGTGTGTGTGTGTGTGTGTGTGTGTGTGTGTGTGTGTGTGTGTGTGCCATGCATGCTACTGTACTTTGTATATCTATACATAATATTGCGTGGTCTTTCAATGGCTTAGAGTTTATCTCATATGATGTGTGCTACACAAACAGAAGTGACTTGAACTGACTGATCTAGTACAAGTATGTTGATCCCTTCTTGTGCGTGAATCTGCAGTCAGACCCAGTGTAGTTCATAAATCAAATGCTGTTGGTGTGTTTTGCACTGTATTTGTGTGGGTGTGGATTAATCCCTCAAACTAATCCCTCTAAACCAGCCTATTAACAGAAATGAACCAGATCCCTCCCTGCAGACTGCCTGTGTCCCGGGTTCCTGGGATGGAATGTCTGTATCGGTTAGTGTTGGCGTGCATTGAGTGCGAGTGTGCGTGCGTGTGTGTGTGGCTGTGTGCGTGTGTGCGTGTGTAAGTGTGTGTGCTGTCACATGTGGCTGTCAGAATCCATGCATGTATCGTTCCATATGCGTTTGAAATGATAGCTAGATTATTGTATGGGAACCATTAGGATTAAGGATTGATTGAGAGATACATTTGCTGCGAGAGAACAGAACATTTCCATCATGTTAATCCCACAGGAGGAGGTGGAGGAAGAGAGAGAGAGAGAGAGAGAGAGAGAGAGAGAGAGAGAGAGAGAGAGAGAGAGAGAGATGACGACGAGAGATGACGACATGATGACTGATTGTGTCTCAGGCCTTTGTTGTGTGAGAGGAGACATTATGGAAGGCATCAAGAACCCCCATTAACCTTCAGTTTCATGTAGATGACACAAAACCAATGCAAAATGTAGGCAAACTTACCGATCATAACTGAGCAACTATAAACATAACTGACAATCACTGTACAAGGAAAATAGATCTAAGTGTGTGTGTGTGTGTGTGTTTGTGTGTGTGTGTGTGTGTGTGTGTGTGTGTGTGTGTGTGTGTGTGTGTGTGTGTGTGTGTGTGTGTGTGTGTGTGTGTGTGTGTGTGTGTGCGCATCACTTTTCAAAAGGCGTACATCACATTTCGAAATGATTCTTCATCAATTCTTACATTGCATCAGGATGTCAACAACAGCTTCATTCCACTGAAGCAATACGACGAGGGGAAAGCAAGACTCCCCAACTTTGTTTGATTTCCTGTATCTGTGTCATGTGGGTTCAGGAGGGTGTATTTGGAAATACTCTCTGAGAATCTGTCACGCTCCGACCACTGTCAATTTCTGAACGACCAGAGAGCATCTGGGGTGCTCAGAGCGTAATTTCCAAACGCACCCACAGGACGCAAGTGTTTTAATTCCGGAGAAGGCTATCTTGTTAAATTAACCCATTCAATCCGGGAAACACATCTACAAATGTCTTCTAAATCCTAACAGTTCTCTGAAAAACGTATGTTGCTATATCAGTGGTGCTCCAACTTTTTAATGTCAAGGACCACCCAAAATGATATATATTTGGCCGCAGACCCCCTATCTCAAAAGATTTTGTTCCAGGGACCCCCCAGATGCAAAGATTTGAGTTGCAAATGTTTGCTTTAAAAATATATATTTATATTAAAAGATTTGCACAAATATTACATATTTTTCTAAAATAGCCCAAAGAAATCTAAAATTACACAGACGCTTAACCGGTCTTAATGGCTTAAGGATCTGTGGCCCCTAGAGGGCAGCAGTGACTCAGGAAGTAGAGCAAAGCAAAGCAAAGCAAAGTTTGTTGTTTACCCAGGGTGCAGACACTTGGCAACGGTAAGGTTCCCGTTTAATCAATCCCCAGCTCCCTCTGGGTCAGTGTTGAAGTGTCCTTGAGCGAGATACTGAACCTTTAACCGCACCCGATGAGCAAGGTTGGTGCCTTGCCTCCGTCGTCGGGTGTGTGAATGGATTAATGAAATGTAATGTGCTTTAGATAAAGGCGCTATATAAAAGCACCATTTTACCATTTATTTTACCAAGAGGCTGTGGTTTACAGTGATTTTAGAATAGCTAAGGGGCGTGGGAGTTTTAATAACAATTTCAGTGCCTGAAATGCCTGCACTAATGCCTAATTCATGCTGGAACTGTTTGTTTAAAAAAGTATTTCACTCTACATACCTGTCTTGAGGGCAGAGGGCCCCCCTGGCGTCACGCTGTAGACCTGAAGGAACTCCTGTAGTCTGCTGCCTCCCACGATGTTGAAACCAAACCCTCTGGAACCCTTGACGATGCAGGTATGGATCGGGTAACCCCGGAGCTCCTCTGGCTGGTCTGTGAACCCTGATGGAGGACACCAGATGCTTTACCTCCAATGCACAGACATCAAAATGTCCAAGTCAGTGGCAGTGCAGAGGTAAAGACAATAAGACAGAGATACCATCAGTGACAAGATCAGAGACACCATTAGAGAGACACCACCACCATCACAGATTACCATCAGAGATATACAGAGGAGAGATGTTGTGAGGTGAGAGAGGAGGAGACAGAGTCACAACCAATGACCAGATGGCACTTAGCCAGAAACCGTGCAGTACCATTAACACTAGCACTTTAATGGGCCACAGACTGTGTGTCTGCAGATTACCATCTTTAAGATCGATGTTGAGTAACGTAATCCAGTCCCCAGGTCAGAAGAGCAATGCACAGTCAAATCCTCAGTGGTAATTTAACTCTGAAAATGTACGGGTCCATTTGGTCCCATTTCGTACATTCTCAGAGTTACGAATGGATAAATCAACACTGAAGATTTTACAGTATACGTTTATTTCTATCTACCTTTTTGACCTTTCAATATCTGAAATGTATCAAAAAAAATGTTTTACCAACTGTAATTGGAGGTGTATTATAATGTCAAGGGTAGTATTTCAACCATTTCAACATGTCTTATAATATAATAACTAAATGTCTTTAGGTAATCCAATGAGTGGCCATTCATTTCTCATTACAGTATTTGTAGGTAACTGCGTCGAAGTCACAGTTGTATTTTGTAAAAGGTTTACTGAAACACCTTACAAGTCATCCTTTCAGTCGACACACACTCTCTGCCTGAGCCACACTGCCTTCTGGTGGCTGAAGGAGTGCACTGCAGCTCAGTGAGAGGCTTTGCACTCGTGTCATTTTTATAGGATATGATTGGTCTCTTGCTGTTTATAATAAGGCACATTGCACAAATACTGCACGTTATGTCCTCGTTCTGTTCTTTACCAGCTGAGCACGTAACAAGATTATAAAAATGTGTCACTGTCCTACCACATTATGCTCCTTGGCATGCCTGGCACAGTGCCCACCTCTACACCAGGGGCTTGGGGCTTTAGGCCTTAATCATATTTATTTTTTCTTTACGTGCACAAATTTAAAATCATCAAATGAACTGAAATGAATGGTGAGACAATTGTGCATGTAATAGCAGAAGTAGTTGAGTCGCTATCCTAATCCACAAGGACCCTCCCATAAAGCCTCATTTATGCTCTGCTGTATGACGGTGTAGTGTGCTGCAAATAGCGGATCTACAAGCTTACTGTGAACTTGTAGATCGGCGATTTTCGGCGAGCAACAGTATTAATTGGGCTTAAATGCTGAACATTAGATGGTTGCTTTGTTTTTCTTTATGGTTTTCTTTGTATGGTGAAATGGTAAGCAATGAGCATACTAAATGCATATATACAGCTCCAAATATTTAACTGAATCTGTTTACCAAATGAACTTCCCTGCTTGTGAAGTGGAATTTTGTGTTAGATGGGGAATGGAATAAGCAGCATCCCACTGCAGCATCAACCATTCCAAGTCCTAGATAACAACCTATTCATCAAATGATAGATGAGGTTGGTCTGACAGATATTTGGCAATTGCTGAAGCCAGACAATACAATAGAGGTTATACATTTAGCTCCAGAATTGATTTCTTCCCTCCCTTGTTCCACAAATCTCTGTTGAACTAGTTGAGAAATGTTATATTGGTTGTATTCATACATCAGACCAGGCTCTTGTTATTTTTAGTTAAGTCCATCTCTAATAATAATTCACAGAGATTCCAGCTGGAAATGGGTCTATAGGTCTATACTACCTGACCCAGATTTCCAAAGAGAAGTAGAGATGCTCATCCAGGAAAATCGCTTTGCCATGCGCCGTGTGCAGCTTGCAGATCTGCTATTTTTGCTGAATGTTAGCCCCAGGATACGGACGCTAAGGTTCATGTGTTTAATATCAAAGGTGGTGTAGGTGATGTTTTTTGGTTAGCGAAACCTTTTTTATTAAAAAGTTAAAGCTCTATATTCTGACAGTGATCACTGCTATATAGTGTTTGTTCAGACACAGAGGTCTCCCTGTCTCTCCAGCACTTTAATAAACCGAAAATACATTTTCAGGTGGGACACCACCTGAAAATGATTGGATGAAAGGAGGTTCTCTCTCCTTTCATCCAATCAGGAGAGAGAATCCATTCATCAGCTTAGCATTTATAGTGTTCCAGTTCCAATTTTGTCTGCTAATTTCTTTGCGTTACCATTTTCACTTGCTGTCCTATGAGTTCTCTCTCCTGATGTGAACCTGAAAATGTTTCTATTCACTAAAGAGCTGGCAGGGAGAGCCTTGTTAGTGAACAAGCACTCTAGCACATTATGGGAATATAGAGCTATTTAATACATATTTTAACCAAAGAAAAATCTTTTACACTACCTTTAAATAGCGGATTGTTCAAATCGGTTAGAAAATGTAGCCAACCTAACAAATGTTTAGTTGTATAACGTGAATGCTGTGTGCTTACACCCGTCTCAATTCAACTGCACGTTAATTCCATCTCATTTGAATTGATTAACGAGCTGGCAAGCATCTGTTACTTCCTGCCATGATGAATGCATAGTTTCAATTAGGCTGTTCTGTTCCACAGTGAAATGCGTCGCCCAGGAACCCATAATTACATCGGCAGTGAAACACGGCACCAGAAACACACAAAGGGGGTCTCACATTCATTTTTGTAGGCTGAATCCCTGCTTGACGGTCGGGGACTCGGGGACCAGCTGGGCCTCTTGGGTTTGTGACTTGGAGACAAAAACAACAAAAAAAACATCAAAATAGTGACAATGTGGCACCACTGGAATTTAACACACTTGAAATAGAAGAAGAGATCAGCTTGCCTGTTATGAGCATATTTAAGAGCGTCAATCTGGATCTTTTTAAAGCTACAATCCGTGATTATTACATCCTACCCAGGACTCAAACCCAGGTCCCCCGCATGAGCACCAACATTTCCAATGTGAAGCTAACAGAACGTGCATTTTGGGCAAATGATAAAGTTCACTTTTGGCTTTCATGCAATACCACTCCTCTACCAGTATTGTCCCTACCTGACCACAGGATCTAAATGTCTCAATAGAAGAGCAGGGAGACCAAAGAACAACCCAACCCCCCAGAACCGTGGAGGATTATCGAAGCCATAGAAATCTGGTATTGCAAGACTTCCGCATTTAAAAACGCTACTGAGCATGCTTTTATCGTCTGAAACGCTAGTGCACCTGCTCTATTGGCTCCAACGTTGGCGCCAATCCCGAAAGAAGAGTGCACTTCCGGGTGCTTTATGCGCTGCTGAGCAACCTTCATCGAAATGAATAGGTGGGGGCAGGGCCTTCCGTTCTCTAGATATATTATAACGCTATAAGCTACAACCACCATTTTTGTGGAATAGTTATATTGTTTTAGCATACCATACAGAGTGGTCCAAATAATGTTGTATTAACAAACAAACAAAAGATATGTATAGAAGAATCAATAAGATATCATTGCAGTCACCTCTCTCCGTCCGGAGAGTGAGACAACAGACATAAAACTTACAGATGATTGTAGCTTTTAAAGCCATTTTGAACAGCAACTCGATTATGTGCAGTTATGTGCAACAGAGTGGTATTGGGTTGTAACTCACTCTATATAGTACTCTCCTGGGTCACTGAAGGCCTGGTCCCAGTGGTCCGTCAACAAGCCCCTGGCCCTGGCGATACCTCTGCTGTGGATTCCTCCGTTCTCCATCTCCCTGCCATCCCCTCTGCGGGACCCCCGAGGCCGACCAGGAGAATGGTGGTCTGGGAGAGCGTTGTGGCTGACACCTGCAGAGCCTCCTGTAACTCCTTAAGTAAAGGAGTGATTATTCAGTTATGCCCTATATACTTCATCAAACAACGACTAGTGAAAAAGCAGATCTACACACTCACAACGCATCACGATACGACATGCTGTGAGCTTGTAAATCTGCCTTGTTTTGCAATTTTTTTTAATTCTTTGAACATTTTGGAAAATACATAAAATAGGTTGGAAGTGGTTAAAGTGTGGCAGGTTGGGTGGCCGACCAGTGTCTTAAGGATTGACAGATCAATCTCCGGCACAGGGTGTACTGGAACAGACTGGTTCTACATCTACGGTGGCGCCGAACCCCAAAAATGATCCAGCAGAAGTACAGTATGCAGTGACATTGAGTGAAACAAAACAAGCGCCGAGTCCCTCATATTCTGACACAGAGGAAGTGACTGGCTTGTTATTTTTGTCGTGGTGCGTTTGGTGGATATTCTGGAGGATCAAACTCATGCATAATTCATAGGATATGGATTACTAAATTAGGGCACAGATAGAGCAAAGAAAAAGAAGGTCCTTTAGGGACATTTGGGGGGGGGATATTATATGTACATTTATGGAACACAGTCGATTTCCTGAGGATTTAAACCACACCATGGGAGATGATGGGACATGTAGACAGGGACCTTAAATGACTGAGAGACCTTCTGCCGGTGTTTCCGGTGAAACCCTGAGGTCAGCATGCGGTCCATTCCTCCCACTGAGGGACAGAGTGTGATCAAAAATATTCCACCACACGCCCAGCTGAGAGAAAACAAGCAAATCTCTCTGCCTGGCTGTCCTTGTGACTGTCCTTCAGCTGTGAGCCGTTGGCATGATGACTCCACAAGGCGTCAAGCATGGCGACGGGTGTCGTGGCGACTGTCGCAGCACGTGCCAAAGGAGCAGCATAATCCAAGTTTCAGTTCAGCAGATGAGTCAGCAGAGGTCTCGACCTCGGGGCATCTCGCTGGCAAACCAAACTGACTGCATCCTTCTTTCAAACGCCACATCGGTTATTATCTCCCTCCCTGCGTGTGTGGAACGCCGCCCCATCTGTCTGGCACTGTGCCAGCCAGGCTACCTTTCTGCCTCACCTTCCATTCTGCCTCTTATCAGACTCTGGATCTCCCTGTTCTCCTCTGCTGGTCTCTCCCTCTGATCTCTCCACTCAGCTCCAGCAGTCTACGTATAACCTGGCCTGCTTATCTTTCCTGTCACACCACCCAGTTTGCTTTGTTACCTCCATCAATAATCCTTGTCTCCACTTCCCCTACTTACCTACATACATACCTACCTACCTACCTACCTACCTGCCTGCCTGCCTGCCTGCCTGCCTGCCTGCCTGCCTGCCTGCCTGCCTGCCTGCCTGCCTGCCTGCCTGCCTGCCTGCCTGCCTGCCTATCTTCTTGAATGGCTGGCTGCCTGGCTGGCTGGTTGGCTGCCTACCTGCCTACCTGGGAGGGTAGATGCCTGCCTACCTTCTTGGCTGGCTGGCTGGCTGGCTGCCTGTGTGGGTGCATGCCTGTGTGTTTGGGTGCATGCCTGTCTGTGTGGGCGCATGCCTGTCTGTGTGGGTGCATGCCTGTCAGTATGTGTGTGGGTGCATGCCTGTCAGTCTGTGTGTGGGTGCATGCCTGTGTGTGTGGGTGCATGCCTGTCTTTGTGGGTGCATGCCTGTCTGTCTGGGTGGGTGCATGTCTCCAGTATCTGCTTGCCTCCATGCCTCCACGCCCCAGGGCAGACTGACCTTCTTGTGGAAGTGATCCAAGCAATCGATGCGGCCACTGCTCCACAGAGAGACAGTGGCATACTAATTGTTCCAATGATTGATTAATTTGGGTGTCGGCGACAGTAGCTATAGATAGAGGGACACTGCGGTTATCTAGCTGCTGGTTATTGTACCGCCCTTAACACGGGAGTTTCCCCTTTAAGATACAGATTCTGCTCCCTGCTTTGCTCCTATATGAACTTGGGATCCTCCTTATGGATCATGATCAGAACATACAGTATTTATATATTATAGCCTAAACCACATGAACCCTAGCGTCCCTAATAGACTATCTACAAGCACAAGCGCTGTGAGCTTGTAGATCAGCTATTTTCAGCGACGAGATGGGAGGGAAAAGTGAAAGGGGAAAAAAAAGAAGCGGACCAAGTATAGACCCCTGGGGGGGCTCCAGGTTACTGCACTACCTCTGATATGACATCATCAACTCATCACAGTCCCTGTAACGGCAGTCGTTTTAGTCATCGTAGCGTACCACTCGCTCTATCTGCACCGGGCTGAAGTCAGACTTGCCTGATAAGCCGGAGTCCTCCTCACTGTTCTCTGCCTCGTCTGCTCTCTTTTCCAGGTTGCTGAGGGACTTGCTGCGCGTTCGGAACTTCCGGAGCAGGTTTCGGTGCTCCTGGTAGGTGATGGGCGGGCTCTCGGGACTGATGTGGACGGGTCGAGGCGTGCCGTAGTAGTTCCCTGAGACGGAGAGGGAAGATCAGGTTACGTAACAGACCATTTTGCCGTGACAAATGCAGCCGTAACGAATGCGCTGCACTTTGAACCACAGCACCGCATGGGCTCCACTGTGTCGCATGTTTCCTTATGCATTTCCTGCACCACTGTGTTGTGAAATTAATTTCTAAGAGAACTGATGCTGCAATGCATCATTCAGGTAATAGCTGAGAGTCATGTGCTGTAACGTGGTGTGAAGGTAATCCATTATCATAAATCTAAAGGTTTTCAATAAACAAGAGCATACAATCTCCATGGTACATGTTATGCCACATGACTCCATATCTGAAATGAGGTCATGAGATAAAAGGTTTTGAGCGTAAAGAAGCCCAGGCTCATTCCCGATGGGCGGTCCAGTATATACTGCTGTACCAGGATCTACTATATGTGCATTATTATATACACTCCCCTGGGATCAGTAAAATACTGTGCATTTTCTCCATCTGCTCTGCCGGCTGAAAAACAAATCCAATTAATGTCTGTCTCTCACATGTGGTTCATGGAGATCAGGGTATGAAGGGACACATTACAACCAGGTTACCAGCCGAACATCACTTAGTGCAGTTTTTTCCCCCTGCCGGCGTTCAGCTACTTTCTGCTGATGATTCTCCTGATTGCTTCCACCAGAGCCGTGCGTCTGTCACTGTCACAGGCAAGGCAAGGATGAGGGTGACATTTATTGCTCCCATTAAACTCTTATGAATTATGGATGGCTAATCTGTGGGAGGCTTTTAATCAGAGGTAGAAGTCAAACCCAGGATGGGGGAGGAGTCCGCAGGATGGGGATACCCTTTACCAGGGGTCTCAAACCTGTGGCCGGTGGACCTTCGTGGTACGTGGACCATTTGCTGGTGTTCCGCGATGCCAATCACGGAAACTGAGTTTTATTTTATTTTGTATAAAATATTGTCAACCAAGTATAGGCCTGAATTTGAGTATATTGAGACATGAGCTGGGTTGTTCTAGTCTATTATGGGGAACTATGTGGGTGTATTGTTATGTTCATTATATGTTTTGCTTTGTGGGGTGATCAAGCCATGTTTTGTTGTTTTGTTTTGTTGTGATGTGTGTCATGTGGTATAATATTGTTTCTTTTATTCATTTTAATTTCTATCTGCATATTTGTCGCCGTGTTTGTCCTTGTTTGTTTGTTTAAAAAACTTGATTCAGGGTATGCAATTTATAATAGTCTCCACCTTGCTGGAGTAGGATTGTACAATTCTTACGTATTTATTTTTTACTTTTGATATTACTTGACTAGAATTTGTGTATTCTTCTGAATCTTGAAATAAACAAAACCGTGGGGAAAAAAATATATATATTGTCAACCATTATTTTTAAGTAGGACAGCTACCATCAAGCCGATCTCTCGCTGTTAACGCACACTACTGCTTTGTTGTGGGTAATTGAAAACAATAGGCCGTGTTAACAGTCCATTAGCGACTCGAGTCGTGAACCCCTAGTCTGCATCTCAATGAGGTGCTTAACAAACTTGTTACAGAATACTACAACATTCGTGCCTTTCAATAGGCATGTCACAGATGCAATTATCCCAAACCAGAGAGATCCCATCTTTGCAGTCTGTGCAGAAGCTATAAATATTCACAGCGGTGCATAATGGTCACGCCGAGCGACTCATGCGTAATGTGGCCAGTTCCGCATTAATTGAGACGTACAGTATAAAACCAGAATCAGGAGATGGTGCAGATGTATAAATCTGAGGAAGTGAATACGTCTGCATATTTCTGCCCTTTTGTGTGTTTGCACAGTTTTATGGGTTTTCACGCCTTTGCGTTGGTCTCATTCACAAAGTTCCTCCATGATTAAGCAGGCCATGCATATGATAGCCTACTACCTATTTTATGTAGGCTGCATGCTAAACGTAAAGGAGTAGTTAACCCAAAATAATTACTTATTTTCTATCAATTACACACCCCATGAAGCCTTGAATTCATGGATTTCTTTTTAGTTTTTGACTCTACTGAGTCTCCTATTGACCAATGGTCATCAAATTATTGGCTCAGGAATGTGACAAAAACTAAACAATCTCCATGAATAGAAGGCTTCATGGGGTGTGTAATTGATAGGGTTGATTTTTTGGGTGAACTACTCATTTAACCATTCACTTCCCCCATTCACCCTATAAGTATGTTTCAGGCTTAGGTCAGGTTTAGCATACTGAAAACTGGAATTATAACATGGATTAATGCATTTCATCATGGCTGAACCATTCAAAAACAATACAAAGCACATACAGTAACCAGTAGTACCAGCGTCCAGCGCTCATGCATTTTTCAGGTGAATGGGGGAAGTGAATTACTAATGGGTGAGTTTAGCATGCAGCCTACAGAATACTGATTAGCATATGCTTGCCTCATTAATCAATAAAGAAGAAACAAAGGAAAAGGCCATTATGCAAATAAAGAGAGTAAAATTCGACATTCTGGCCAATTTGTGGAACTTAATGAATAAATAGATAATTGGATATTTCAATCGGCGACAACATAGAGACATGGAGGTATGCTCCGTCCCTGATGATTTGTTTATTAACTGATATTAAATAGTACAAAATGTAAATGTGCAAATGTAAAAAGGCCATGAAAACAGTAGATGAATGATGTTACAGGTCTACTGTACTGTAGGTGTTTTTTATGCCAGCCTAGAATAACATCAGAACCAACAGCATATGAACAATGATGTCAACGGCTCCTTCACCTTTGAACTTGCCACTCTCCAGCAGCGCTCCCGACTCCTCCAAAGAGAAGAACTCTTCTACTGAGACGAAGTTGTAGTCCACCCCCGAGATCTCCCCGTCTCTGGGCTGTCTGGTCGTACCTGGGGGAGAGAAGGTCACATCATATATCACGGACGGACATGCGGCCAAAAATAACTCTTTGCGGTCAAAGCCTCGCTAACGAATACACCACCAGAAAGAAAACACGTTCGAGGAAACAGTGTGCAATTACAGCTAGGTACCCCTTAGAGAAACACCCGCCCGTCATCTGTGAAAGGTCCTTTGTGGTTCTGTGCTGATGGTGAAGATTGCGTTTGTAATAAACACATTCACAGAGGGATGACGGAAAATTCAAGGCTCCACTAAATCCTGTGAAACATTTCGTAGTTGATGTGAAATGGGCCCCCAGATAAACGACACCCCGACCTGCCACCCAATGGTACAGCGACACCCCTACCTGCCACCCAATGGCAATGACGAGCCTGTCAACCGCCTCGTCAATAACTTATTAACCACATTAAACATGCATGAGATATTCAGAAACAGCATATGTTATATAATATTCCTATCCACGTGCGTGACTTAAAGTGGCCCTCAGAGCCCGTCATTTATATGACGGGCTCTGAGGGCCAGTGGTCTATGAGCATAATTAACCACTTAAACCCTATACACTCCCCCAAGGTCTATACTTGGTCCCCTCCTTTTTTCCCCCTCTACACCAAGTCACTTTGCAGAAAATAGCTATTTTCACAGAATGTTCACCTATGCCCAGAATATCGATGCATTGGTCACTGAGTTGGTTCGAAGGTGTCCCCCCAAAAAATTAGGAGCAGTAAAGTATTATTCAATATTATTTCACCAACTTTAAAGGTAGGGTAAGTGATATTTTTGGGTTAAAAAAAAAATATTTTGTTAAAAGGTTAAAGCACTATATTCTGATAGTAATCATTGCTATAGAGTGTTTGTTCTGTAACAGGAGTCTCCCCGTCTCTCCAGCTCTTTAATAAACAGAAAATACATTTTACGGTAGGTGTCAAAATCTCAGCCAATCAGGAGAAAGTACCCATTTTTACCTAATTTCTTAGTGTCATCACTTTCAATTTCACTTGTTTAATCTATATCCTGATTGAGTTCTCCATCCTGATTGGATAAAATTGGAAATGAAACTGAAACTGAAACCAAAATGCATTTTCTGTTTTTATAAAGAGCTGGAGAGACAAGGAGACTCCTTTTACTGAACAAACACTCTATAGCAATGAGTACTATCAGAATATAGAGCTATTTAACACTTATTTTAACCAAAGAAAATCACTTACCCTACCTTTAAAAACTAACCTCATGAACCTCCTTATTCTGGGGCAAAAATTCGAAAACAGAATATCTACAAGCTTGTCATTCAGTCAATGAAGTAAATAGGGTTTAAGTCATTAACCCAATGAAATAATGTATAAGAATGACTATTCAGAAAATAGGTCTCACTTTCCCCACCTACAGTATACACTGTAGAAGTATGTACTACAGTATATCTAATATAGCACAAATCCTCTCTTATGGAGGTCCCTGGCACAACCCCTTTTCAAATGGGTGTCCACAGCCTAATACATATCAATACATGAGTCAAAATCATGCCTGGAAAGACTTCTTCCACAACGTGTAAAGACAAAACCACCATGGGATACAGGGATACAACATACAAATGTATCCCTTTGACTCCAAATGACTATTGCACATTCACAGATTCATCAACACTCATCAAGCCAGTCTATTGAGTGATTTGGTAAATCGCCCATTGCCCTCTAATGAGACCTCTGCCATTTTGACCTTGAGACGAGCAAATCCTTCACTGGGTATAAAATTAGCCCACGGCCAAAAAACAGAGGACACGTGTCTGTCCTTCTGCTGGTGAAACACACATCACAGCAGGACTCACACCCACCCAGATACCACATAAAACCTGTGATTAATGCACTGCTTCCCTCAGCTACAATGACACACACATGCTTGCATAGGGCATACTCGTGTGTGTGTACTCACACACACACGCGCGCATGCACGCACACCAACACTGCAACATACACACAGATTGCAGCAATCTCTACAGTCTACACAATGTTTATTCACACAGACAAGCAGACACATTGATAAAAATGCATGCACGCATACAAGTGTATACACACCCACGTGCACGCACGCACGCACGCACGCACACAAAAACATAAATGTCAAGCATGAGACTGCCTTAAGTCAGCCTGACCCCCTTCCAAGTCTATTTACAAATCCTAATCGGAAACAGAAGATGAGTCACCATCTCTAATTAAACATCTGATTGCAAATCTCCTGATGGTCTTTGACGTGTCTATAACTCTTCTCCTCCCCTGAGGGCACACAGTATCTGTGCTGCTGATATGGAGGGAGGGCAGGGATTCATTATCTATGCAACCCTCCCTCCCAGATATATATGACATGTCAGTGGGAAGAGTAGCGGTATTATTGACATCTTCCTCCCTGTCGTTTGCCTGTAGGCGCCACGCTCTGATCCCACGGGGTGGCGTGGGGGGGGTGGGGGGGGGTTGAGACGGGGGGAGTGATGGGTAATTACACAGGAGTGTATCAACACCCCAGAGTAAGCTGTCCATCAAGACCGGGGCACGCAGATAGCTGCCCATGAATCCTTCCACTGAAAATGTCGAAAAGCTGACAGCGCCGGCATATTGGAATAACCAAACGAGTTGTGTCTTATCTTGGACTCATTCCGGAGACAATTACAGAACCCCAATCCGTTACAAAGTACAAGCTGCTGTCCTTGGTACCACGACCCGTCTGTCTGAGAGTGGAATGAGCGTCAGACACACATGTACGAGCCACTACGCTGCTGTTTCTCAACCAGTGGTCCACGGACCACTAGTGGTGCATGGCATAATTACAGGTGGTCCACAGGAAAATGTTTTAAAATGTTAAGAAATATATATTGTACCTTTTGCTAAATGTATCAAGGATGTATTGATAATATTTCCATTACATTACATTTAAGAAGACTTCTGAACTAATAGGTGTAGCATGGGAAAAAGCTTGAAATGAAATAATGACTGTTAAGGGCTTGATATATACTTAGTTGTGTGTGGTGTCACACACCGAAAATAGCAGATCTACAACTTAAGCTCAATGCGTTGCACTGTGACACGCGAGCTTGTAGATCGGCGATTTTGGTGCGCAACACCGGCATGCAGCGAAGTATAAATCCAGCTTTAAGTTCGTTAATGTTAAATATTAATAAAAGATTTCAATATAATAGATATAACTGTGTTACGCCTTCTTATATACTATATATGCAGTATATACTGTACATTGTTGTGGGGAGGTATATATGCTAGTGGTCAAAATATGCAAGTAGTCCAGAACTCAGAGAGCCACTGCACTAAGCCATTATAAAAATGGTGATTATGTGAAAATCCCATACTGTACATGTTGTAAATAAATCGTGCAAACAAAATGTAGGACAGCATGGAGAACATGGTAGTTAGCAGTTTGCGCATAGGAAGCAGAAAGGCATTATTAAAGGAACACTTTACCTTTTGTCAACGTTATCTCCATATGGTAGTCCTCATTAATGCTAACTATAGGACGGTAATTGCGGTCAATTCACTCTGGGTCTCAGAGGAAGATAGTGGAGGACTCGAAAATGTACCTCATCAGCAGGGAGTTCAAGCTAATGGAAACTACAGCCTTTATCTTCCTGGAATGTTTGCACACTCAAGTTGTAGCCACAGTTGTGGGATCAATAAAAAACAAGACTAAAGAGTCTAAAAGCTCCGCTAGCGACCCCTGGAGGCCATGCTGCTCCTTACAAAAGTGCTTTGAAACAGCCGACATTGTGTCTTTAGACCCAAAGGGTTTAAAAACAGAAAACAAGTAGACATTGCGCCACTAGACTAGAAGAAATACCAAGAGTCACCAAAACCAGAAGGGCTCATCCTGCAATCTGCCTGTTAGTTCATGAAATATCTTGTGTTTACATTTTGACCTAAGGGTGGCGCTACCGTACATGAATGGTCATGGCGTGATTATAATTAGAGCCCTGCACGGGATTGTTTTCTTAGTCTCCCTCCCATTGGATTTCTAACCATTCCCGCAATGGTTTCATTTCTGACTGCCCACAGTCAATTTCTGAATGCCTGCTCTTGCCTGCAGCAAAATTCAAGTCTAGTCCTGCTGAGTCCCACAATATTTCCATTGGGGACCCAAATAAATTACTGACAGAAACACAGAATATGTGAGAGAGAGACAGAGACAGGGAGAGAGAGACAGAGAGAGGCAGAGACCGAGAGAGACAGAGAGACGACCATTTCAGCACCACGGACAGCGACACAGTGCACTGGCCTTACTGCTCAACAGTAGGTTATTAGTAAATAGATGCATACTGTATACATACTGTAACAATACTGTAACAATGCTTCTAAATAACGTTCTCCTCTGCCTTTAGCCATAAGATAAATGTGTTCATATCAGACCTGACTTGCTTTGCTTTTGATTTGTAATCTCCTGCTTTGAGTTTTTTTTTTTCAACTTTGTTTGCTGACTCCACGCTGTGCTCCGTGCTGCTACTGTGCTCCACCCACACTGTTGCACACTTCAGGTGCACGACATCTGGTTTATTGTGGGACGGGACCGCCATTCCCCCCCTGCATCAAATTAAAAGCCATGGGTCAGCCAGGGTCAGTACCCGCGAGATCCCAATCCCAATGCATGGCTCTAATTCAAATGCTTAAGAGTTCCAGTGAACATGAATAAACTCAGATAGTCTCACGGTAATGAACCCACTTGAGTGCAAAATTAAAATTGGCCGGGCTAGAGGAAAGGCCACAGGGTCACCAAAAATCACTGGGGTGCATCCTCTGGGGAGCATAAATGTGCACAGCAAAGTCAACAGCATCTACCTTGAAATCCCCCTCTGATGACATCCACAAGCCACCTCTGAGACACAGAAATGGTAATGTACTGCAGGTATATTGACCATTAGTGACGACACCTACAGTAAGGGACATAATGTTGAAAACAGGGGAAGTGTTCCTTTAACTAAAGGGTATTAATGAGCTAAACATAATTCTGGGCACAGAGATCTGCTGCGATACTTTGGTCAGCATAACACTCTACAAATTAACCTGCTCCTCCAAGGTTATCACCACGCAGTATAAGGATCCCCGTCTGGTCTAAGTGTGCACACACACATTCATTAGGCTGCAATCTACAACCCCTCCTCCACTTTGGCACTCACAGACATTTACTTAAAATGTAATTCTCCCCACTACATTATTGATACATTTACTTAATTCTGTCATTCATTTCCATGTTAATGTCCCCGTTCTGCTGACAGGCTCTCTGTAATTATACTCCTTTCATCAGTGCCAACTCCAACATCACAGCACACATCCTCTTTAAAGAGAGAGAAGCATCAAGATGCCGTCCAAACGTCACAGCAGCAGAGGGGATATATTTAGTTTCATTTGCTCTTAATGAAACGAAAATGCAGATCAAACATAGACACACATCCTCGCATTGCTATTATAGGTCATATTAACACGATTAAAAGCAAAGCTAAAATAACAATGCCATTCAATGAGCAAAACATTAAGGGTCACGACTCACTGTGATCCTGTCACTATCACTATGAGTAGTAAATAAAGTCTCCATTAATAGTAGTTACATACAGGCCTTATGCTCCTGTAGGGGGCCTCAATGAGCCACTGATGAAAACTATTCGGCGTCAACTTCCTGTACCATCCATCACAGCTGCTGCTGCTGCATCCCGGACAAAAAGACAGAAAGAAAGAAAAAAGAAAGGTCTGTCTAAACATGAAGACTGACGGAAGTATCCCGGCGACTTGTGTCTATTTCTCTCTGCAGGTGGTCTGCAGGGGAGGGATCTGCTGCTTTCCAAGCCGTGTCAGGCTGAGGGTAGCGTGCATGTATGCATGACATGTACTGTGTGTGTCGGTGGCTGTGTCTCTGTGTGTGTGTGTGTGTATGTGTGTGTGTGTGTGTGTGTGTGTGCATGTGTGCATGTGTCTGTGTGTATGTGCATGCGCGTGCGTGTGTATATAGGCATGAGAACAACAGCATCTTACTGTGTCGTCTCCGGCAGATCAGGGGATTATGCAGCCGGGGGGTGGGGGGGGGGGCGGAGCCTGCCTTGTTGTCACTCACAACTAAAAAGGAATGCACTGAGAGAGAGGCAGGAAGTTGTTTCACAAGTCCACCCAGCTCCACAGCGCCACCACCAGGCTGCCATGTGTTCAGTATTAACAGGGAATCGATCAATAAAGACATAAGGAATATACACAATGTGTTATGCAGTACAGTAGGTCTGAAACCTGAATTCCAAGCCCAAAAATCTAACTTTTCATCATCATGTGATCACAAAATGCTTAGATAGCAGCATAGCCACTCACGGCTCCATGCTGCACATAGGGCGATTGATTTGAGTACACTTTGTATGCAATATAAATATTCAGGTCCCCACGTTTGTTTTGGAGGCAGTTTGTTTTTCCTTGCACCATCTTGGTGAGTGGTGACCTGTGCCTTGTTCTGTCAAGCCGTGTTGGCGTGGTGTCAGGCTGTCTCGCATGACCTACTTCCTTAGACTCAAGGAGAGATTAGCAGCAACTCCCCTCTGCCACAGCCAGGCTAATTCTGACGATAAGGTGGCCTGTCCCTTCCCCTCTAGAACACGTACAAAGAAAACAAATACCCACAACAACACGAGAGAGATGAGAGAGCCTCCATCATCACAGCATATTCTCTCATAACCCTCGGGGCAGCGGTGGTCACTACAGTTCACCCTCCTCTAGCCCTTCTGACCGTGACGTCACTTTAGAGGATTAACATATTAACATAGCAACAGATGTACTACGACCAACTACCGTTGGCAGCAACTGCACTTGATTTTATTCAGAGACATCAAACTCCAAGCGGCCCACAGTACAGTATGTCCTACTACAGTATGCAGGATACAATGTGTGTTCTCAAGAAGAGACCATGGGGTGAACTCTGTACTGAAGCACTACAGATGCCTGTTAAGGACTCACTTATATACACTCCTTATATTCAATGTTGATGGACTGCAGCACTGCGCAGACACAGTATTATCCAGATTACCCACTGTAGGAGATAGAGTACAATCTAAATCTAAATGTACAATCTACCAGGGAATATACATTCATGCATATATTCACTGATGGATTGTACATCTATACTTATATTTACTGATAGAATATACTGTACATACAGTATGTTAACTCAGACCAAGTGCAGATGTCTAGTCTAGTGTGAGACTCTAAAGGGCGGACCACACCAAGAACTATGAATATTACTTTTTAGAAATCCTTCAAACTCAAGTGGATGGCACACCACAACTATAACAATGATGGCGAACAATATATTGGGATCACGTTCAGAGCGATTATATGAGCAAGAAGTAGCCTGGTAAACCCTCCCTCCGGAAATCTCATTTGTCATTTATTTCAGGAGTGAGTCTGGCATGATCGCCCATTCTGCAATTTTGGCTGTGGGCTGGAGTTGGGCGGGAGTAATACCGTTGACTGACAACCCCTTCAGCCAATCAGCAGTGTTCCCCTTCAGCCAATCAGCAGAGCATTTTTACCACCTCCAGACTAATGTGACGCAACGGGACTTTTGAGACGGCCATGCCCAAAATAGGTTGCCTTATTCGGATACATGCGTGTCACTGCCTGCCCCTGCCGGTTCTCTGAATTTTTATTTTTAAATAGGCTCTGTCATGATTAATTGACCACATATATGAAGTTAAACAACTAAATTCTATCCAAACGATATCTTAAAAGTAAATTCCGTGCCTCAAAAAAGAAATTTGAGAGCGTTTTAAAACCGAAAGTAAGAAGTGAAGACAACGCACAAACAACAATGGCTGCCGTTCGTCTTTTGTCGGCTGCACTCGACTTCATTCGGGCTCACTCGAACTCGCCACCTGATTGGCCAACTGTCGCTGTCAATCACAGAACGATGAGCGACGGCGCTGATAGGCTCGTCCATTTGGTGAACGGGCTAGAAACGCCCAGACAAGCCTTCAGGCCAGACTCCTTCCTGAAATCAAATGGAAATGAGATTTTCCGGAGGGAGGGGCTTTACCAGGCTAGAGCAAGAAGCACATAGATACAAATAAAAATCGAATTTACACAATGTCATGTTTAACACATGATATTATTCTCAGTGTTTACAGATTGTTATGACAGATTGTGTGGATGCTCACACCGTATCTTTATAGTTGTTGTTATAATTATCATTCTTGGTGCTGATGGCCCGTCAGAATATTTTATTTTATTATGTTTTAAAAAATCTTCTTATTTTTTAATATAATTTTTATCCCTCGATTTTTGTAACCCTTTTGTCCACCCGGTGCCAATTTTTCTAAGTGATCCTGGGCACTACACTCCCCCTACCAGCCTAGGGAGCCCAGGGCCGAGCTCATGCCTCCTTCAATGCATGAGAGCCAACTGACCTTCTTGTCACCTGACAGGGGGGAGTTTCCCTGGTTGGACGTAGCGCATGGAAGGAACACGTTATTCCAACCAGTTCCCTTCCCCTCCATCAGGCGCCCCGGCTGACCAGGGGGAGGCAGTATAGTGACCAGGATTACTACATGTTTTTGTGAGGGTATTAACTACCCTAGGAGACACGGGGAGAACATGCAAACTCCACACAGAGTAGGCCCTTTCGCCAACCCCACCTAGGGTATGGGCGCTGGTGACGCGGAGGAGAAGACACGCCCCAAGCGCCAACAGCGTCCTCGAACCCAGGACCTTCTAGCTGTGAGGCGACAGCGCTACCGACTGCGCCACCGGGCCCCAAAAATCTTCTTCTTATCTCTCTGCTCTTACAATACCTGGATCTATCCTGCGTTTCACACTTACTGCTGTTGCCACTACAACACCTGAATTTCACCACAGGATCAATAACGGTTTATCTTATACAGATGGAGACAGATAGATAGGACTCTGTGAACTAAAATCACAATCAGGATTATCTCCCATCCTGACAGAGGTGAAGACAGGAACAGACAAAGCAACAGACAGCGATGTGGACAGGAACAGGAAAGTGCCAGAGAAAATAAAGCCAGTGGAGTGACAATACAGACAGTTGCTATGGAAATGTCCAGAGTCATGTTCTTCTTACAAGTTGTCACTCCCCCAAGATTAATGTAAAGATGTACAATGTTTGGTGCTATTTATAAAGCCCTTTTGGAGCTAATAAAATAAAATGAAATGAAACAAAACACCAAATTTCTGTGTATTTGCACAGTATCGACAATTATTTATTTAATTATTTGATTTGATCTTCATTTAACCAGGTAAGGCTCTATGAGATTGTAATGCCTTTTACAAGGGAGCTCTGTAAAAGGTTAAAGAACAATTAACTGATCATTGAACGATATTATCCAAATTAATAACTTGAAAGGGAAATAATTATTCCGAGAATCTGGACCTCATTGGTAGATACAGTAAAGCCATAATACCACCAGCATACTTACTATAAAGCAACCGAAAGTCTGATTAACACATAACAAATACAGAGTTGGTTGAAGGCAGAGTGACAACTTAGGGTGACCGTGACAGGGCAGAGGGTCAGACAGGTGGGATTTCCATGCCAAGGATCCCCAAAAAGCCCCCCTGGTAGCCCCCACTTGTGGGAGAGAAGACTTACAGGGTACTGCACGGAGGTAGAGGTTCTCTCGGATGACCTGTTGAAGCTGGCTGTCCATGGACGTTGGCGTGAAGCACTTACTCAAATACAACCTGAGGTCTTTGCACAATGTGGAGCCTGAGGGAGACACGGAGAAGAAATGAAAGAGACATCGGCACAGGCATCAGCAGTCTCATATTGGTTAGTCTAAACTGTGTTTATGGCCCGTGAAACAGATTGACAGCTTCAGCTAACATACGGTACCCAGGTTTGTAGTCACCTGGTTGGATTTATCGCTGTCATCTGCAAATGACCCTTTCATGAGCACACGCACACACGCACACATCTTCTTCTAAACACCTCACATGCATCCTAAATATTTGACAGAGCATTTTCCAGTCTCGTATGCGTATCCTATTAACCCATTAAGACCTGGAACTGTGTCATTTTTAGATTTGAGCTAAAAAGCATTATTTTAGACTTTTGGCTATTCAAAAATAGCAGATATACAAGCTCATAGCGCGGCACCGAGTGCCGCGCTACGAGCTTGTAGATCTGCTATTTTTGAAAAATCGTGAAAATGTGTGCAAATCTTTGAATATATATATTTTTAAAGTGAACATTTGTAACTCAAATCTTTGCTTCTGGGGGTCCCTGGAACAAAATATTTTGATGGGGGTCCGCGGCCAAATACATATAATTTTGGGGGTCGTTGACTTGAAAAAGATTGAGAACCACTGATATAGAAACGTTTTTTTCAGAAAACTGTTGAGATTTAGGAGACATGTACATGGGAACGATGTACAAAAAAGAATTTCACCCACTTTTTTACCTTGTAAACCTGTGATGTGACAATAAAACTGATTCTGATTCTGATTCTGACATGTAGAATCGGCTTCAGGTCTCAATGGGTTAACATGCAGTAGTGTATCACATAAAACAGTGAGGCTTCCAGCGGTCTGTAACTGTATCAGAGGCTGATCAGCGGGCCTTTCTATCCCTCAGCCTGATCTATTAATTTCATCTCAAGAGCTTTATGGCCTTTGATGACAGGTCACTTGCTGTTATGGATGGCCCTGAGTGCATCACAAGCTTGTCACTCTGACAGACGACCAGTCCTCCAGCGCCGCACCCCCTGCACTCACCCACCCACACACACACACACACACCCACACACACACACACACACACACACACACACACACACACACACACACACACACTCAGCCAACCCCAGGCCACCGTCTGTTACAGTGGCTCTGCCCAGTAGCAGATTGAATTTGTTGGCCGATTAAAAAACATGTAATAAAACTTTATTAGCAAAGGCAGCCAACTGCACACAGATACTGTATGACTGGTCACATATGGTCAATGCAATTGGCCTTGAAGTACTGCGCAATGCAAAGCCTTTGCCTACAGCGTTTTGGGAGAAACTAATTTGCTTTTGTTGATCACGCTGCTTCCCAGAAATGCACTTCATTAATAGAATCAGAAAATCTGCTTCATGATGTTTACTGTATACAGTATAACCACGTGACAGAGTGAGAGCTTTACATGGTTGTTTTATGGTGAGCTGTCATGACAGGATCAAACGCGCATGGATGGTCAGACATCTTTGTACGTGGTCAGAAGGTTGTCGTGTACAGTATGGGTCTGCCATTAAAGTGAAGCACGACCTTCGTGACAGGCCTCAAGGTTACACGCATCCGAGATACCCAAGAAAACACAGAGTGACACTTAACCCATTTAGACCGGGGAAGCATCATCTGTGTCATTTTAGATTTCTTTGGGCTATTCAAAAATACCAGATCTCTGAGCTTGTAGATCTGCTATTTTTTGAAAAATCTGACATTTTTGGCAAATCTTTAAATATATATATTTTTAAAGGAACATCTGTAACTTATTTTGTTCCAGGGACCCCCCAGAAGCAAAGATTTGAGTTAGAAATGTTTACTTAAAAATATATATATTAAAAGATTTTCACAAATGTTCACGATTTATTCAAAAATAGCAGATCTACAAGCTCATAGCGCGGCACTCGGTGCCGCGCTATGAGCTTGTAGATCTGCTATTTTTGAATAGCCCAAAGAAATCTTAAAATGACACAAATGATGCTTTCCCGGTCTTAAAGGGTTAAAGCATCTACACCCCTGACGGCCGAGCTGCGTATGCCCGCCATGTGCGCAGCCTGTGAAAATATAATTGTGCATACATTCTATCTGCTACACCAGGAACACAATTGCGCACACGAGTTGTTGCAGGACTAGAGAAACATCTACCGAGTGAACAGTGTTGGGCAATATTTCTCAGGAGAGTAATATGCTAATTATTACATATTACTCCTTAAAAAAGTTATAATAATACATTACTTATTACTTGGAGTCAAGAGTAATATATTATATTACGTATTATATTACATATTACTTTTGCCCCACCACCACCCGCAAAAACAAAAAGAGTACAACAACACAATCTGTTTAGCCAGCTCCTTTTACAACTGAATCCAATTTATTGGAATAATAAGAGTCAGCAATCAGCCAAAAAGGCTATAAAACAAAATAGTGAACAGTCTCTCATCTTTTGAACTCTTTTTCTGCTGCATATTCCACATTTATAATGATCCTTTCAGGAATGGTCAAACATCAACAATCTGAACTGCACACACTGGCTGCAGCCTCTCAAAACTGATAGTATGTATCGTATTCGTATACATAAACAAAATACAAAAATAAATAAATAAATCAGCATATTATTCATTACACCAGTCAACAATCAGCCAAAGCGAAAAACTGAAAAGAAGACAGCCAACCAAATAATAAAAAGCAGCAGTCTCTCCTGACTTTTTAACTACAGGACAAGGCAGCCAACCAAACCTGAGACAGTATATGTGTACTGTACTGTAGATAATGTCTGTGTAAAATAAAGCAGCAATCTCTCTTGACCTTTTAAACGAAATGTTTTCAAAAGGCAGCCAACAAAACCTGAGTAATATGTAATATGTACTTTTTTTTACATAGTAATATGTAATAATATTACTGTTTTTGGTCAAGTAATACCTTACACTACTGGGTTACTGGGTAAAATGATAATTTTACAGTAATATATTAAAAGTAACTAGTCACCCGCGCCCAACACTGCGTATGAATATGGGTGGGTCCAGTGGCGGGCCGTCAGATAATAAATCGGTAAAATCAGGCAAAAATACGAATTAAACAACATAACCCTAACCTAACCCTACCCTAACCCTAAAACCGAAATAAAGTGACAAAAAGCCCCCCAGAAAGTGACCGAATCCGCCGAAAACCCGCAAGATTTTGCGCGTGCGTGCGGGATGTGCATGCGCAGGGGGGGCCTGATCACTGTGCTGTGCCTCCCGGCCCGGCTTTGAGTTGTTCCGCCACTGGGTGGGTCATTGTATTCTACATCATAGCCTTCACTTGTTGTTGTTAATATGTAGGCTATTGATAATAATAAAATGATTTGTTCTAGAATCTTTATTAAACATCGCACATACCATTTAAACACATTCACAAGCAAGCAATTCATTGGGTTGGAACCGCATATTGCTTAATTGTTATTATTGCTTATTATTATTGAGAGAGAGAGAGAGGGCACGTCATTCATGTCTGTGGAACGCAGTAATTTCTGGCAAAAGATTAAGAATGTTCCTGATAGACATGATGACAGACATAAATGTATTCATATTTGGTGGATATACTCCTGTAGAGAATGCCCATGTGATTTGACAGCACACTCTCATTTGATCTGTTTGGATGAACTTGGTAAGTGCCCCAGTGCACAGTCCCAAAGCTGCTTGGCAGAGAGGAGAATGGAGAAAAGCAATGTTGCAACAGCCAACAGAGTGTTGGCTGACTCAGTGGGAGCAAGTCGCCTTCATATGAATTAATTTATTAATATCAATTTAAAATGTATTAGGCCTGCCTCATTTCATCTTGATCATTTAACATTTTGCCAGGTTCGGGGGAAAAAAAGTGACAGCATGAGTCTGCAGTGTTTGATTCTTTCAACTGTGTAACTGAGTAGAAACACAATGAGCTTTCCTGACGATGAGTCCTGAAAGACTGACAAACTTGAAATCCTTTGATAAAATATATAGCTGTCAATGTTTTTGGTGACATAATGCAACTAGTATGAAAATAAGTGGATATACAGTGTACCAAAATATTCAAGAATTTCATTTTTTGGACACAATATACACACACGTATGGGGAAAAACATTACTCCATTCTTATTTTAGGACATGTATACGGGGGGCTTGTGGAGTTTGCGCACCTGGTGTGGTTGGTACAATTGACATCAATTGGAGTTTTCCAGATGCATAGTACGTGCGCAGTAAATTCCACGCGCCGGACGCGCATTGACGCACCCGGTGCAGCTCGCCGTGAGGTAGCCAGAGATAAAACATGGATCATTTACTGCATTGTTTAACTTCTATTCAGTAACAGTATCAATGCTACGGGGACAGCATCCTGGACTCTTGAGCTGTCCAAATCAGATTTTTGGCCTATCCAGATTGGAATCAGATTAGTTATATTAAGTCTGAGGAGCATATAACCCACATGAAAACTGTGGGTTTCAAAAAATAACTGTTTTATTTGCAAATCAGATTTTAACCACATACTGTACCTAGGTGGTTTGAAATTCTAAACATGAATACACAAATCCAATCTAATCACTTGCAAATAACAGTGTGGACAATCAGTCCTAAAGATCAGATTTGAGAAACAAATCGGATTTGTCTGCAGTCTGAACAAAACGCTGGCTCTGAAGGAGGGGGGGGGGGGGGGTTGGGGCAGTCCTGGCAATGTGAGCTCATCCATCACTGTCTCACGGTGCTACATGCAGTCACACTATCCAGGGAGGACCAGCCCTACTTCACAATGATAATGTATCCACTGGTGGCCGAGGGGACCAGGAATAACGCTTCTCATTTATACTACTTTGGCCGATTTAGCCATCAATCCTGCCCGGCAAGGCCATCGTGAGGCGCGGTCAGGTGACACAGCTGGTGACATATTGCTCGGTTCAGACCCCAACCCCCCTTTATAAATACCAAGGCCCCTCGAGGCTGACGGACAACTGTATTGCCACATCAGCCTCAACACGCTTGTCATGTGTGTCATCAAGAATTTTGACCTCCGGCCTCCACATATTGAGCCATCGCCTTGACACATCCAGACTAATTAATGACAGAGGGGGACAAAGTATATACTCAAGTAAATACTCAAGTATACAAATAATGACTGTATTGAAATTTAGAAGACCCCCCCCCCCCAAAAAAAAAGAAAAATCTGAAATGTTCAAATAATAGTGAAAATAGCTGATTTACAAGCTCACAACGTGTCACTCCACAAAGCGTTGTGAGCTTGTAAATCAGCTATTTTCACTTTTTGAAATAGGGCTTAAGTGGCATAACATATGTTTGTAAGTTTGGGGCCCAAGAGTCCCTTCGTAGAAATGTAGTGGAGTCAAAAGTAAAGTGTGAAAGTCATGTGGTTGCAAAAAAAAAAAGACTCCTAAAATGCACTTAAGTACAGTACTCAAGAAAATGTATTTACAGTAGTTACGAGTTACTGTCTACCACTGCTAATTAACGACAGCAAATCAGTGACAGAATGTTACAGGCTACAGATGTTGCCTGTCACAGAGTCAGAGTGGTGGTTAAGCAACAAAGATTACGGATGACTGGATACAAATGTGAGAGGTTCTACTTGATGTTGTAGCGTAATGGAGTGTAACAGAATGTAAAATGACCCCTGAACATCTAAAATTGTCTTTAATGTTGAAGTGGCAGCTGGAGTATGTAATTTTCAAGCAAGGTTATTATAGCTCTAGAAAAAAAAAAGATAACTAACTGAAACTGTATTGTGTGTTTACAAAACGAACTAAAACGAAAAAAGAAAGAAAATTTTTCATTTTGCTTTTATTGCTTTCATATTAGACAATATTTCATACGTAAGCCTACTATTTTGGGTGGATATGAAATCTATCTTCTAATTTGAATCATTTTATTTAATGGCCTTAATGACCTTTTTTAATCTCTCTCTCCAAATACCCCATACAATAAAAAACTAAAACTGAGATAAAAACTAAGGCCATACTTTTCACGAAATAAAAACTAAACTATCAAACCCTCTTATAAGTTTATTAAAACTAAACTGAAATAAAAAACATCTCAAAACAAAATAAAATAAAAATGAATGAAAAGTTAAAAACGATAATAACCTCGTTTCCAAGATGTGCCATGAGGTTATGTGGATCATAACACGGTAAGAAAACAACCGAAAGTCCGAAACCTCTACAAAAGTGGCCTTGCCCTTTAATACACAGAACCATTGTGCAGTTTGCTTCATTCACACTCTGCCGTCACATTGTCCAGAAACGTATTAAAAGACTGAGCCCTACCTGGTGACACTGTCTTCATGCGAATGGGATGGGGACAGGAGTTGAGGACACCTCTGACGTCTCCCAGTGTCATCCCCAACACAGGCGTCCCCCCGATCTCCAGGATAACGTTGCCCACTGTGAGCCCTCCCCCAGGAGCCGAAGTGACGAATGGA
Source organism: Gymnoscopelus braueri (assembly GCF_963280865.1). NCBI lineage: Eukaryota > Metazoa > Chordata > Actinopteri > Myctophiformes > Myctophidae > Gymnoscopelus > Gymnoscopelus braueri. The sequence goes on along the minus strand of NC_137614.1, from coordinate 40,364,959 downwards.
AACTCCCCATAGTCCGCTCCGCCGCCGATGGCCACGCCCAGGTCGCCAGGGGACCCGACCAGGGGCACAAAGCTCTCATGCACCTTGGAACGCCAGTGCAGCTTCTTCACTGCCGCCTTAGACATGACGAACGAGCTGAGGAAGAGGAAGGAAGGGCCACAGGGGGGTAGAGGAGGGTGAGACAGAGGAAGGTGCCAGACAGGAAAAGCACAGTGTCATTTGCACAACTTCGGAAGGTGACATCTTCACGACTTCACACAGCGTGCATCTCACCGTGTGTGCAGTGGGCAGTGTTATTTCACACCTGAATATGAAATTGTAATTATTCCAGTGTGAAGTATTTCACACACACACATGCAAGGGTATTTCCTCTCAATGCATGAGAACCTGATATTCAGGAATAACCTGGAAACGGTCTGTGTGTTATGCAAACACACACACAGTACTTGATTTGTTAAACAACCACATCCAACTACAGTTATACAGACAACGGGCCAACAGTGCCAACGTTGTGATGGCTAAAGTCTGATATTGTATGTCACATCCACTACCAATCCATGGGAGCTGACTATCCACACACCTGTGCCAACTTCCACACCTGTGCCTGTTTTGACTGATTAGCCCCAGCATTTATTGCCTGTCTCATGTCATAATTTCCCACCTGCTGCTCATCAGACCAGTTTGTCTTAGTTTAGCAAGCCAAGTACCTAAGATGTATTCTATTAAATTCTCAATGTTTGTATTTTGATTCTGACCCTTGCCTGTTCAATTACCTAAGCCTAACCCCTTTGTATTTCAGCCTGATCGAACGGACCACCCGTGTTTTGCACCCGGACTGGACCCACGGACAATGAATAGGCTTACCCCTTGTCGGACGCAATGCCCACGCTTGGCCCCTCAACCACAATTCCGCCCGGTCCCTTTGCCCCCGGTTGCCTTCCTTTCCCCCAACACCCACCAGGGCCGAATAAATTGTTGAACTTTGCATCTGTCTCCTCCTGCCTGCTTATGAGTATTTATATAAACACACAACATGGTGGTACAGTACATGACACATTCCAGCAGATCCTCAAATCACATGGGAAAATCTGAGCTGCCCTCCAGCTAGTACGGATCATTTAATAAGTAGTAATAATACAGGTAAACTGAGCATTTGTACTGTACCTACTACAGAGGAGCCCTGGAGAAGCCCACGTCATTCACATACGTATACCTGCAGTGCTGTTGTGAATATCGCACTCACAGGAATTTGGATCTATAAATCTTTTTCTTTCCAGTGAATAATTGGCCGCATTGCTCGCACATTCACCTCGAGTCTACTACTCCTACTGTCAGCATCGGTTTGATCCTACTTTAACTGTACATCGGTGCTCTCACAGTTAAAAGTGAATAATGTTAAAGGGAAAAAACTGTCATGGAAATTCTTTTCATCTCACATAATATATGTGCATTCTTGATTCGTTTACTATAGTAGGTTGCAGTTTCAGCACAACATGAGTTGTGCATTGAAGCGATTGTCGAGGACGGGTTCGGTTCAGCTCTGATGAAGCTGCACCCCGCGTCGAACCGCTTGCCTTAATAAAGTTTATTGCCTCGTATCCGTGTGCTCCAGTGCATTAATTCACTCGAGTACTGGAGGGGTGCAGTTCTCTGCTACGGTGCTGAGGATATGAAACGTTATTTATTCATTGATTGGTTCAGGGCCTCTGTGATGATGTGATAGTCCGATGTCCAGAGACAGGGGGGGGTCTGCTCTGGACAAACGGTCCATGATCTGAATCAAATCAACATGAACACTACATTCCCAAACCATTTAGCTTGAGACCCAAGAGAAAAATGTTATGTCACCCCACAACCCAAACTAAAATAGCCGATCTACAAGCTTATTTTAATTCATTTAATAATGAAATACTTTAGAAAAATGGGTTTTAAATTCATGGGAAAAGATAGCTTTTTTTGGTAGGAAACAAAAAATTATGGGATATTTACTTTACTCGTGACCCATAAAAATCCCAAAGCGGTTCCGGTAGGAGACTCTCTGTGTCTCCTACTGGAACCGCCGACGGTCATCAAATTATTGGCTTCGGAATGCGACAAAAACAAAAGTCTCCATGGGGTGACTAATCGATAGAAAAAAAGTCAATTTGGGGGTGAACTATCCCTTTAAGCCCTATTTCAACTAGGAAATGATGTGTATCTCGGAATCCACATAGAAGTGGCTCCAATGTGGATCACGGACTTCATGTGACCAGCCTGTGACATTATGTGTGTCATCTACAGTATGAAGTCAGTCATCTATGAACGTATCTATGACATATGACTCCAAATTTGGTCAAGGTTTCAGCGCTAAATTACACAGCCTATTGACTGCCATTGTAAATGCCAGGGGGGGTCCACAGCAAAACTAGTCAATATAGCGTCACAAACATTTGAACCACTTTACCCATATTTTATACTTTGACTATAAAAAAAATAGCAGATATACAAGCTCATAGCGTGGCACCGAGTGCCGCGCTATGAGCTTGTAGATCTGCGAATATCTGTGAATATTTGTGCAAACCTTTGAATAGATACGTTTTAAAGCGAACATTGTAACTCAAATCTTTGCTTCTGGGTGTCCCTGGAACAAAATGTTTTGAGATGGGGCTCGTCCGCGGCCAAATACATACCATTTTGGGGGTCCCTGAGATGAAAACGTTTGAGAACCACTGATCTACGGCATGAAGTCAGTCATCTATCAAACGTATCTATGACAAATGACTCCAAATTTGGCCAAGGTTTCAGCGCTATATTACACAGCCTATTGACTTCCATTTGAAATGTAAGTATCTCGACTAGTTTTTAGACTAATGTTGAAATGTAGTATTTTTTTTTACTGTGTGGTTCTCCTGTTGGCTCAGGGGGTCTATAATGAGGCTGGTGTGAACACGGAGAGAAGGACAAGGTGCAGCTATAATCCGTTTCACTTGAGAGACCAGCTGACTGTCTGAGCTGACAGAGATCCTCTCGTGTGTGTGCGTGTGTGCGTTTGTGTGTGTGTGGGGGGGGGGGGGGGGGGTCAGAGATGGACAGCCAGTGAAGGATCAGACACGCAGAGGGGGCAGAGGGACAGACTGTGTGTATGAAAGAGAGTCAAAATGACAAAACCGCAGAGACATACTGTCACAATACGAGAGGGGGAGAGGGAACAGGACGAGGTGGGGGAGGGTTAAAGGTCAGATACAGAGACAGAGCCTGTGCTCCACGCTGCCTGGGGTTCGACTGTAAAAACTCACTGATGTGACCTTGCAACCTTCAGCACAGGCACCGTGTGAGTCAGACATGAGATTCAACGTTCTAGATTTTTATTGTAATATTTTATACACCTGGGGGCCAGTTGCACCACCTCACACTAAGTTCAAACTTAGCCTAGTTATAGCTTAAAAACATTCAATCCGGGAAAGTATCTCTGCCATTTTAAGATTTCTTTGGCTATTCAAAAATAGCAGATATACAAGCTCATAGCATAGCTCATAGCAGATATACAAAAAATAGCAGATATACAAGCTCATAGCATAGCTCATAGCAGATATACAAAAAATAGCAGATATACAAGCTCATAGCATAGCTCATAGCTCATACAAGCTCATAGCACTCGGTGCCGCGCTATGAGCTTGTAGATCTGCTATTTTTGAATAGCCAAAGAAATCTAAAAAGGACACAGATACTTTCCCGGCTAAATGGGTTAAATGGCTTTTTTAAAAGCCGTTTAAGCTGTAACTAGGCTAAGTTTGAACTTAGTGTGAGGTGGTGCAACTGGCCCCAGCAGTGCACAAGTGTGTAGATTTGTTTTTCTGAACCACAACTGCAAAGAATATGAATTAGATAGCTGGCTAGGTACAGGTTGCTTACCTGGGTATCCGAGTTTCTTTAAGGCACTCTATACACTGTTCTCTCTGCACTCTATTGATGTGACTGTACTGTATTTACTTTCTTGTTTATTGGCTGGAGTTTATCCTTGCTCTGCTTTATTCTGATCTCGCACTTGTAAGTCGCTCTGGATGAGAGCGTCTGCTAAATGCCAACATTCTTGTAAATCGAGGAACATTCTTTGGTTTTGGTTGCTCAACATTGTAGCTGAGAAAAGACCATTAAATAATTAACCCACTAAGACCCGGAAAGCATCTGTTATTTTAGATTTGAACCACTTTAACCATTATTTTATACTTTGGGCTATTAAAAAATAGCAGATATACAAGCTCATAGCGCGGCACCAAGTGCCGCGCTATGAGCTTGCAGATCTGCCATTTTTGAAAAATCATGAACATTTGTGCAAATCTTCTATATATATAATCTGAATATACATATATTTTTTAAAGCGAACATTTGTAACTCAAATAGTTGCTTCTGGGGGTCCCTAGAACTAAATATTTTGAGATGGGGGTCCGTGGCCAAATACATATGCTTTTGGGGGTCCTTGGCATGAAAAAGTTTGATCACCACTGATATTATAGCAACATAAGTGTTTCAGAAAACTGTTAGGATTTAGAAGACATTTTGTAGAATCGGCCTCAGGTCTTAATGGGTAATTAAGGATAGAAGAGCACCTTGAGGTGCCTCAAGGTGCTGTGTGCATGGGTCCTACTTCTAAATATCATATCGCTATGCATGTGCGCACTGCGCAGTGTATGTATTTTTATAACTATGTATTTTCATATGCATATGTATGTACATGTATGTGTGTACATGTTATGCGAACAGCATTAATATGCAAAGAGTCAGGTGCTTGTGTGTTGTGAGAGGTGTGTGAGGGGTGCATTTAAGTGTTGTATTGTGAGAGGGTGTGTGTTTAAGTGGTGTGAGGGGTGGGAATAGAAAAAGCTGACAGTGTTTCAAAACAGAGAAACCAAGGAGAAAATATCCAGCTATTTTCTTTAAAAGAAAAATGATGATGGGTTCCGGGCCGTTAACTTGTCACTGCTGTCCTAGGGAGTTCTGAATAAAACCGGATCGCATGGTTGGTGCTGTTTATCCCATTTATCCGCATCTCTGTCATTTTAGATTTCTTTGGCTATTCAAAAATAGCAGATATACAAGCTCATAGAGCGGCACTCTCGGTTCCTGGATTGAATGGGTTATGCCAGGGATGCTGCGCGGTCCAACCTGATATGATGCTTAGCCTGGAAACCAGATGAATCTGACAGTGCGAGAAAAATAATGTGCCCTCAATCAGGGCCCAGTATGCAAATGTGGGGGCGGGTTTATCACCAGCGGCATTTTTAGAATTTGCCCCTTGGAAATGCAGCTTCCACACAGAGATTCCAGACTAATGTCTCACAGTGATATTCGTCTGGCCATGCCATGCTAGCTTATCACATCATCTGTGTGCCCCCAGTCTCTCTCTCTCTCTCTGTCTCTCTCTACCCCACTGTGAAACCTTCTGCAGCAACACTGTCGACCTGTTTCCCTAAGCCAGTCACACACACACACACACACACACACACACACACACACACACACACACACACACACACACACACACACACACACACACACACACACACACACACACACACACACACACACAGACACATGTTAGTTTTTTCTATACTTGAGAGGACATCAACACTTTAGGTAATTTTATACATGCCATTTTTAACATATAGTAAACCTACAAGCTTGCGGCGCATTGTGAGCTTGTAGATCGTCTATTTTCGGTGAATGACACCGGCAGGCAACTATGTATAATAAAGGCATAAATAACTCTAACCCTAACCCCCGAATCTAATCCTTCCCAAAACCTGAAATCTTTCCTAATCTTAAGTCTAACTCCCCAAATCAGTTTTAAGCATAAAATAATCCATTTCTTCTGTGAGAACCAGGAAAGTTATCTTCATAATATCTTTAGCAAATTCTACAATATTCGTGGGGACATCTGGCCCTTGCAGATATATAGTAATACAAGTACACACACACACACACACACACACACACACACACACACACACACACACACACACACACACACACACACACACACACACACACACACACACACACACACACACACACACACACACCACTTTCAGCAGCAAACAACTTACAACAACAAAGCAAAACCCTGTCAGAAGAGAAATGCATGTGAACGCATTGATAAGCATCAAGGTGGCGTCTTATCGCTGGCAGCTCATTACAAAGTGCTTCTTATCTGAATGATATTTCTATAAGCTGTTGGTCTCAGGGTGATTCATCTATCTAAACAGCTCCATCTTCTCAGCGGGAATAACTGCTTGAAATGCTAAAAATAAAACCCAATGATTCGAGGAATAGTAGGCCTGTGGCATTACGTTTTGGAGATGATTTTTCACATACGCCTGTGGTATTATACTATTATGCCAGTGGTTCTCAAAGTGGACCCAGGGGTCCTTGAGAGGGTTCCAGGGGGTCCCCAGCTACATTTGTTAATACAGCATCACAATCATTTGAGGCCCTTTATCCATATTCTATACGTTGGCTATTCAAAAGTATCAGATATACGGCACGAAGTCACGCGCTGTGAGCTTGTACATCTGCTATTTTGGAAAGTTTTTGAAAAATCTTGAAAGTGTTTGAACATTTTTTAATAATTTAGATATTTTTTTTACACAAATCTTCTCTTCTGGGGGTCCACAGCCAAATATATATCAATTTGGGGGTCCTTGACATGAAAAGGTTTGAGAACCACTGTGTTATGCTACGGCTACGCTGTTTATTTCATTCAGTGATACATTTTGTGTAGTTGTTGTGACTGCGTGTTGGTGTGTCTCTATCTGTCGTCTTTTTCAAGCGGCAGAGTGCAGTGCCCACGCTGTGGCTGTTGTCTTAACCTCCTGTGTCTGAGGGAGTTTAACCCACTAAGACCTGAGGCAGATTCTACAAATGTCTTCTAAATCCTAACAGTTTTCTGAAAAACTTATGTCGCTATCTATATCAGTGGTGCTCAAACTTCAAGGACCACCCAAAAATATATGTATTATTTGGCCGCCGACCCCCCATTTACTCACATTTTCATGATTTTTCAAAAATAGCAGATCTACAAGCTCAACGCGCGGTGGCACGAAGTGACACACTATGAGCTTGTATATCTGCTTTTTTTTAATAGCCAAAGAAATCTAAAATGACACTGATGCTTTCCCGGTTTTAATGGTTTAATGAGCCACAGTCTGTCAGGTCTGCTGAGCATACACACACACACGCACACACACGCGCGCGCACACACACGCGTGCACACACACGCACACGCACACGCACACGCACACACACACACACACACAGCACCGCAGTCCGTCCTCTGATGCTAGTGATTCTATAAACGTGCCCAGCAAAGTCACTGGGCTGGGCTGTGTTATAAGGTAGTAAATAATTATATGTAATGAGATTACAGTAAGTAAATTACAAAAGATGGTGAATGTATTATAAAATGACAGTTATTAGATTATACTTACTTTTCGGGGGAAGAAAAAGATATATACTTATAGGCTATATACTATATACTATATACTATATGCAGTACAGTATATCTACAGTACATATACCTACCTTGGCTAATGGGAGGGCGGACCACGGCCACGTCACTCTGACTCAGACATAACCATAAACAAACCCAATACGCCCATATATAGGCACGACCACAGCCACGTCACTATGACTCAGACATAACCATAAACAAACCTGATGCGCCCACATATAGGCATGTCACTAGGACTCAGACAGAACCATAAACAAACCCGATATGCCCATACCCATATATAGGCATATATGGAGATCCGGTTGTCCATAGCCACAGATCTGACCACTACGGTCATACATCGTATGGTCATGTGCAGATATGGGACCGACCGACTTCAAACTTGGCGAGCGCATCGGCAAGGACTGAAGGGAGTGTGGTGCCTGCTGTCGAGTTGTTCAGATATTCGGTTGTCCAGAACCGGCAATCTGACCGATATGCGGCATATATGGGCATATGACATTAGGGATCTCCTTATATGGGTGTAAAAGGGACACAGTACACAGTACTCTTTTTTCCCACTTTCTTTCCTCAGTTCGATCCCGGGCTACCCCAGAGTTAGTGTCGAAGTGTCCTTGAGCAAGACGCTGAATTTGCTGAATTTGCTGAATTTGACCCTAATTGCTCCAGATGAGCAGGTTGGTGCCTTGCATGGTTTTCTCTGCCATTGGTGTGTGAATGTGTGTGTAAATGGTTGAGCTTTACAACAATCATTGTAAAGCTCCTTGGATATATAAGGCGCTTTATAAATGCACCATTTACCACAACTTCCACAACACAATGTATTTTCAGGAATTTTACAATACTTGTGGGGACATTTGGCCCTCACAAGTAGTAATATAAGCACACACACACACACACACACACGCACGCACGCACGCACGCACACACACACACACACACACACACACACACACACACACAGCACACACACACACACACACACACACACACACACACACACACACACACACACACACACACACACACACACACACACACACACACACACACACACACACACACACACACACACACACACACACACACACACACACACACACACACACACACACACACACACACACACACTTTGTACCATTCCATTGAGTCAGCTCTCTCTTGGGTGTTGTGTGTGTATATAGCCCCAAGGACAGGTCCAGCACACAACTATAAAGAGGAACAATTAGACAGTTGGAATTACCTGCTGATCAATTAACCCTGGCACAGCAGAGCCCAAATCACACACTCCTACCACAGTCACACTGGCGACCAACCACCAACCCATAAAACCTCAGCATAGCCACCCTTCTGGACCACAATCAGCTTTGCCACTCCCTGCTGATTAGACAATCCACCAAGTAGAGAAATGCATGTGACCGGCTGAAGACGGACAGAGAGTCTTAGCCCATTCAATCCGGGAACGCATCTGTGTCATTTAAAGATTTTTTGGGGCTATTCAAAAATAGCAGATATACAAGCTCATAGCGTGGCACTCTTGCTATGAGTTTGTAGATCTGTAGATTTTTGGAAAAATCTTGAAAATCTGTGCAAATCTTTGAATATATATAAACATTTTTAACTCAAATCTTTGCTTCTGGGGGTCCCTGGAACAAAATATTTTTGAGATGGGAGGTTCGGCAGACAAATCCATATCATTTTGGGGGTCCTTGACATGAAAATAGTTTGAGAACCACTGATATAGTAACATGCTATTTTTGAATAGACAAAGACATCTAAAATGACACAGACGCGTTTCCAAATTGAATGGGTTAACTGAGTGAGAGTAAAAAAACAAATGCTAATAAACCACTTACATTTTGGAAAAATCTGCTTCCTCACTTCTTGCATACCTTATGCCAATAGTCAATACATTGATTAGTCAAAAATGGACAAGATTGAGTTTTCTCCATTTTGTAGATTTTAAAGTAGGCTAGAAGGATATGACAAACGTACAAACAAAATCGTCCTAGGGTTTGAGGCCCCTTTAAGCTTAATTTATATTCACTCGCAGGAACAAAAAATCGGTTATTTTCGGCAAGTGACACTGTCGTACTATGGTGTATTAGATTAGAGTATACGCTCACACTGTGACACAACTGTGTCAGAAGTGTTGTTGCCAACGCATGCTGAGGAGTCAGATGCCGCTGCGTCAATGTCCCCTGTTGTCTTGCAGGTTGTGGATTGTGGGTTACATTTTGTTTGCCTGAAGTGGAAGTGGTTGGCTGTAGTCTCGCACACGATAGCCAGACTTTCATACATCTCTGCCTACTGATAAGTCTGGTGATATTCTAACTCTGTGTGGGCTTGGCGGAGGTGGTACTGGTAACAACTCAAGAGATGAGACAGAGGGCGGCCATTCTGTGGTAAAGGCGGTAAAGGTGTGTCCTAAAAAAAATAACCCGGTCGCCTTCACCGGCCGTCCAAGCCCATACAATGAATTTAAATGTATCCAGACAATTGGTAGGTGGAGATAGCTGATCATCTGTCTATACACGAATCCACGGAGCGCTGCCCTGCGCGCAGCCATTGCTGCGGTGTCAACGCTCCGCGGACGCGACACCGCAGCAATGGCCGCCTACAGGCAGCTACAGGCAGCGCGCCTGTGGATTCGTCTATTGAGAGACTAGGTTGGCTGTGGTTGGAGTGGTTTGGCTGAAAGAAAACTACAAGCCTAATTCCTGCCAAGAGGGGTCACCCACCGGCTAGGCCTGTCACAATTATTACATAATTATCTAATCGCAATTATTTGAGTTAATCGGAATTATTTTGCATAATCGTCATAATGTTGAAAAATGTTCGTAGATTTTCAAATACTTAAAAAAAAAAGCAGAAATAGTTGATCTACAAGCTTACAACACGTCACAGAGTGACGCGCTTTTTTCATTAATTCTTTAGTATAAAAGTATAAAATTATACCTTTGTATATTTAAGTTATTTGTCCTATCTGCCCTGTGCAATATTTGATTACGAAGCCTAAATGACAAATTTGTATTCATATGTTCCCATGTTCAATGCAAAACACACAATTAAATCGTTAATCGCAATTATTTGTGTGACAATTAATCGTCAACTTAAATTTGTAATCGTGACTACCACCCTACCACCGGCTTCTTAGTTCTTTCCTATTGGTTGACACCCGGTCCAAGTTCACCACTGTTGAACTCCCCTCTTCAGACACGTTGAAAGCGCCACGTCAAAACACCGCAACCAGACACTCCACCCCCTTGCTCCCGAAGGATGGGAAGTGTAATGTGACCGTGCCCTTAGCCACTTAAACCCTATAATTGACCAGAGTCAACCTAGGCTCTACACTAGGCACCCTCCGGTTTTCACTCTCCTAACAAATATCTTCGCAGAAAATAGCAGATCTCCAAGCTGAAAATGCGTCGCAACGCACGTTGTGAGCTTGTTGTGAGCAAATGTTCTCCCCAGAATAAGGATGCTAGGGTTCAAATGTTTAGGCTTTACAGTCAGAGAGAAGGACAGTAAATTTGAGGTCTAAATCTGCCCTTCATTTTCGTGGGATATATTCCTCGCCAAAATAGATCTGACGTGAGTGTAAGATGACCCCGCTCTCTGCTCTTATTTCAAATAAAAAAAACAACAACATCACTTCTATAAACTGCAGGGAAGGAGAACACAATACTGGATACTGATTCAAGGATATCTAAGCCTATAAAAAGCAGCAAATATTGAACGTGCTGACCTTTAGGTCAGAAACGAGCTGACCAGTCCGTCTCCTGTTTCACCTGACTTCCTCTCCACCAGCAGTGTGTGCAGGCCTGTGGCCTTGCTGCCCAGGCTGTACAAGGTAATTTCAAACCAGAGCCATCTGTCAAGGACACACAACAGGCTCTTCCCCTGGAAGCTATTCTTAGAGGTTAATCTTTATTTTCTCATCGTATTCCTTTATTCAAACGGCATAAAGCATATGCTTCAGGCTACTGACAGCCGACATGAAACGTAAACAGCTGAGACCATACAGGGTTGTTTTGTATCTCTACTTGAGGAATGCCTTTCAGCCCAGAGTAGCATACAGTATAACCATGATTTAATTGTTATGCATGAGCAGGAGAGGTTCCATATACACATATTGTTTTAGTTGTCTTTTACATTGGAAATTGTCTGTGATTGTGGTGTGGTCTTCAAACAATGTTTCTGCAATAATCATCTGAGCTACCACCCCTACATGTGGCAGGTACACATATACACACACACACACACACACACACACACACACACACACACACACACACACACACACACACACACACACACACACACACACACACACACACACACACACGCACACACACGCGCACACACACACGCACACACACGCCCGCACACGCCCACACATGTAAATGCTCTCAAGCTTTATTGTATTTTATTCTTTTGACAGATAAATATATGTTTATGCAATATGCAATTTGTCAATAAAGATGCCAATCAATCAATCAATCCATTAAGCAACATAATTCACTGTTTCTGCTAGAAGAAAATCTTCATACTCTTTGAGATTGAAAATAAAATAAATTGTTATCCTCCAGTATCCTGACTTACAGTTACGTTACTGTATCTTCAAATTAATGCTGCAAGATTTTAGGCACTACACAACTCATACCATGACATTATGTAGACCCAGTGGCGTACACATATTACACATGGGTTTTCAGATCAAAAGAGCCCTGCATGCGTGGCTTGCGCGTGCGGATTTTAGCGTTTTTTGTTTTGTTACTTTAAATCGGTTAATTCGGTTAATTCGGTCCACAGAGCTGGATAGGGCCCCTAATATATTGGAAATGACTAAAAGGACATATAATAGCCTATGAATTTGTATGTATATAATATGGGCGGCTATTTTTATATATTAAAAACAAAATGAATGAACTAAAATAAATAATAATAATCCTCGCCAGCAGGGGGGCCCCCTTGCGGTGAAATCCCGCGTATGGGTTTACATAACCCAGCAACCCTAAGTAAACTGTGTAGACCTCAAACAAAACTGACATTATATAACTGCCAGCCCCTTGTTAATCAAGAAATGTCACCATAATATGGCTCATTATTTCAAATTAGACCTCTGCATTTATTCACAACAAAAGTTACACACTCAGAGAATGCCGCTTCAGATGAGACTTGCCACAGAGCTCAATAATTCAAAGTCAACTTCAAGCAACGAACAAAGGCAACATGAGAATAGCGCTCAACGTTGAGCTGGGGAGCATTGTCGAAGACCTTCAGGAAAAGGTCGCAAGCAAAACACTTCAATTAAGATGGTGCTTAATTGAATTCATCAACTATGCAGCTCCAGCAAGGGTAAGAACACAGCATGTACTGTATGCACTGGATGCAGATTTAGAGAGGATGTAAATGAAACAACCATTTTAGACATATTGCACCATTTGAAAAAGCTCATCACTAACAGCCAAAGTAAAATACTCAGTGTTCATTTATCCATTTGTAGCCTCTCTGTACAAACTAGAAAAAGTGCTCCTCGGAGCACAAGTCTCCGCCAGGTCAGGTAGATTATTGTGGCCTCCTGGTGGCGCTATAATAGGCCAATGTGAAAAGGGTGGCATTTCTTCCTCGGCCTAGTGGGAATGTGCGTGCAAAATTTCACGGAAATCGCACACTGCGTTCATGATTTGAGGAATTTTGTTCACAAGGGACCTATCCTGCAAACTTTGGAAGGCAATGTTAGCCAAGTCGGATGGAATATGAAATATCGGACACATCCATGTTGATCACATGACTATAGAGATACTGTATACCGATTTGCGTGATTTTTGGACAGAATCTGAAGGAGTAAGAGCAAGAAATGTGTATTACAAAACTCAGCCTCCTGGTGGCGCTCTAAAAGGTATATGTGAAAAATGCAGGGCAAAGGTTTTTCCTTGGCCTCTAGGGAGTGTGCGTGCAAAGTTTCACACAGATTGGTGCAGTTATAGCTAAAAACGTGAATCGGCCTGTTATAGCGCCACCATGAGGCTGATGTGAACGTTTTCAAGTGGCATTTCTTCCTGGGCCAAGTGGGAATCTCTGTGGAAAATTTCACGGAAATCGCATGTTGCGTTCATGATTTGAGGCATTTTGTTCAAAATGTACCAATCCTGTCAACTTTGGAAGCCAATTTTAGCCAATCATGATGGAATATGGGAAATCAGACAGATCCGTGTTGATCACATGGCTATAGAGATACTGTGTACCGATTTGCGTGGTTTTTGGACAAAATCTGTAAGAGTAATAGCAAAAAATATGTTTAGCAAAAGTCTGCCTCATGGTGGCGCTATGACAGGCTGATCTGAAAAATGTGGGGCAGAGGTTCTGCTGTGGCATCCAGGGTGTGCGCAGTTTCACAGCGACCGGGCCAACAGTGGCGGAGATTAGCTGGTCACAGACAGAAGGACGGACACACACACACACACACACACACGGACGGACGGGGGGCAAAACATACTCTCTCGCCATGCCTATCGGCCTGGCGGAGACAATTAACACTGAGGTGCCTAGGGTTAGGGTTGGATTTATACTTAGTTGTACATCATGTCATGAACCTAAAATTGCTGATGTAACAAGCTCACAACATTGGACTGCGACGTGTTGTGAGCTTGCATATCTGGAATTATAGGTATGTGACACCGGCGTGCAACTAAGTATAAAACAGGCCTTAAGGTTAAGAAGAGGTACCTAACACTGAGGTTTAAGCACCTGTATTAACATCCTCTCTATTGCAGTAATACCAGGAATCTGGCTTTCGTGGCGAAAGCAGTGACTGTCAGATCATGTGATTCTGGTGTCAATCAACTCTGCCTTCTCCCATCACATCAAAGTCCTGTCTGTACATCTTCCGACATGATCAGAGTTTATCCACTGTCTGCAAAGCTAACAAAACACAATGCATAGCTGTTGCACTGTGAAGTCATTCTAGTCTACTCCCGGTA